>NW_028270142.1:101612318-101914550 GCF_037043375.1 Chiloscyllium plagiosum | reverse complement strand
GCCTATTGTTGATCTTATTGCTTCAGGAAAAATAGATCCCTCATTTGGAAATTTGCCAAGGCTCCAAGATTTATTAGGAAAAATAAATAAAAAGACAAAATGAATGGCACTTTATTCAAAAGTGTGTTGTGTTCAGCACAAATAGAGGTTAATTGGCATAACAGCCATTACAGAGAAATTGTTACTGTTCAAAAGGGTAGGCAGGAGGAAAGGGTGGTGGGGTAGCTTTATTAGTACAAAATAGAATAAGTATAATAACAAGAAATGATCTAAAATCAGATGTTGCGATTCTCTCTGGGTGGAATTAAGCAATGACAAGATAGAAAAGACACCGGTGGGAACTTTTTCATGGCTCCACTCATCCCAGTTGTAGTGATTCTGTATGACAGAGAATAAATCAGGAGATAATGAGGACCCCTAAAAAGGTAATAGAAAAATCATTGGTGCCTTTTGGTATGCTTTCCTTTATTGGTCAGAGTATTGAGTACAGGAGTTGGGAGGTAATGTTGCGGCTGTACAGGACATTGGTTAGGCCACTGTTGGAATATTGCATGCAATTCTGGTCTCCTTCCTATCGGAAAGATGTTGTGTAACTTGAAAGGGTTCAGAAAAGATTTACAACGATGTTGCCAGGGTTGGAGGATCTGAGCTACAGGGAGAGGCTGAACAGGCTGGGGTTGTTTTCCCTGGAGCGTCGAAGGCTGAGGGGTGACCTTATAGAGGTTTACAAAATTATGAGGGGCATGGATAGGATAAATAGACAAAGTCTTTTCCCTGGGGTCGGGGAGTGCAGAGCTAGAGGGCATAGGTTTAGGGTGAGAGGGGAAAGATATAAAAGAGACCTAAGGGGCAACTTTTTCATGCAGAGGGTGGTACGTGTATGGAATGAGCTGCCAGAGGATGTGGTACAATTGCAACATTTAAGAGGCATTTGGATGGGTATATGAATAGGAAGGGTTTGGAGGGATATGGGCTGAGCGCTGGCAGGTGGGACTAGATTGGGTTGGGATATCTGGTCGGCATGGACGGGTTGGATCGAAGGGTTTGTTTCCATGCTGAACATCTCTATGACTCCATGACTCTATGTGAACTGGGAAAAACAAATTGGCGAAAGTACCCATAAGGAAGAATTCTTAGCGCATATTCAGGGCCATTTCCTAGAACAATATGTTGTGGAACCAGAAATCAAGCTGTTTTGGATCTGGTAATGTGTAGCAAGGCATGTTTAACTAATTATCTCAGTTTAAAAGATCCTTAGGAGACAGCAATTATAACATGGTAGAATTTAGCATTTATTTCAAGAAAGAGAAACTTGGGTCTGAAACAACTGTGTTAAACTTAAATAAGGGTATTATATAAGGATGAGTGGAGAGCAACTGAAGTGGACTGGGATGGGAGTTTTTAAAAGAAACAATGGAAAATGTTTCATAAAATAATTCATGGCTCGCAGCAAATATCTATCCCAGTGAGGCAGAATTATGTTAGGAAAGAGATAAACCAACCATAATTAACAACAGATGTTAAGGATAGTATCAGATGGAAAGAGAAAACAAACAATATGGCAAACATTTGTGGTAAGCCACAGGATTGAACAAGTTTAAAAAGCCAAGGAAAAATGACAAAGGAAATAATAAAGAGAGAAAATAAGCTATGAGAGTAAATAAGCAATAAATATGAACAAGGTTAGAATGTGGAAGAAAAAGGCAAATGTGAAACTGATCCCTTAGAGAATAAGACCACGGAAATACTAATATGGAACCAAGAAATAACAGAGGAGTTGAATGAATACTTTGCAATAGTCTTCACAGTAGAAAACATTAAAACCATTCCAAAAATACTAAATAATCAAGGGCTGAAGGTGGGAGGAAATTACCACAATAACCATCCCTTGAGAAAAATTGCTAGGAAAACTAATGGGCTGAAGACCAATAAGTCCCCTGGACCTGATGGTTTTCATTCTAGGATTTTAAAGGAAGCAGCTACAGAAATATTAGTTGCATTGGGAATAATCTTCCAGAAATACTTAGATTCAGTGAGAAGTCCCAGAGGATTGGAAATTTGCCAAAGTTCATTCAAAAGGGGAGAAAAAATGAAAAGCAGACAACTGTACCCCAGTTAACTTAATGTCTACCATTGGAAAAATGTTCGCATCTATTATAAAGAATGTAATAACAGAGTATTTAAAAATACAAGATATAATCAAGCAAACTCGAGAGTGTGGTGCTGGAAAAGTATATCAGGTCAGGCAGCATCTGAGAAGCAGGAGAAGGAGAGCTCATTCCTGATGAAAGGCTTTTGCCCGAAATGTTGATTCTCCTGTTCCTCGGATGCTGCCTGACCTGCTGTGCTTTTCCAGCACCACACTATCGACTCTAATCTCCAGCATTTGCAACCCTCACTTTTGCCTCTAATCAAACAGAGTCAGCATAGTTTCATGAAGGGAAAAACATGCCTGACAAATTTATTAGAATTTTTTAGAATGTTAGAAATAAATGGGAACATATATTTGTTGCAATATATTTGTCTATTTTATAAGAATCTATTGTGTTGAAGGTCATATATTATTATGGATAAAGAATACACTAAGAATTAGGCATTGGGATAAAGGGGTAATTTTCAAGATAACAATCTATAACCAGTGGAGTGTCATAGAGGTTACTGGTGAGCCTGCAATTATTGACAATGTATTTGAATGACATGGATGAGAGAAGTGATTGAACTATTGCTAAGTCTGCAAATGTCCCAAAAATACTTGGGAAGGCAATTAGTGAGGATGGCAAAAACAGTCTAAAAGGGGTAGAGATATGTGAAATGAGTGGGCAAAAACTTGGAAGATGAAATATATTGTGGGAAAATGTAAGGTCACTTTGGCAAGGAAAATAAAAGAACTGAACATTATTTAAGGGCAGAAGGAATGCAGAAAACTAGCACAAAGGTTTTTGGTGCTCTTCATGCATGAATCACAGAAAGCTGGTGTTCATGTTCAGGGGCTAATAAAGAAGGGAAATGGAATGTTAGCCTTTATTTCAAAAGGAATGGAATATGAATCTAAGGAAGTCTTGCAAAATTTATACAAGAGACGAATCTGGCTATACCTAAAATTTTATGAACAGTTGTGGTAGTCACGTGAAAAGCTTTGTTTTACAAGCAGTGCAGGCACACCATAGCAAACAAAGACATACAGAACATAGTGTGCTTAGACTGAGCGAGGCATACAAGGTTACGATGGCAAAGGAAATGCACAAAGGAAGATCAACATGAGCAAACTCAACATTATTTGAAGTTAGAGAGGTCCATCCAAAGTCCCCACCCACTTCAAGAAGACCACATCATCCCAGTACCGAAAAGAAACACATGCAACATTCCTCAGTGACTCTGACCTCCAGTAACTCTGACCTCGATAATTATAAAGTGCTTCGAGAGGCTGGTCATGGCCCATATCAACTCTGGCCTCCCAGCCTGCCTCGATCACCTGCAATGTTCCTAGCAGCAAAACAGGTCCCCAGCAGATACCATTCCCTTGGTCCCACACTTATCTCTGGAACATCTAAATAACAACGACACCTACATCAGGCTCCTACTCATCGACTACAGCGCCATCTTCAACACCATAATCCTTACCAGACTAATCTCAAAACTCAAGACCTAAGTCCAGGCTCCACCATCTGCAACTAGATCCTCAGTTTCCTGACCTACAGATTGTAATCAGTGAAGATAGACAACAGCACCTCCTCCAGGATAATCCTCAACACAGGTGCCCACAAGGCTGCATTCTCAGATTTTTGTACACCCTGTATGCCCACATGCCTCTACAAGTTTTCTGACGACACTATTGTGGTAGGCTGGATATCAAACAATGATGAGTCAGAATACAGGAATGAGATAGAGTGCTTGGTGTCATGGTGCAATGATAACAATCTCTCTATCTCAATGTCAGCGAAACAAAAGAACTGATCATTGACTTCTGGAAGAAAGGAGAAGGACACCACCCCATCTACATCAATGAACTGGAGGTGAAAAGGGTCGAGAGAGTCAAGTTCCTAGGAGTGACGATAACCAGCAATCTCTCCTGGACTTCCCATGTAGAAACAGTCAAGAAGCACAATAATGCCTCTTCTACCTCGGGCAGCTTAGGAAATTCAGCTTGCCTGTAAGGAACCTCGCCAACGTTTTATAGATGCACCACAGAAAGCATTCTATCCGGGTGCATAATAACCTTATCCAAGGACAGCTATACCCTGGCATTGGAGGCAACATAGACAACGTTCACTAGATTAATCCTGGTCGTAGTGGGACTGTCTTATAAAGAAATGTTGAATATATTTGGCCATTTATCTTATTATCATTAAGTCTTTTGTCACAGTGCTGTAACGACATATGAGCATGTCCCTTAAATGTATATTGCATATCTGCAGTGAGATGTAAGATAAACTCAACCTGCTAGATACCAATCAGTCTAGAAGTGAGTGGATGAGACATGACTACCATTTCTGTGCTAAAACAGCCTCTACAATGACCCTTCATTTTTACGAGGTCATATTCAGAGGTGCACAAACCCTCAACAGAAATAGTTGCCAGTAGCTTCTATTGCTAATGAAACATGTCAACTTCTTCTGTTCTTTGCCAAAAGTCTGATCCAAAACACAGAGTCACAACTTTCAGCATCAGGAGGACACAGAGACAGGGCTCCAAACTACCCCAGGCAGAACAGAGATCAAACCCAGGCTGTAGGCACCAGTTTAATCCAGATGGGTCATTCAGCCAACTGAACCAAGGACCATCCAAGCAATCTGAGTTGCTGTTGAAACATTCATTTTTGGATGAATGCCAGAATCTAGAGCTGTAGATGGTGAGGTTAGAATTTCCAATTCAGCTCCAAAGATATGAAACATTTTCCTCTTACTGCCTGCCATTGTGCTACTGCCTGCTACTATGGCACAGTATTTTAAACACTACTACATGTGGATGATGTACTTTGTTATACTATATCATTGCTTACTACATTATTTTTCTAAAGTCACGGCCAGTTTTACAGTTCATTTTTGTTATGATCTGTTGTTAAAGGAACCTCTATACTTTTTATTATACTGCAGTATTTCCCATCTTTCACTCCTTTCTTCTGTTATCCATATTATTCAACTGGTTTATTTATGCAATAATCGATATTAGCCTACCTTACAACATCTTTGTAATGAAATTCATTCTCTCCAGTGTTATCATTGTCAATGAGTGGAAAATATAGGCTTTGTAAATGAACCATTTAATCCAATTCTGTTCTTTCTTCAAATAAAAACCAATAAACTATGGATGCTGTAAATCAGACACAAAAAACAGAAATTTGAGGGAAGGGTCAACAGGTCTGGCAGCATCTGTGGAGAGAAGTCACAATTAATGTTTTGAGCCCGATGACCTTCCTCAGAAACATTAACTCTGAGTTCTCTCCACAGCTGCTGCCAGACCTGATGAGCTTTTTCAGCAATTTCTGGTTTTGTTTCTGTTCTTTCTTTCATTGTGTATTAAAATTATATAAAAACATCTATATTCTTCACAGCATCATCTGAAAATTTTGACACCACTGATACTAGACCTCCACACGATTGAATTAATAGTCAAGAGATGTAAATGGGGCTGTTGATATACTAACAATTATTTGATAGAAAATACCAGAGCCAATCAGAACCTTCCTAACTTCTATGTAAATGGTTAAAAACAAGCAATATATAACATCTATTGTTAACAGTAAATAGTGCCAGCCTTAAAGTGTTGGAAGATTGTAGCTCATGGTGTCTCTTACACTTTTCTTAACATCCGTCTCCCTTTCCATTTTTTTGCTGGATTTGGTACCCGCGGAGTAAAACCTCCTATTGTCAACACAATTAGCCATTCTTCCAATGGGAATCCTTGGAAGCAACCAATCCTATTCAAACCAAACATGTAGAAATAAGAGTGATGATCAGAATCTCTTATGCCTGTAGATAGAGCTCTTTGCAGAGTAAACATTTGACTCCATTTTAAATGCCATCTGAATGGACTGTGTATAAATAGCTGAATAAAATGTTGCTACTTTGCAGGGACATCTGTTCTCAATTAATCAAGTAGCTGATTGCTATTCCTTACTGATATTCATCAACCGTTTCACAACAGAGATTCAAATGGAAAATTATGTCTTTTCATGCATAAAATGCACCAGAATAATTTTGCACAATCATAAGAGAAGACTCTAAGTCATGATCTATAAATACAGGCTATATTTTGTTTATTGTAGTTATGGTGGATGCCAGTTTGATCAGTTTAAATATGATTTGTTAGCCTTGAATGAGGTTTCTATGTTTAATATGAGCACTCTTGCTCAGACAGCATAGGCACTTACTGACAGATTCAATGCCAAGCTGTGTGAAGGTGCACTGCTGGAATTTAACTAGTTAAATCCCTGTAGCTAAAGAAAATACTTTATCACTGCTTATCTTCCTGTATTATATTTATTGGAGTTCGGAAAGAGAGGTAATGTCTTAGACCATAATAGAATCATACAGGGTAAATGCAGGAAGGATTTTCCCAATGACCCAGGCATTCAGAACCAAAGGGTCACAGTCCAAGGATATGGGATAGGCCATTTAGGATTGAGATGTGGAGAAATTTGTTCACACAGAGAGTGGTGAGCCTGTACAATTATCTGCCACAGAAAGTGGTTGAGGCCAAAACTTTGAATGTGTTCAACAAGGGATTAGATCTAGCTCTTCAAGCGAAAGGAATAAAAAAGCAACGAGAGAAAGTGGGAAGAGCGTACAGAGTTGGATGATCAGCTATGATCATATCAAATGGGGCAACAGGCTTGAAGGAATGAATGGCCCATTCCTGCTTCTATTTTCAATGTTTTCTGTGTTCAGAGCCAATCTTCTTGTTTTGTTGTGAAGGGCTATCTGGAATTGAGTGGTAAGCACTCCTGCTGTAACTGACTTTTTTTCTCTATGTTTCCACAATGAATCAGGTTGATCAGTCAACTGTACTGTTAGCTATGATTCGGAGGTGGCGGTGTTGGATTGGGATGTACAAAGTTAAAAATCACACAACACCAGGTTATAGTGCAACAGGTTTATTTGGGAGCACTAGCTTTCAGAGCACTGTTCCTTCATCAGATGGTTGTCCTGATGAAGGAGCAGCACTCCGAAAGCTAGTGCTTCCAAATAAACCTGTTGCACTATAACCTGGAGTTGCGTGATTTTTAACTTTGTACTGTTAGCTGGTATCTTACAGGTTTGCAAAATCTGTAACATTTAGTCAAAGAGTCGAAAGCAGAATGCTCAGTACACTACCAGGAGATCTCTGAATCCCTCAGTGATGGTTCTTTGGAGGTTGTCTCCAAGTGCAAGCTATTATCAGAAATTGGGTTTTGAAGCCTAGCACAATGACTCTATATGATCCACTGGCAGCTTGTCGAGCAGACAATCTTTGTGAGTATTGCAGTATTCAGTTGTGTAACTTTTGCTTGTATCATAATTTGAAGGAAAGAGCCAATGGCTCAGGCATCTATTCAAATGTTTAAAAAATTCATCCATTTCAACAGTTACCATAACAATACCAGGTTACACTCATCACAGTCGAGAGTGTGGTGCTGCAAAAGCACAGCAGGTCAGGCAGCATCCGAACAGCAGGAGAATCGATGCTTCGGGCAGTCAGGAAGCCTCATTCCTGATGAAGGGCTTTTACCTGAAACATCGATTCTCCTGCTCCTCGGATGCTGCCTGACCTGCTGTGCTTTTCCAGCACCACACTCTCGACTCTGATCTCCAGCATGTGTAGTCCTCACTTCCACACTCATCAACATCTTTAACCTTCATCAGTCTTCACTTTTACATTTCTTCATTGTACGAACACATTCATCTACATTTTTTTTTAAGATAAAGGGGCCATCCGAGTGGGCAAGAATATGACAGATGGAAGACAAGTGGTAAATTATAAGTCTATCCAACTTGGCAAGAAAGCTTTTTACAAGTATAGTTTTTGAGTGATATTTATTTTCAGAGGGATCCTACAAATGTGACCTCTTGAACCACAGAAAACTAACTTGCAGGTCAAAAGAAACTAGGAAAGCAAATGGTATAACAGCTTTTCTTACAAAAACCTTGAAACTTAAGAACATAGAACAGGAATACCATATATGCTCGAGGAATAAACAAACTTTTTTGACTAGTTTTTAAGGTTAAATTCATGGGGTCGACTATTAATGGATACTACTTTTGAGGGGCTGAAGTTCATGCCTGTCAAAATTCATACTCTATCATTAGCAGAAGCTCAAATGATCTCTAAATGGCACGGTGGTTCAGCAGTTAGCACTGCTGCCTCACAGCACCAGGGATCCTTGTCTGCGTGGGTTTTGTCCGTTTGCTCTGGTTTCCTCCCACAATTGCCTGTAGTGTTGTGTACATTAGTTAGGGGTAAATATAGGGTCAAGAATGGGTCTGGGTGGGTTACTCTTCGGACAGTCAGTGTGGACTTGTTGGACCGAAGGACCTGTTTCCATACTGTAGGGAATCTAATCTAATTTTAAAAATTAATTATGGTAATTCTGGAAACCCAGAGCAGATCACAACAGCTAGAGGACTGGAAGATCAGAAGCGGAGCAGAACATATGGCAGACTGGAATGCTGGAGTGGGAAGTGATGGCCAGCACACTGACTCATAAACGTTGATCTGTTACCTGTGAAGAACTATATGGAAAATTCAGTTTATTTGGCCTAAAATAGGGGGTTGAATTTTAGATGAGATTGACTATTACTTGAGTACATACAATAATTCATTTGTTTCTCTGAGTCTGTTTCATATTCATCAGATTGGCTGATCTTATCACTTACTCCACCTTCCAGGCTATCCTATATGCTATGATTCCTTTAATATCCAAAAAACTGTAGGCCGCTGTCCTAGATATGCTCAATGATGAAGCATTCACGACTTCTTGTGATACAAAAGACTCACAACCATTTAAGCTGCTTGCTAAACCAGAAATATACTGAATAGCTGAACAAGTTCAATTAACTGTGCTTCTCCTTTCCATCTAGCAATTTCCTTCAGAGATCTTTTGAAGGTGTCAAGGTCCATTCCCACTTCCCTCTCATTGTTTAATTAGTTTAATTATCTAATTTAAATTTAAACCTTAACATAAATTCTGCCTCAACTACTAACTCTGGAAATGAATTGTTAAATCTCATCATAATGTAAAGAGGAATCTCTTTATTCTAAAAGTCTTACATTTGGTCCTTCATGCTGACTTGCATGCTTTTGAAAATAGGCTTGCTTTCTTTACTTAGGTAGACAAACAGGAGGCTGGAAAAACACAGCAAGCTAGGCAGCATTAGGAAGCGGAGAAGTGAATGTTCCGGGTGTAACCCTTCTTGAGGACTTACTTAGCTTTCTATAAACCTAACCACATATTAGCATATCTGCTGTGGTAGTTCATGGAGACCTATTGCCTCAGCTTGCCTCATACCTTGCTACTTAACGTTACCCTCAAGTTACACATAGCAAAGCATCTCTCACCAATTGGGACAGATGCCTATGTGTTTTGTGGACTATGGCTCCTTACCTTACTTAGTTATCCATAGCTTTAACCACATCTTTCATATCACCATGTAAGTTAGATTGTTCTTTTTACAAAATGAATTCTTGATAATTATTACATTTTATCATACAAGTTAGCATCTCAGCAAATGTTCATTGTTCCCATTTAAATACCATATTACTACTTTTGTAGTATGGAGTGCAAAGCTGAGCATAGCATTCCGGTTAATATTTTATATAGGTTCCACATTAACAGTGGATTGTATAATCTCCATCAGTTGTGATAAAACCTAGAATTCCAAAGGATTGTTTTATGGCCTTTTTGACGCAAGATACAGTTTCTAATATCTTGTGAATGTACAGTCCAAATCTTATCAATATTCTTTGAGAGATTCCTTTTATTTACTAAAAAAAACTCTATATTGTAATCTGGGAGCAGCAAATATGTGAAAAAAACCCTCCAATTGCTAGTTCCACTCCAAGCTAATCACAATCCTGACTAGGAAAGGTATTGCTATTCCATCGCTGTCGGTGGCTCAAAAGCCTGGAATTCCCTAACTATCAACATTGTACGTCAACCCAGATCAAATAAACTGCAGCGGTTCAAGAAGGTTGCTCATCACCACCTTCTCAAGGGTGACTAGGTTTGGGCAATAAGTGCAGGCCCAGCCAGCAATGCACATGTCCCATGAGTGAATTTTTCAAAAAAATGAGTGAATGTAAACAGGTTTTATTGAATGTTAACATCAATTCTTGAAACCCATTATCCAAATCATTGGTAACACGGTGAATACAAGTGACCCAGAACTGAAATCTACTACTCACTATTAGCCATTCCTAATCACGTTGATAAATTGCAATTAACTGCTTCTTTCTCTTGTCTTCCTTCTAATCGAATTTTAATCCAGCTCTTTATCAATGTCTCAAATTCTATATCTCTTGATCTTTACAAATCTCCTTTATGAAACAGTTTCAAAGGCTTTCCCAAAGTGCATATGCACCACATACATTTACTATGACAGTTAAAACCATAAACCATTTAAAAATCAAATGAGTATTATCAAACTGATCTTTCCGTATGAATCTGTATGGTTGCTACTATCTACTTCTTTTTAACCTATATATACATATATACATGTCATCCACAGAGATTCAAGATGATTCCCTAACACAGATGGTCAACCATCTAGCTTTATCTGCCTGTTAAAAATGGTTACAAAACTGACCACTCTCCAATCTTTCAGAACACATTCACATTTAATGGAGCTTCAAATGCTAAATCAACAACATTCTTGCATTTCTGCAGCATATATTCTTCATTTATTCTTTATTTTATTAATATAGCCACTCCACCTCTTTTATTATTTGTTCTATCTCTTATACATAAGCTACACCCCAATGTACTTATTTTGCTGCTTTAGCCTGTTTGTAATGAGATGTCTGCTTATACAATGAATTCTAGATCTTCCTGTAAAATAATTGTTTTCAGCTAACTCAGTTTAGTTACAAAATTCTTCACATTGCAAAATTTGTATTTTTAAAACTTTCTAACATAGCACCTTTTCCAGTGACTCACTTGTATAAGCTACACCCAACCTTATTTTAGTCTTTTTGCACTTGTGACATGTGTATTTTATTTGTGTATTCCATTTGTTTTTCTAAATATAGTAAGATGAAGTCTATACATAGTATAGATAAGTTTGACTAATCTCGTTTGTTGTTTTTGTGTAGCGAACAATCATCATGAACAGTGGCTATGCAAAGTATGTGGTCTCTGTGTGCTTTGGGAAAGTCTTTGAAACTGTTCAATAAGACAGATTTTTAAAGATTAAGTGTTATGGAATTAGAGGGATTGATAGAAAACAGGATTAAATTTGGTTAGAAAGAAGAAAAGAGAAGATAGCAATTCATGGCAATTTATCAAATAACATTCACGCCACACAAATGCCAAGCAATAGCCATCTCCAATAAGAGACAATCCAACCAACCCATCACTGAATCCTCCAGTATCAATAGCCTGGGGTTACCATTGACTGGAAGCTCAACTGTATAAATACAGTGACTATAAGAGCAGATCAGAAGCTGGAAATGCTGCAATGAATAACTCACCACCTGGCTCCCCAAAAAGCCTGTCCACCTTCTACAAGGCATGAGTCAGAGTGTGATGGTATGCTCCCCATTTGATTGGATGAGTGCAGCTCCAACATCAAGAAGATTGACACCAACCAGGACAAAGTAGCCCACTTGATTGGCACCACACCCACAAGCATCTACTCCCTATTTCATTGACACTATATAGTAACAAAGTGTACTATCTACAAATGCACTGCAGAATTTCTCTAATGATCCCTTGACAGCACATTCCAAATCTACACATCCACCTAGAAGGACAAAGGCAGCAGATACATGGAAACACCATCAGCTGCAAGTCCCCCTCCAAGCCAATCACCATGCAGACTTGGAAAGATATCGCCATTCCTTCATTGTTGCTGGAGCAAAATCCTGAAATTCCTGAATGAATGGCATTGTGTGTCTTCTACACCAAAGGACTGCAGAGATTTAAGAAAGCAATACACCACTAACTTCTCAAGGGCAACTCGGGATGGACAATGAATGCTGGCCAGCCAACAATGCTCATGTTCCATGAATGAATTAAGAACAGTTGAGTGAACATAAACAAGTTTCATTGAATATAATCACGAATAAGGGATATTAAGAGAGGGCTTTGATTGTACACACTCATGATTCAGTCTGTATGATCTGATGTCAATATGACATAACTTCTTATGCTCATGTTCACTGGTTATTATTAAAGTGTGGTTTACCTTTTACTCTATGCATGACTTATATTTTCATTCATTTATCATTCACCTTTAAGTTAACTTCAGTACTTTTATTTTCCCAGTTGTCTGTATTTCCTGTTTAAACATTCCTTTGCTATTTAACTATTAACCATCTGCAATTCTCATCTCTCCCAAAGTGCTAACAGTGGAATCATAGAATCCTTCTTTCCTGACCCAATATCTTCAATCATTTGTAACTAATAATGAGAAGCAAATAGATAGATGCTTCAGCAAGGAAATAGGTAAATTAAGACGAGTTTTAAGACGTCATGCCCTTAGGAAATCATTGTCATGTGCTCATGTTTTTTTCATCTATTTTCTGAACTCAAATAATTGGTGCTGCTCTACAAGGAGCATGTTGTGCAGCACAATATTTACAGTTGAGAAAGGCTTGAAATGTCTTTTGTTTTCCAAGTTAAAAGATTGAAGCCTATTTAGAATCGCATAATCCATTGTTTATAAAGCTCAATGATTCAAACTTGTGAGTGATAACATAAGCATTGGTACAGCAAAGATACCCCAGTGGAAGTAAATTGTATGTCAATCACAATGTCTATTCTTTAGTTTTGACAGTGGCTATGTTGCCCATCATAACTAGACTGAAATTGCATTTTTATAATTGTTTGTCCAAGATGGGGGGTTGAGTGATTTTGATTATTCCAAACTCTCATTGGATATCAAATTGCTGTATAAAATTGGCATTTGTGTATTCTCTTCCTGCACTCAGAAGTCTGCACCCTAGCCTACTCTCAGAATTGCCCACCCACTCCCACTATCACAACAATGCAACACCCCTTTGCTCTCACAATATTGTTGCCAGTAACCCCCAACCCCAATCCCTAGCAATGTAGAGTTTCATTGGTTATCCCCAGGTTGTGGTGAACGCTGGTAGTGCAGCTTACGTTTAAATGAAGTGCAAGATATGTGACATAATTTCTAACAAGAAATCAACAGCCATCCATCAAGCAGCGAAACAATGTCTAAGATGAAGTGCTGGGAGCAGCAGCTCTTTAATTTCATTGGATATTGAAATGATGATCCAAGAGCTATGAGACCTGCTTCCATTCACTTTCAAACCCACACAGCTCAATCTAGGAGAGGACAGGATGATATCAAGATAACAATGCAACAGTTGATACTTTATCTGTGGCACCTCAATCCAAAGCCAGAGCTATAAATGGGTAATGGCTTCCTAGTATTGTCTCTGGTACTATTAGGTAAAAACAATGGCTGCAGATGCTGGAAACCAGATTCTGGATTAGTGGTGCTGGAAGAGCACAGCAGTTCAGGCAGCATCCAAGGAGCAGTAAAATCGACGTTTCGGGCAAAAAGCCCTTCATCAGGAATAAAGGCAGAGAGCCTGAAGCATGGAGAGATAAGCTAGAGGAGGGTGGGGGTAGGGAGAAAGTAGCATAGAGTACAATAGGTGAGTGGGGGGGGGGATGAAGGTGATAGGTCAGGGAGGAGGGTGGAGTGGATAGGTGGAAAAGAAGATAGGCAGGTAGGACAAGTCATGGGGACAGTGCTGAGCTGGAAGTTTGGAACTAGGGTGAGGTGGGGGAAGGGTAAATGAGGAAACTGTTGAAGTCCACATTGATGCCCTGGGGTTGAACCGTTCCGAGGCGGACGATGAGGCGTTCTTCCTCCAGGCGTCTGGTGGTGAGGGAGCGGCGGTGAAGGAGGCCCAGGATCTCCATGTCCTCAGCAGATTGGGAGGAGGAGTTGAAATGTTGGGCCACAGGGTGGTGTGGTTGATTGTTGCGGGTGTCCCAGAGATGTTCCCTAAAGTGCTCTGCTAGGAGGCATCCAGTCTCCCCAATGTAGAGGAGACCGCATCGGGAGCAACGGATACAATAAGTGATATTAGTAGATGTGCAAGTAAAACTTTGATGGATATGGAATGCTCCTTTAGGGTCTTGGATGGAGGTGAGGGAGGAGGTGTGGGCGCAGGTTTTACAATTCCTACGGTGGCAGGGGAAGGTGCCAGAATGGGAGGGTGGATGTAGGGGTGGCGTGGACCTGACCAGGTAGTCACGGAGGAAACGGTCTTTGTGGAAGGTGGAAAGGGGTGGGGAGGGAAATATATCCCTGGTGGTGGGGTCTTTTTGGAGGTGGCGGAAATGTCGGTGGATGATTTGGTTTATGCAAAGGTTGGTAGGGTGGAAACTGAGCACCCAGGGGCGTTCTGTCCTTGTTACGGTTGGAGGGGTGGGGTCTGAGGGCGGAGGTACGAGATGTGGACGAGGTGCATTGGAGGGCATCTTTAACCACGTGGGAAGGGAAATTGCGGTCTCTAAAGAAGGAGGCCATCTGGTGTGTTCTGTGGTGGAACTGGTCCTCCTGGGAGCAGATATGGCGGAGGCAGAGGAATTGGGAATACGAGATTGCATTTTTGCAAGAGGTAGGGTGGGAAGAGGTGTAATCCAGGTAACTGTGGGAGTCGGTGGGTTTGTAAAAAATGTCAGTGTCAAGTCGGTCGACTATTAATCCTGTGACCCCTGTAATGTGATGGGGACCTGTATTCACATTCTGCTGTTGAAGTTTTAATGAATTCAATGAAAATCTGGAGTCTCATGATGACCATGAGATCATTGTTGAGAAACATCCTTCTGGTTGCCAGCCTTATCTGGTCTTCAGACCCACAGAAATGTGGTTAAATCCTCAGGCAATAAATGCTGGCCCAGCCAGGGATATCAGTGTCCTGTGAATGAAGAACAGAAGTCAATACTTGTAAATCTTTTGTAGTCTCAACTTTGTTTTCAACTCCTTTTGCCATTAACATAAAGTTAACTGAGCACAAAAGTGTTGTAAATTTTTTTTTGTGGTGTAAGTATTGTAAATTTACATTCCTTCTAAAAATTGTGCATTGCATTTGTTTCACTGTATTCATATGAATATTGCTACCATTGTCATTTGTTGAAACAAACTTAGTCAGAGAGTTGAACATATTGGCAAACCTCATGGTTGGCACATATTATTGGTTATAGGAAATGAGGATCATTTAAGTTATTGTGGAAGAAATGGTGTGCAAGTTGGTGTTCACTCTTTATTGAATGTCCACATTGGTGTCTGGTGTTGTACTTGACAATGGTAGTTACTAAATTTTCAGTTGGTCCTCCCTTCAGTGCACTGTAAAAAAAAAATGTTTGAGATCACTCTCAGCAAAGAAAATTAAAATTTTGTGTGAGAACCTGCTGAGGATGGTTCAGGGCCTGATTTCTCAGTCATAGCAGGCCAATGACATATATCCCAACTGTGACATTAAGATGTCCCCAGGACTAGTAGTAAATGAGTATGACAAAGATTTGCATCCCTTCCTCATTTAAGTGTCAGAGAAACAGTTCAAAGGAACTCTGCCAGAATACTGGCAGAGATTAGTCTAGGGAGTTAGTCTATGGGACCATGCAGCAAAGATTAGACCATGCAGCAGAGATTAGTCTATGGGACCATGGACGTGTAGGTACCTCACTCGGGTAAATCTGATGTACATTTGGTTGCCCATGATATTCCATGACTTCTGCCCATAGTCCTGGCATCACCAGCAAACACTCTTGCACATTCATGGTCTCTTCCTCAGGCACATTTAATTCATCCTTTTGGAAGAGTAGTGTTGCTTCTCCCATTCGTTCTATTGTAACAGGGTTACATGATCACATTGTGCATCAAAGCAGCAAGCCATACCTTTTCATTATATTTCATGCTGGGTTTTCAACAGAGGCCCTCTACACAAATCAAGGCAGTAGATGCACATTTTCAATAAGCCAAAGGTTGATTCAATGCTGACTCTGATAGAGTTGTGAGCAGCTTTCTGCTGTACCCTGGGAGTATCTCACAAGTGTTACCAACCTGGTCCAGAAGAGATAATCAGTATCACTGAAGACCTGGAAGTCAACTTAGGATATGGTTTTGAAAAAGCTGTCACCTTAGAATTGTGCAAACTGTAAGAATCATGACAGCTCCCTGAGAAATAAGTACAGGTGTGTTCAATTCTATGCCCAAGAAGTGAAAGCCTTTTCATTCAGAATTGCTATTGGCTGGTCCCAGGGAACTGTAATGGCCACATGAGAACAGCTGATAAACTCTTGCTGTCTAAAGAAATGAGCAATGATTCTGAAACATGTAAGCACAATGGGCAGAAACCCATGAAATACCAGGAGCAACCAAACATACATCAGATTCACCCAAGAGTGAGGTACTTACATATGCATTCACTGCCTGACTGTCTTATCTGTGGAGTAATTGATGAATTCATTCACACAATACAAGAGGGTGGATAAACTTATTTATATACCTATATGTACCAGCTTGTGAAATGCCACATTTATCACCATTGGAGCCCTGGAAATCACCAGGGCAATTGAGAAATGCAGTTACCTTGAAAACCACCGGCATAGAATGACTTGGTGACATGGTTTCAGGCTTTACTGCAATATTCTATGGATGGCAGAGTTCACTTCCTAACACAGCCTCAAGAGTCTCTGGCATCACCTCTCATTGATTTTGTCTTAAGAATGCAGTTCTGTGTTCGTGCCGTTGTTCCCAAAGCCTTCTCAGGATAGTTAAATCCTGACCACCCTCCCCTTCTGCTGCTGGCATTATGGCCTCAATTGTTCAGTCGCAAATCAGATAACAATGCTTATGGTATTGTGGTAATATTAGCATGAATAAAAGATTGACTGAGTGGTAAAACTCAGTAGGCATAACTGGGTCTTTATCTAATTCACAGGATGCGATGTATGGAAGTCTGCAGGGTCCAGTCAGGGCTAGGACTCCAATTTTTACAATTTACCTCAATAACTTAGATGACGGAAGTGAAAGCATGGTGGCTAACCTTCCAGATGACACAAAGATAAGTAGAAAAGTATGAAACAAAAACAGAAATTGCTGGAGAAACTCAGCAGGTCCGGCAGCATCTGTGGGGGGAAAGCAGCATTAACCTTTCAAGCCCAGTCACCCTTCTTCAGAACTATCCTTTACGGTGAAAGGAATTGAACATAAAAGTAAGGATGGCATGCTTCAGTTATTGATGGAACAACATCTCAAGCCCTGCACACAGGTTTGGTCTCCTTACTTAGGAAGGATGTGGCTGCATTATAGATCAATTGCACTTCTGTGATTCTGTGATCCTGAATGATCCTGACAAGGTAGATGTGAAAAGGATGTTTCCTCTCCTGGGTGAGTACAATATAACAACAATTCTCAACCCAAAATATCTCCAGTGGAGCTCATTTTTGTAAAGGTGGAGAGGGTCTTCACCTTACCCAAAATAATGTCAACTGACACCCATCATAATCAAAGCTAAAGCAATGGGGGAAGGTTGTATGTTTTATATCTCTGGTTCACAGAGGCAAGTGCACCTGTTGAAGTGCATGTTCCTTCAGGTAGATCTAATTTTCACCATGGAATGACCAAGACATGATTTGTGAGCTTGAGACCTTTCAGACCCCTTTTGATAGGTCTTAAAAGTATGGTTCCCTCTTTGGGCGAGGTATGGTTCCCTGTACAAGAGGTCAGGTACTCCTTTGAATACATTGAGTGCTCACTCAGAATGTTAAAACTGAACATGAATAAAACATTAAACAAAAAAAACAGATGAACTCATTGGAACTCTCAAGCTAATTGTAACTGTCATACGGTTAAGGGAACTGTAAGACTGTCAAGAAAATTAAATGCCCTTGTCTAGATTATCATTTGTAAAAAAATACTGTCTACCCTGTCAAACAATAAAAAAAGTGTTTACTATTTCACTTTGTCTACTGACATAAATCTAATAGCTATTAATATTTGATATGTGCTTTATGACTAATTTCACAACTTATCACTGTCACAGTCAGGTGCCTGTCATTTCATAGATTGATTGACAGATCCGAGTGCTTATAAAGTTTTTGAAGTAGAGTTTTCAATACAAATACTTGCTGTCAAGGGATTAAATGGTTGAAGGTGAGTGTAATGAATAGATTTTTGTTATCAGAATGTTTGTTTCAAAATAGTGAGTCAATTAAAGATACATAGGACTTTATCCAATTTTATCTCAGTATGAATCCTGAGGTTCATGGTTGAGGTTGGGAGATATAGCACAGAAGGTACAAGGACAAAAGGTGTTACAGAGGAAATGAGTTGACATGACTTGGCACTTAGCAGAGTGGGTGTACATACAAGTGTTCAGATTGGCATGGAAGATATGAGGATCCATTGGGATCATGAGGGACATGAGGTGGGATACATTGGCATTATGTGAGGGGGGTGGTGATAGGTGAGGATTGGAGTGTTGTTTTTGGTTTTACTATTTGTTTCAATAGTTAGGATGAGATACAGAATCACCAACATAAGCAGAAGTGGCTCAAATAAAATCTCAGCAGGTCTAGCAGCATCTTTGGAGATAGGGCACAGTTAGCATTTCGGGTCCAATAAACCTTCTTCAGTTAATTCTGCTTTGTCTCAACAGATGCTACCAGAACTGATGAGTTTTCCAGCAATTTCTACTTTTGTTTCTGATTTCCACCATCCACAGTTCTTTGTTTTTTTTTCCTCGAGGGAATCACCAAGTCTAGCCTTTCACATGGACACCTGTGCACCTGGCAACTCATGTGACTGCCTTCAAACCATTTCCAGGGCTGCCACGTCCAACTCTAGTTGTCGCTGATTGGTCAGGACACTTTCTCCCATGTTAGCCCTGTGGAGCAGGGCACTTTTCCAACCTTGTGCTCCTGATTCAAAAGCAAACATTGAGGCCTTTATGTGGTCCTTTGTCTTGGCAATAGTTACACAAATATATTAGTCTGACCTTCACGTTATTGTCTAAATCTATTTACTTCATTTTGAACAATTCTTAACCCATTTTTCTCAATCTCTCTTACTTACAATACAATTTTTCAGTCTCTTGTATTTTATTGCTTTTCCATGTCTATTTTTAGTGAATCCAACCTAACAAATCCCTTCAAATACAAGTGATGAATGTTGGATATACCAGCAGCTTAAGTTGCAATAAACCTGTAGTCCATTGCAGATATTTGTTTACACATATCACAGACAAGGGCAATGAATTTTTACTTTTCACAGAAGAATGGAGCAATTTGTGGCAACAGAGATATTTGAAAGCAGCCCAATACTTTCTGCTTCCAATGTTTCTGCTAACACATGTTTAATATCGTGGAATTTCACGCAATAGCAACTATATGTAACTTGGTCAGTCACCATAAACCAGTGTCAGCCAGGATTTCTATTGAATTGTTGGTTATTTTTGAATGTTAGAACTTTGAGTTTGTATCAGTTTATGCGATGGTTTATCAAATTTTGCTAAATTTCAGATCATAATATATGAAAATATGACTTTAGATCTTCGAAACTCTCACTTTTGTGCTCTTCCAATTTGTTGCAGTCTGCTATAAGTTAAGTGACACAAAAGTAACATAAATCTTCCTATTTTTGGTTTTAACACAGCCTTTGTTAATTAGTATAAGCAAGTTTGTTAATTTCCATTGTGCAATTCTTAACCATTTTGCTGAATAAAATCATCTTTCCTGTAAATGGCTGGTTTGACTATCATTCTTCTATTATTATAGAATTGAATTCAATGAGCAATTTAAAAGATATATTTTCACCTTTCCATAATTTCAACTAAAAATAAGATTTGAGCATATCAGTAGAAAACTGTTGGAAAGCAGCAACAACCCTTTCGTGTTTTGATATTTGTTGCTGTGATAAAATGCTTGGACACAGGTTGCCCTACAATTTTTCTTAAGGACTTTCAAAATAACAGTTTAAAATATGCTCTCATTTGACTTTTTGATTTAGCAGAAGAATCCTGTTAGTGGCAGATAACACTCATGTCACTGGTGTCTATCATACAAATGAGTAATGTCATATATGATCTTCAATATTAGTGGGATGCAGTATGTAGGACATACACTCCAAAGACTGGTGGATCATATAAACAGGATATCTCTACAGCTATTTACTACCAACAATACACAACCAGCACATGCTTGTAACACTCACAACACAATGCCCAATATCAGAAGTGATTCTGCAATTGGACAGTATTTATTAAGTAATCCTGAGTGTGCAAAATATTGCCCTGACAACCAATTTAGGATTGTCTGTCAGGCTTACGATTTGCATTTGCTTAAGTTGGAAGTTATACATACAAATACACAGGGTCTTGTCCTTTGCAAAGAGGAAGAGTATGTACACACATTTGCCTGTTTAAACTCAATAAAATAAATGACAGCCATTCACTGATTCAGTCAGAGTCAACCTGCCTGGTTTAAAATTTAAAGAAAGTTTAGCAGTTAACTGTCAGCCATCATTAACTGGTGCTTTCTTGGCTCTGCTAATCCACTTGACAACCAATCAGCACTCTCTATCATACAGCATAATACTATTTCCTTTTACATTTGTAGTTTTTGCGAATTGTTCGGATGAGTGGGCAACAAAAAAATTCAACAAATCATTTTCTTTTCAGCAATACTCATGTTCTTCATGAATAAGTTTATAAATTTGTTACTTTCACTATTACTTGCAATGGTAACAAGAGATTATTTGAAATAATTTGCTGCACCAGGGTATCAACCAATGCCTGTAATTGGTGTGACCTGGGCATACTTCAGCTTAAAACATTCATCCCAGTAAAGTTTCTGAATGTATGAGGTGATAACCATAGCAAGGGGCAACTAGGACTTGATTCAGCAGGGTAACTAACAAGGTGTTTCCTTGAATAATGAGAAGTAAGAATGTGGGAATAACACAGAAAGGATTATGAAGGAGAATGAATTAAGAAGTGGGAATTCAATGTCGAAGAGGGAACTCAAAAGAAAAGTAAAGAAATTTTGAACTGAGAGATCAAAATACAAATGTTTCTCATTAAATAGTACTTGCACTGTCAAGTACAAGCCCTAACTTTCTACAATATGTTTAATGAGCAATTCTTACAGAAATGTAACAAATTCATGAAACTCAGAGGAGAGTTGAGGAGAAGCTGTTGTTTTTGTAAGACTAATGGCAATGTGGCTTAAATCATACAGCAACTTGTGGTGATTTGCAATTTACATTGCTTTGTTTGTTCACCATGAGTTGTTGGACAATTTACATGTTAATAATGCAAAGTCCCATTAAACATATTGTTATTTTGGCAGTAAAATTGTGGTTGTTATGTGGTCAACATTTGAAATTCATGGAATAATATTTAAGGCAGCTGAACCTCAAAGCCATTTCTTTAAACTGAATGTCACTCTGTTTTTAATCAAAAAATGAACAATGCCAGACTCTCTGCAACACAATGAAGAAAACCACATTTTAAGCAATTGTACTCACCAGATATTATTTTAATTCAATCCCAAGGATACAATTCCAGGATGCCAAATTGCATCCATTACATTGATTCCAGACATGACACTTGCATATATAATTAATATAATTGTCTGTTGTTTAATAGAAACATAACATTTTCTGGAACGATTCCTGTTTAATATTCAACACATTGAATGTTGTCACTTTGCCAATTTTACATTGAAACAATATACTTAAAAAACTAATCTTTTTAAAAATGATAAATGTTTAAAGGTATAAAATTAAATATATCTATTCATGAATTCTGAATTTCTGTGCAGTATTATTCGATTGCAGAATGCATATTTCATCTGAACAGGATAATTTATTTCATTTTTTGCAAATTTTAATCTGGGGTCTGGCATGTTATTCATGAGGTCCCAATATTTGTTGATAAAAACCACAAACTGTAAAGGTAGAAATACAGTGAGTTTCACAAGTCTTTAAATCTTACATAAGCAAACTCCTGATCTAAGCAATCTTCAGACTGATTGTTGACTTAAGTCTTTTCACAAAATTCAATGGCACAAAGTAGTTTGCTTTAATACTTTTGATATTATCCAGATTGTTACTTGATGAAATGTTGCAGATGCATGCCACACAAACCGCAGCATGCCACATTTTCCAATAGCCTATTAAATGATATGCGTCACCATTGAATTAGTAGATTTAGATTATTCATTCATTGCTGGTTCATGAGGAGTTGAATAAGAGGAACTGTAAGGTTCCTGTCATTTAAGCAGAAATATTTCAGCATCATTGAGTTTTATTCTCACAATATGACTATTTATTTAATCTGCAGAGAAAGGCTAGGGAAGCATGAGGAAAGGATGGCAGGCTGTGCGAAAACAAATAGTAAAATGTTCTTCAAACATATTAATAGTAAAAGGTTAGTGGAGGATAGAGTGGAGTCCATAAGAATCAAGCAGGATCAGCTGCTCACTGAAACAAAGGTAGAGGTATTACATGAGTACTTTGCTTCAGTCTTTACCAAATTAGAAAATAGTGACAAAGACCCAATTCAGAATGTGGGTATTCAGCAACTGAGTGGTATAGCTTTGGTCTATAGTACCCCAAATACTTTGTGATGTCTGAACCAATTGTGGGGATACAACAGGTTCAGGATCCTGTGCTGATATAACAGGTACCACAGCAGGGCTCAGAATCACCTGAGCATTCATTCAACAGAGCAAGGGTCACACAGGGCATGACAGGCCTGGGAACCCATTGTTCAGGGGCATACAAGGGGGTGCATCCTTTTGGCCATTTCTAGATATTTCAGCATCCTCCACAGCTTAGAGTCTCTCCCTAGGCTTCAGTATCATCATTAGTGGACTTGGCTGTTGCTGGGAATCTCCCCTTACAAGGTCTGAGGTGGGGTGTGGGAGGTGTGGGGGATGTGGAAATTGTGGAGGAGTGATGGCTGCCTAAGTGGACTTTACAGTCTTGGAAACTTTACAGCTCCCTGTCCCCCTGAAGAAAAGGGATGAGAGAGGTCACAGCCATAGTGGGTGCTTCTTACTTGGTGTTGTAAACAGGACCAGCAAGATGTTAATGAATTACTCTGGCCGGAGAAGGCTGAAGTTCTTCTTTAAGACAGTTGGAAAAATACTAGCTAGCAACAATTTAGTTTACTTTCTTGCCATGTTCCTCCTCTTCTAGCCCTCCCTAATGTGCAACCATGGTTTAAAAAAGTGGAACTTAGAACCCACTTTTTGTTGTTGTTTTACAGCTATGTACTCATGTTATCCT
Source organism: Chiloscyllium plagiosum (assembly GCF_037043375.1). Taxonomy (NCBI): domain Eukaryota; kingdom Metazoa; phylum Chordata; class Chondrichthyes; order Orectolobiformes; family Hemiscylliidae; genus Chiloscyllium; species Chiloscyllium plagiosum. The sequence goes on along the minus strand of NW_028270142.1, from coordinate 101,891,073 downwards.
CAAACTGGAGTAAATTTAGACCTCATAGAATGGCTACAGTGTGGAAACAGGCCCTTCAGCCCAATATGTCCACACCAACCCTCCAAACAGTAACATACCCAGACCTATTCCCCCTACCCTATTACCCCACACTTACCCCTAACTAATGCACCTAACCTACATATCCATGAAGACTGTGGCCAATTTAGTATGGCCAATTCACCTCACCTGCACTACATTGGATTGATTTGGAGATGCCGGTGTTTGAGTGGGGTGTACAAAGTTACAAATCATACAACACCAGGTTGTAGTCCACTTGGTTTGTTTGGAAACACTAGCTTTCGGAGCGCTGCTCCTTCATCAGGCAGTTATAGAGTACACAATTGTAAGACACAGAATTTATAGCAAAAGTTTACAGTGTGATGTAACTGAAATTCTACATTGAAAAATACATTGATTGTTTGTTAAGTCTCATCTGTTGGAATGACCATGTTAATTTCACTTCTTTCATATGTAAATCACAAAAAGTTTTTTTAAAATTGTATTCTCAGGAGAACTTTAACAATTGGTGTCAGCCCAGATAATGTGTTGAAGGTGTTAGCCCCCTGTGTGCTGCTGTCTGTGCTATAATGTTTAGACTCTAGCCTAAAAAATGAATTAACAGAATCTTACATGGATTCATGCAGTTTTGGAGCAAAGTACAATGTAACTCTGCAAGTACAAATTCACCCCACAAACATATATGCAACTGTGTGCATGTGGGTTTATGTGTGTGTGTGTGTGTGTGTGTTGGGGTGGGGGGGGTGTTTGTGTGTGTCTGTGAGAGAGAGTGTATATGTGTGTGAGTGTAAAGGGGTCTAGGTCTGTGTGAGGGTGCATATGCGAGTGTGGGAATGCGTGTGTGTGTGTAGGAGTGCCTGTGTTTATGTGTTTGTGTGTACGCGCGTGCGTGTGTGCGTGTATGGGTGTGTGTGTGATTGTAGGAGTGTCTGTGTGTCCGTATAGTGCAATGGGATCACCTGCAGTGTGACATGAACCCAAGGTCCTGGTTGACCTCAGACCTCGGACCTTCAGGTGACCATCTTCCAAGGCGGACTTTAGGATAGGCAGCAGCAAAACGTGGCCCTAAGTACCCATAGGGATTGCCTCAACCAGGACCTTGAGTTCATGAGGCCCTTAGGTGGTCATTAGTGGCCACTCTTGTGTCTTCTAATTGGTGGACTGGGGAAAGAGGGGTTCAGGAACATCACCCATGGACCTTCTCACCCAGAATAATGGTCGATAGGGTGGTGCAAAGGGGACAGCTATCTCTCCAGTGCCAACCTGTTCCATTATTTGGTGTCCTCACCACCTGCCCTCTCATCTAGGGAGGAAAAGTCCTGACACAGTGTGTGTAATGATGAAGAACTGCTACATTGAATCAAGCTGCCGTTCTTCAGATAATTGTTGAATTGAACCCATCTCTGTGATTCCAATGGAAATTAAGTATACTATGATATTATTCGAAGATGAGAGTGAGTTTCATATGCATGTATCCTAATAGCAAACCTCCCTCAAGCAAAGCTATCAAAAATCAGTCATTCCTCTCAGTGCTATTTGTAGCATTATACTAGTTTTGCCTCAATTATAGTTATAGCTGCAATGAAGTACGATTAATTCTAGACCATAAGACCATAAGACATTGGAGCGGAAGTAAGGCCATTCGGCCCATCGAGTCCACTCCGCCATTCAATCATGGCTGATGGGCATTTCAACTCCACTTACCCGCATTCTCCCCGTAGCTCTTAATTCCTTGTGACATCAAGAATTTATCAATTTCTGCCTTGAAGACATTTAGTGTCCCAGCCTCCACTGCACTCTGCAGCAAAGAATTCCACAGGCCCACCACTCTCTGGCTGAAAAAATGTCTCCGCATTTCTGTTCTGAATTTACCCTCTCTAATTCTAAGGCTGTGTCCATGGGTCCTAGTCTCCTTGCCTAATGGAAACAATTTCCTAACGTCCACCCTCTCCAAGCCATGTATTATCTTGTAAGTTTCTATTAGATCTCCCCTTAATCTTCTAAACTCCAATGAATACAATCCCAGGATCCTCAGCTGTTCCTCATATGTTAGATTTAGAAGGGCTTTTGCCCGAAACGTCGATTTTGCCTGTCCTCGGATGCTGCCTGAATTGCTGTGCTCTTCCAGCACCACTGATCCAGAATCTGGTTTCCAGCATCTGCAGTCATTGTTTTTACCATTCCAGGGATCATCCGTGTGAATCTCCGCTGGACACGCTCCAGTGCCAGTATGTCCTTCCTGAGGTGTGGGGACCAAAACTGGACACAGTACTCCAAATGGGGCCTAACCAGAGCTTTATAAAGTATCAGTAGCACAACGGTCCTTTTATATTCCAACCCTCTTGAGATAATTGACAACATTGCATTCGCTTTCTTAATCACGGACTCAACCTGCATGTTTACCTTTAGAGAATCCTCAAACAGCACTCCCAGATCCCTCTGTACATTGGCTTTACGAATTTTCTCACCGTTTAGAAAGTAGTCCATGCTTGTATTCTTTTTTCCAAAGTGCAAGACCTCGCATTTGCTCACATTGAATTCCATCAGCCATTTTCTGGACCACTCTTCCAAACTGTCGAGATCCTTCTGCAGCCTCCCCACTTCCTCAGTACTACCTGCCTGTCCACCTAACTTTATATCATCGGCAAACTTTGCTAGAATGCCCCCAGTCCCTTCATCCAGATCATTAATATATAACATGAACAGCTGCAGCCCCAACACTGAACCCTGCGGGACAACGCTTGTCACCGGCTGCCATTCCGAAAAAGGACCTTTTATCCCAACTCTCTGCCTTCTGTCAGACAGCCAATCCTCAATCCATACCAGTAGCTCACCTCGAACACCATGGGCGGTCACCTTGCTCAGCAGCCTCCCGTGTGGCACCTTATCAAAGGCCTTTTAGAAGTCTAGGTCGATAACATCCACTGGGTTTCCCTGGTCTAACCTACTTGTCACCTCTTCAAAGAACTCCAACAGGTTTGTCAGGCATGGCCTCCCCTTATTAAATCCATGTTGATTTGTTCTAATCCGACCCTGCTCTTCCAAGAACTTAGCAACCTCATCCTTAATGATGGATTCTAGAATTTTACCAACAACTGAGGTTAGGCTAATTGGCCTATAATTTTCCATCTTTTGCCTTGATCCTTTCTTGTACAAGGGGGTTACAACAGCAATCTTCCATCATCTGGGACTTTCCCTGACTCCAGTGACTTTTGAAAGATCTCAACCAATGCCTCCGCTATTTCCTCAGCCACCTCCCTGAGAATTCTAAGATGTAGCCCATCGGGGCCAGGAGATTAATCAATTTTAAGACCTTTTAGCTTTTCTAGCACTTTCTGTTTTGTAATGGCAACCATACTCAACTCAGCCCCCTGACTCCTTTAATCGTTGGGATATTACTCATGTCTTCCACTGTGAAGACTGATGCAAAGTACTTATTAAGTTCTCCTGCTATTTCCTTATCTCCCATCACTAGGCTTCCAGCATCAGTTTGAAGTGGCCCAATGTCTACTCTTGCCTGTCGTTTGTTTCTTATGTATTGAAAGAAACTTTTACTATCGTTTCTAATATTACTGGCTAACCTACCTTCATATTTGATCCTCTCCTTCCTTATTTCTCTCTTTGTTATCCTCTGTTTGTTTTTGTAGCCTTCCCAATCTTCTGATTTCCCAGTGCTCTTGGCCACTTTATAGGATCTCCCTTTTTCTTTGATAGATTTCCTGACTTCCTTTGTCAGCCATAGCTGTCTAATCCCTCCCCGGATAATCTTTCTCTTCTTGGGGATGAACCTCTGTACAGTGTCCTAAATTTTACCCACAAACTCCTGCCATTTTTGTTCGACTGTCTTCCCTGCTAGGCTCTGCTTCCAGTCTATTTTCGTCAGTTCCTCTCTCATGCCCTCATAGTTACCTTTATTTAACTGTAACACCATTACATCCAATTTTGCCTTCTCTCTTTCAAACTGCAGATTGAACTCTACCATATAATGATCGCTGCTTCCTAAATGTTCCCTTACTTTAAGATTTTTTATAAAGTCTGGTTCATTACATAGCACTAGGTCCGGAATAGCCTGCTCCCTTGTGGGCTCCATGACAAGCTGTTCCAAAAAGCCATCCTGTAAGCATTCCATGAATTCCCTTTCTTTGGATCCACTGGCAACATTATTTACCCAGTCCACCTGCATATTGAAGTCTCCCATGATCACCGTGACCTTGCCTTTCTGACATGCCTTCTCTATTTCCCGGTACATGTTGCGCCCCTGGACCTGATCACTGTTAGGAGGTCTGTACATAACTCCCATTATGGTTTTTTTTGCCAATTCCACCCATACAATTCCACCCACACAGACTCCACATCATTCGACGCTATGTCATTCAGTGCCATAGATTTAATTTTGTTCTTAACTAACAAGGCAACCCCCCCCCCCCGCCTCTGCCCACCTCCCTGTCTTTTCGATAAGTTGAAAACCCTTGGATGTTTAACTGCCAGTCCTGACCCCCTGTAACCATGTCTCTGTGATGCCTACCACATCATAATCATTCACGATGATCTGTGCCATTAGTTCGTCTGCTTTGTTACGAATGCTACGAGCATTCAGGTAAATTGCCTTAATGTTAACATTCTTATCATTAGAGATATTGGAAGTCATAAGATGTCCTAAGTTATTTTTCCTTTTTGCTGTATTCCCAGTCTGTCTCAAGTTTAAATCTGCCTGCACATATGCTATCCTGCCGCTTATCTTTCCATTTAACTCCATACTCCCTGTTGCTTTCACTTTCCCTTCCCCCCAACCCAGAAGTTTAAAGTCCTACTGACCACCCTATTTATCCTCTTCGCTAGAACATTGGTACCTGATCGGTTCAGGTGGAGACCGTCCCAACGGTACAGATCCCCCCCGGTTCCAAAACTGATGCCAATGCCCCATGAAGTGGAATCCCTCTTTCCCACACCAATCCCTTAGCCACATGTTTACTTCCCTAAGTTTCTTATCCCTATGCCATTTGGCACGTGGCTTGGGCAGTAATCCGGAGATTATGACCTTTGAGGACCTGTACTTCAATTTCCTTCCTAGTGCTCGATAATCCCCAAAGCCATGATTATCCAATAACAATATTAAAACAGGGAGACTTCAGAAGCACCAGATTAGTTTTTGTCAATTCTGCTCTGGGCTAACCCCATAGGGTTTCCCAGGATCACCACAGATTTTGTTTATAGTTACTGCCTTCACCATATTGGGTCTGCACTGGAAGCTCATTTAAAGACCAGCAAATGCCTGCACAAGTAATTTCTGAAAGATTACAACTAAAATTTAAAGGAATTCAGACCCTTAAAGGCAAGGATTTCCAAGGATTTAAATATTGTCTGTTTAGTTTTGAGAAATGTCTCTGAAACTGATAAAGGGAAAAAAACGAACAACAGGCAAATAAGGGTGACATTCACCTATGGCTGGGCACAGTCAATCAGCAGCCTTTTAGATGCACCAAAAAACCCTTCCTCATTTCTGGTGAAGGGCTTCTGCCCGAAATGTTGACTTTCCTGCTCCTCGGATGCTACCTGACCTGCTGTGTTTTTCCAGCACCACTCTCATCTTGACTCTAATCTCCAGTATCTGCTGTGCCGACCTCTGCCTTTTAGATGCACCGCCCAATTTTGTCTTTCACTGATTTGCTTTCAAAGGCTCCTTTGAAACCCCCATTATGGTCATGTCTTACCATAAGCAGAAGCTCCACCCACTAACAAATCCAGTGGAGACTCAGACAAAGTGAGCCACAGATTCATCCAAGGTCAGGTTTATTTTTCATTGTGCACTCCTGCCACGGTTGCCATGGGACGTATATCAGAAAGGTGATGAGATGTCAGCCCAATAATGTAGAAGGGCAAATTCAACTATGGCTAATAGGCTTCCACCCTCCTCTCTGAAGTATCACCATCATATGCTATCGCATTCCCAGTTACCTTTCCCCCCAACCCCACCCCTATCCATTTATCTCTCAGCCCCCTTGGGCCACCCCTTTTCCTGATGAAGAGCTCATGCTCAAAACATCAACCCATCTTCTCCTCAGATCCTGCCTGATCGGCTGTGCTTTTCTATCACCACAATTTTCAACTCTGATCACCAGCATCTGTAGTCCTCACTTTCTCCAAGATTACAAAGTGGTTGACTACCCATGACATTTCTCTAAAGTTCGCTCCAGCAGGATGGAGTTGAACTCCAAACGCAATGGAGGTGGACAATAAGTGCTCTCATTGCCAAAGGAGAGGCAATGAAGGCATGAAAGAAAATCTTACTCTAATCAGACTGAAAATTGAGTAAGCTTTATTTGAATATCATCTATTGCCTTATCTCTTATTTTCATTTCATCATGGGATGTGTGTAAATAAGGAGAAAGCCACTCAGGACTGAGATGAGGATGAACTTCTTCACTCAGAGAGTTGTGAACCTGTGGAATTGTCTGCCACAGGAAGCTGTTGGAGCCAGTTTGTTAGATATATTCAAGAGGGAGCTGGACGTGGTCCCTGCAGCTGATAGGATCAAGGGGTATGGAAGTGGGATGCTGAAATTGCATGATTAGTCATGATCGTTTTGAATGGTGGTGCAGGCTCAAAGGGCCAAATGGCCTACTCCAGCACCTATTTTCTACTAATCTATGAATCTATACTGCCTGGGGAATGTTTACTGCCCACCTGTGGTAGCCCATAGAGGGTAGTGGTGAGCCACCTTTTCAAATTGCTGCAGCCTATTGGTTGGAGGAACATGCTCAGAGCCATGAGGGAGGGATTTTCAGGATTTTGGCTCAGTGACGTTAAAAGAAAAGTGATATAATTCCAAGTCAAGATCATGAGTGTAAGATGCAAATGAGAAGGTAAGTTACCTCGAGTCATAGAGTCATAGAAATATACAGCATGGAAACAGACCCTTCGGTCCAACTAGTCCATGCCGACCAGATATCCCAACCCAATCTAGTCCCACCTACTAGCACCCGGCCCATATCCCTCCAAACCCTTCCTATTCATATACCCATCCAGATGTCTTTTAAATATTGCAATCATACCAGCCTCCACCACATCCTCTGGCAGCTCATTCCATACACATACCATCGTCTGCATGAAAACGTTGCCCCTTAAGTCTCTTTTATACCTTTCCCCTGTCACCCTAAACCTATGCCCTCCAGTTCTGGACTTCTCCACCCTAGGGAGAAGACTTTGTCTATTCACCCTATCCATGCCCCTAATGATTTTATAAACCTCTATAAGGCCACCCCTCAGCCTCCAACGCTCCAGGGAAAACAGCCCCAGCCTGTTCAGCCTCTCCCTGTCGCTCAAATCCTCCAACCCTGGCAACCTCCTTGTAAGTTTTTTCTGAACCCTTTCAAGTTTCACAATATCTTTCCAATAGGAAGGAGACCAGAATTGCATGCAATATTTTAACAGTAGCCTAACCAATGTCTTGTATAGTTACAACATGACCTCCCAACTCCTGTAATCAATACTCTGACCAATAAAGGAAAGTATACCAAACACCTTCTTCGCTATCCTATCTACCTGTGACTCCTCTTTCAAGGAACTATGAATCTGCACTCCAAGGTCTCTTTGTTCAGTAAACTTCCGAAGACCTTACCATTAAGTGTATAAGTCCTGCTAAGATTTGCTGCAGGATTTGTCGTGTCTGACCTGCCCCAATAGCCACTGTATTCATATGTTGAGTCCAGTTCAGTTCAGTTCAGTAATCCTCAGGATGTTGATAGTGGGGAATTCAGTGATAGTTACGCCATTGGATGTCAATGGGTGGTGGTTAGGTTCTCTTTTATTGGAGATGGTCATTGCCTGGCACTTGTGTAATGCAAATGTTACTTGCCACTTTTCAGTCCAAGCCTGGCTATTGTCCAGATGTTGTTGCATTTGAGCATGGACGTCTCCAGTATACAAAGAGTCATGAATGGTGCTGAACATTGTACAATCATCAGTGAATATTTGCACTTCTGACCATATGATGCAGGGAGACTCATTGATGAAGCAGCTGATGCTGGTTTGACCTTGGACACTACACTGAGGAAGTCCTGCAGAAATATCCTGGAGCTGAGATGACTGACCTCCAATAACCACAAACTGAGCAATAGTGAGCAGGCTATTGCTAACAAATGCTCTTGATAGCACTGTTGATGACATTTTCCATCACTTTACTGAAGAGCTAGAGTAGACTGATAGGAAGGTAATTGCCCAGTTTTCTTGTGTAGAGGACATGTCTGGGCAATTTTCTACATTGTCGGGAAGATACCAGTGTTGCAACTGTACTGGAACAGCTTGGCTAGAGAAGCAACAAGTTCCAGAGCACAAGTCTTCAGTACTATTGCAAAAATGTTATTAGGGTCCATAGTCTTTGCAGCATCCAGTGCCTCCACATTGATATCAAACGGAGTAAATCTTCAGACTGATATCTGTGATACTGGAGACCTCTAGAGGAGGCTGAGATGAATCATTTGTTTGGCACTTCTGACTGAAGATTATTGTGAAATTTTCAGCCGTATCTTTTGATGAGTTGGGCTTCCAAATTATTGAGGATGGGAGTATTTGTGGTGCCTATTCAAAACTGGATGTGGCAGGACTGCAGAGCTTATATCTGATCTGTTGTTTCTAGAGTCACTTAGCTCTTTTTATCTCTTGCTGCTTATGCTATTTGGCACACAGATAGTCCTGGTAGCTTCACCAAGTTGACATCTCATTTTTAGATATGCCCAGCACTGCTTCTGGCCCACCCCCCTGCATTCTTCTTTGGACCAGGGCTGATCTTCCAGTTTGATGGCAATGACTGAGTTGGGAATATGCTGGGCTATGAGGTTACAGATTGTATAAGTGTATAATTTTGCTGCTAATACCATTTCAAAGCACTTCATGGACTCCAGCTTTCAATTAGCTTAGTTCACATCATGGAGAGCATGCTCAGTGTGAAAATGTTTGTCTCCACAAGGACTGTGCCATGAGCAGTAAGCAGATTGATCAGGACGGGCTCAAGTATGTTTCTCCCTTTTGTTAGTTCCATCACCACTTGTCAGAGACTCAAACTAGCAGCAATTTCCTTTTGGACTCAGTCAATAGTTCTGCTGCTGAGTCACTCTTGCTGCTGGACAATGAAATCACCCTCCCAGAGAACATTTTGTACCTTTGGTGCCCTCAGTGCTTCCTCCATAGATTCATAGTTTCATCGAGTCAAATAGCGCTGAAAAAAACCCTTCGGCCCATTAAGTCTGCACTTATATACGCAAATCCCAATTTCCTGCATTTGTCCCATTTCCTTGAATGTTTTGATATTTGAAGTGCTCATCCAAATACTTTGCAAAGATTGTAAGGTTTCTAGCCTTCACTACCTTCCCAGGCAGTGCATTTCAGATTCTCACCATGCACTGAGTGAAAAGTTTTTTTTCCCCAAATCCCCTCTGAGTGTCCTGCCTCTTACCTAAAACTATGCCCTCTCGTTATTGACCCCTCAACCAAGGGGAACAACTGCTGTCTATTCACATTATCCATACTCCTCATAACCTTTTACACCTCAATCGTGTATCATGTCATTCCTCTCATTCCAAAGAAAACAATCCAAGCCTATCTAGTTTCTGCTTATCGCTCCATCCCAGGCAACACCCTGGTGAACCTCCTCTGCACACTCTTCAGTCCTATCACGTACTCCCAGGAATGAGGCACCAGAACTGCACACAGTACTCCAGCTGTGGCCTTACCAATGGTCTGTATAACTCCAACATGATCTCCTTGTTTTTATTGTCTGTACCACGACTGACAAATGCAAATTCCCCATAAGCCTTCCGAAATATCCTATTCATCTGCTCTGCAGACTTCAGGGAATTGTGAATAATTACCCCAAAAATCCCTCTATTCCGCTAAGCTACCCAGTGTCCTGCCATTCATTAAATACTCCCTCATCTTGTTTCTTCTTCCAAAGTGCATCACCTCCCACTTATTAGGGTTAAATATCATCTGCCACTGGTTTGTCCATCTGACAACCCCATCTATTCCTGTAATCTTCTTGGTGTCTTCTGCAAATTTGGTTAACAATTCCCCCCGCATTTGCATCTATATCATTTATGTATATAACAAACAATCAGGGTCCCAGTACAGATGTTTGTGGTACACGACTGGAAACCAGTCTCCAGTTACTCAAACAGCCTTTGACTATTATCCTTTGTGTTCTACTCCTCAGCCAGTTTATCAAGTTTCCCTCAGTGCCATGTGCTTTAATGTTCTCAATTAGTCTCCCATGTGGGACTTCGTCAAAAGCTTTGTTAAAATCCATATAAGCTACATCAACTACATGCAAATCCATTCATACTACATTATCCACACACTTGATCACATGTTCAAAAACTTCTAACACATTTGTATGGCATGATGACCTCCCCCTGACAATGGTGACTATCACTAATTAACCCATGCCCTTCCAAGTGGGTTTTCCATGTGTTGTCCAATACGGAATAGAACTGATACATCAGCTGAAGAGGAGTCAGTACATGAAGATCAGCAGGAGGCTTCCTTGCCCTGTTTGACTTGATGCTGTGAGACTTCATGGAGTCCAAAAAACATCCAATACAACCGCTTCTGGACTGTATACGTCTCTGTTGCCACCTCTGATAGGTCTGTCCTGCCAATGGGACAGGACATATCCAGAGATGGTGATGGTGGTGTCTGGGACATAGTCTGTAAGGTATGATTCCATGAGTATGACTATGTCAGGCTTTTGCTTGACCAGTCTGTGAGACAGCTCTCCAATTTTTGCACTAGCCTCCAGTTGTCAGTAAGGAGGATTCTGCAGATTTGACTGCTCATTCTTAATGTTTCCAGTGCCTTAGTCAATGCCAAGAGGTCCATCAAGCTTCATTCCTTTTAATCTTTCTGAAACAACTGAGTGGCTATTTCAGAGGGCAGTTAAAGGTCAACCACATTGCTAGGGGTCTGAGTAACGTGGAGGCTGAACTGGGAAAATACAGCAGTTTCCTTCACTAAAGGACATTGCTGGATTCAAATTCTACCATATTTAATCCCAGGTCCCTACAAGAGTACCTGGATCTCTCAATTACTAATCCAGTAACGACTCCAGGAGAGTCTCACGTCCCCTTTAACACTTAGGCATTGTACGTTACAGGAATAACAACATTTCAATGTTAAATACTTTGTGTTTAATCAAGTGTCTTTGCCTCACATTTTGTAAGATACATGCAATAAAGCTTTGCTCAGACCTCAGTTCAGCAAACTAATACAGTTCTGGATAACAGTTTAGATTGCCTTTAATATGTTGCTGTTGAGAATCATATTGAAAAATGGACAACATTCTGACTGCCATTTCAGTCTCCACCATTCTGTGTTGTATAAACTGAATGACAAGATAAGATAGCAACAGCTGGAAAGGACAGCTTAATATATTTTCATTTTTGAGGATGCCCACTAGTTTTCTAAAGCTTTTTTTCCACTCAGAACTCCTTTTTTTAATAGCCCACAAGAACACTTGCATTAGATGAATAATAATGATAGAAGTATGTACGTGTGTGACATTTCAAGATGGTACAGAAAGCATCTGATCAACAAGACAGATTACAATATCCAAAGCATGCTAAGAAAATTTGGTTCAAAATACATGTTGATAAAGTAGAAATTTCTTTTCCCAAAAAACAATAAGTAATCACTTTTAAAGTAATGGTTACATTGACAATAATAGATTAGAAATTGGGTTTATTACTATTTTGAATGCTAGCTTATAAGTTGAAACATTGTCATATCCGTTATGTTTTTTGAGCTACTCTTAATTTGCTTATTGCTAAAAACAGATTAAATGGACTTGAAATCAGTGGAGTGACCATATTCCCTTCTGTCCATTGAGGCTGGACTCAGGCTTGATCTGTTTTGAAATGCAGTGTTCCTTGTCATTTCTGGGAACAGTCAAAAAGTGTGACACTGGAAAAGCACAGAAGGTCAGGCAGCATCTGAGGAGCAGGAGAATCGATGTTTCAGGCATAAGCCCTTCATCAGGAATGTGGGAGAGAGGGGGTGAAGGAGGGTGTGAGATAAATAGGAGGGTGAGGATTTGAATCCAGCAATGTCCTTTAGCGAAGGAAACTGCTGTCTTTTCCCAATTCAGCCTCCACGTGACTCAGACGCCTAGCAATGTGGTTGACCTTTAACTTATAGCCACTCATTTGTTTCAGAAAGATTAAAAGGAATGAAGCTTGATGGACCTCCTGGTATTGACTAAGGCACTGGAAACATTAAGAATGAGCAGTCAAATCTGCAGAATCCTCCTTACTGACAACTGGAGGCTAGTGGCTGGAGGGAAGGTAGCTTGGAAGGCGATAGGTAGTGATGGTGATAGGTCAGAGGGGAGGGTAGAGTGGATAGATGGGAAGGAAGATGGACAGGTAGGACAGTTCAAGAGAGCGGTGCTGAATTGAAGGGTTGCATCTGGGATGAGGTGGGGGAAGAGGACATGAAGAAACTGGTGAAGTTTACGTTGATGCTGTGTGGTTGGAGGGTCTCAAAGTGGAAGATGAAGCGTTCTTCCTCCAGGCATTGGGTGACATGAATTTGGCATTGGAGGAGGCCTAGGACTTACATATCTTTCACAGAGTGAGCGGGAGTGGTCAGTGGTCAGCCACAGGGCAATGAGGTTGTTTCACCTTCCCAGCTACTTCACCCCCACTCCCACCCTCCTATTTATCCCTCAGTCTCCTTTGTGCCCACATTCCTGATGAAGGGCTAATGCCTTCTGATGATGCCTAATCGGCTAGGCTTTTCCAGCACCACACTTTTCAACTCTGATCTCCAGCATCTGCAGCCCTCACTTCCTCTTATTTCTTGGAAGAGGCAAGCTTACAGACTGGTCAGCAGAAGATGACTACTGGGGGAAGGGGCAATAGGGTCTCATAGAACCAGCGCCGACCAGAGATTATTCTAGAAGTTCAGGTGAAGTACATCTGCAAAGTCTCTGATCACCTAGACAAAAACCTGGATTTTTCCTCATCCATTTTTAAGTGGCCATCAGTGTTTCCTAAATTATCTGTTGGTCAAATGTTTAAATATGTGCTAGTAGCCTCAGTCCCAGTCTGGCATATTCAAGCAATTCAATCTCTCACAAGTCTCAGTAAAGAAGTTACCCGTTTTGGACAGAACTGAGGAGGGACTTCTTCTCTTACAGGGTGGTGAATGTTTGACAATCTTTACCAAGGACGGCTGTCAAGCATGAGTCATTAAGTATTTTCAAGACTGAGATAGACAGATCTTTAATCAGTAAGGGAATCAGTGATTATGGGGAAATGATGATGTGGAGGTGCCGGTGTTAGACTGGGGTGAAAAATGTCAAAAGTCACATGACTCCAGGTTATAGTCCAATAGTTTCACTAGAAATCACAAACTTTCAGAGCACTGCTCCTTCGCCAGATGAAATAACTCTATTTACAACCTGCTGGCATGTTACTTCTGTGGTGAAGGGGAAAAGGCAGGAGAAATGTAGAAGTTGAGGATTATTGGATCAGCTATGTTCTCATTGAATGACTGAGTGGACTCAATGGGCCAAATGGCCTATTTCTGCTCCTACATTTTATAGTCTGGTTATGGTATTGGGTGGATAGACTGTTCGGCTTAAGCCAGTGTGAAACTTAAATTGCGTAAGTTTGAACATTAATGCGGCAGCTTCAATACTATCTTGCACCAAACCATTCATTCTCACCCATAAGTTTTAATTGCCAAAAGGTAGCTAGTGGTTGAAAATTATGACCCTTTCCCCAATATATTTTGTTCCAACTTATAGTGTGTATATGTGAGCCTATGCTCTTACCGCAGTGTTTATCCTTAGAGTTTGTGTATCTACTGTTTGAACTCTGAAACTTTACTTTCCCAGAAGCAAAATGGGTATCAGCAGGGTTACTTATCTGCAAGTGGTGGATAGCCAATTAAGAGCATTTTGTCAGAGCAGTTGTACTGCTTGCATCAGTAGGTGAAGTTTGTGTCTATACTCTGCCTTTGTCTTCCCCATGATCGCAATATCATCAGTGGTATAAGCATAGCCAGGGACATTTGCAATATTCCTATCCATGTACAACTGGAGTAAGTCTTGGTCTGATAGCCCATCAGAAACAGTACCATCTAAATAGTGTCCTAAATGTCATGAGCTCTTTAATCCCTCTGTAAATGACCAGGCCTGATTCACATCCAGTTTGGAAAAATTTTGCACCAACAAATTTAAGATGTAATCTTTCCAGCATCGGTGTCTTATGTGAGCAGTTTTAAGTGAAAGATTTAAGTGCTTAAATCTAGACTGCTGTTTAAAGTGCATGCGATGGAGCTTTACCAATCTATTGATGGTCAACTTCCAAATGATACCATTTCAGTCCAATTGTTCAGTTCCATTCCAAGCTTCTCCTGAATGTGCAGGCAGCACTTTCTTGAAGAATCAATAAATGGAATTGCATCGCTACTAAGATATTATAGTGCATTTACCTTAATCATATGGGATTCAATCTAATTGATCTAATTACAGAGGTTTATGATGGTTGAGTGATTTGATTGTTTCATTCCTGGTTGTTCCACCACATTGGATGCTCATAAAGTTGGAACCTTTCAAATTACGACAGAGATCTGTTCATACTGGTAGTTCAGCCACTGTCGGATTATACGTATCCAGCAGGTGGAAGATTTGGGAAGCAAAGATAAGCTTTAATATTGACACTTCAGTGTGGTTCTGCCAATGGACACAACTAGTGATCTATTAAATGCTATGAGATGGCCTGTACCATGGAGTGTTACTTGCTAACATACGTGCCTTTCAAGATGGATATTGATCATGTGTCAACATTTTGAGGTGTGTGGTCCTGCCTTTCCAGGTCAAAAGATTTTAGTGGTCATAAGGTCATAAAAGCTTCTGAAAAAACCTTATACTATTGACCAGTTGTGTAAGATTGATCATCTTCTGAAATTTGAGTTTCACTTGATTGACTCTCTGAATTTCACCCATGTATTTTCATTTCTGCACCTTCTTCACCGTGTCCTTGCTGCCAGCGTTATGATCTTTTGGCCATGTGTCGTTTCATTCTGTGTTTACTTTGGTTTTTGAAAATAGATTTCCTGCGCCTATATGCCCAACGTCCTTTCGTGTCACATGTTTCATACATATCCAAAAATGTTCAGTAGCCTTTGGGTATGTGTGACAAACCACATCTGTTACAGATTTTGTTAGTTCTGTTCACTTCACTGACTGTAGCAATTGTGCTGACTGTAACAAAAAAACATAATAGTTTTTGACCTGACATTATAGATTCATACTTGAATCCATCCTCAATTAATGCATCAGTTATACAGCACTTTCCCTGCCTAAAGATCTTTCCCAAAGGATTGGTTGAGAAATTATTTCTAATTCAATGAGTCTCTCTGAGAATTCTGTTTCTAAAAAATTATACATATACCTTATGCTGTGTCATGTTCTAACAAACTGATCAATAGACTCTTGACTTGCTGTGTGTATGACATGAATTGGAATCTATTTATACTCAAGTTGATTCTTATGTTAATCTGGTCTTTCTACTGTATTTTCTGGATCTTTTCTGGATCTTTCTAGTCGTCCACAAAAAGATTGAATGCATTAATTCTATGAAGTCCCCATCAGCCCCTACCACCACCCCCCACCCCCACCCCACCCCGCGCCCCACACCCCGCCCAGCTATTGCTGAATACCAACAAGATTTTCAGAGTTCTCTTCTCAAGGTCATTTATCATTTTATCTATAACATATTTCTGCTTATTTGTGCAGAAAACTGTTTTTAAAAGATTTTCTCATTCAGCACACTTTAAGGAAAGCTAGGTAGCTGTGCTGTGAGGGGCACTGGACGGCATTTTTCTTTTAAAAAGTCAGAACTGAAGACACTCAGTGATTTTTTTAAGAGATATAGGGATCAAAAGAGAGTTCATTGCTTCAGCAGAGGACTGTAAACTACAGCCTTGCTTGTATTTGCAACTTCACTGTTAGAATTTGAGTATTGTTGAAAAAGGGATATTTAATTTCATCTTACACTTAAAACGGTGATTTGCAAATATACTAATTTAAGGGGGAAACAACATTATGCTATATAAAAAGAGAGTGATGATTTGTTAGAAAGTAGACCATGATTAGTAAGGGCATTACTATGAAGAACGAACCTGTTACTAATGATTGACAGTTAACTACTTGGCTTTGTTTATATTTTAAACAGACAAGCTGACTCTGATTCACTAAGTCATTGCCCTAAGAAATGAATCAGCTCATGGTTGCCATCTGTCTTGTTTAGTTGAAACAGATACAGTAAATATACAACTGTAGCCAACCAGCTTGTGAAATTGTGAAATTTGCAGCACATTGTCAAACATTGGATGTGAATCTGCATTTGGACATTTTTTGTATAATTGCAAGTATGCAAGAAACTATGCTGTAAACTAATTTAAGATTGTCAATCAGGTCCACAGTATGCTGCAGAATCTCTGAAGAAGAGTCATACTGTATTCCAAATATGAACTGTTTCTCTCTCCACAGATGTTGCCAGATCTGCTGAGGTTCTCTATTATTATCTATGCTTGTTAAACAATGTATTGTGCTTGCATGTACTTCAAGCTACATATAATATACATAGGGCCGTTTTCTTTACAGACAGATAGAATATGTACACACATTATGCCTGTTTCAAATCAGAAAAACAGGTGAGACCCAATTCATCAGTTCATTTCCTAGGACAATGCCATGACCATACGACCATAAGACCTAGGTGCAGGGTAGGCCATTAGTCGCAATGAGTCTGGTCTGTCATTCAATGAGATCATGGCTGATCTGATAACTGTCAAGTCCATTTTCCTGTGTTTTCACTATAATCCTTTAATCCCCTGCTCTTTAAAAAATATCTGTCTCAGCCTTGAATATACTAAATGACCCAGACTTAACGGCACTTTGTGATAAAGAATTCCACAGAGTCATTACCTTGTAAGATAAGAAATTCCTTCACATCTCTGTCTTAAATGCGCTGCCCTAAATATAGCTACTGTTAGCGGCCTATAGACTATTTCTACCAGTGTCTCCTTCCCCTTTTTATTTCTTAGCTTCACCCATATGCATTCTACATCTTCCAATCCAAGATCAAATCTTGGCATTGTACCAATTTCATTCCATGCCAACAATGCTACCCCATCACTCATACCTTCCTGCTTGTCCTTTTAAAACATCACATAGTCCTGGATATTTAGTTACAGCTTTGATCTCCTTGTAACTATGTCTCCATAATGGCTATAAAATCATATCCATTAACCATTATTTGTGCTATTAATTCATTATTTTTTCTGAATGCTAAAGGCTTTCAAGAAAAGAGTCATTAATTTAGCTTATCTTACAATTTGTCCCTCTTGCTGCTATTTACTGTTGTTTTTCTCTGTCCCATTTGGATATCATTATCCAAATAGTTGCACTGTATTGCTATCATATCCTTTTGTTTTACATAGAACATAGAACATAGAACAGTACAGCACAGAACAGGCCCGTCAGCCCACGATGTTGTGCCGACCACTGATCCTCATGTATGCACCCTCAAATTTCTGTGACCGTACGTATGTCGAGGAGTCTCTTAAATGTCCCCAATGACCCTGCCTCCACAACTGCTGCTGGCAACGCATTCCATGCTCTCACAACTCTCTGTGTAAAGAACCCGCCTCTGACATCCCCTCTATACTTTCCTCCAACCAGCTTAAAACTATGACCCCTCGTGTTAGTCATTTCTGCCCTGGGAAATAGTCTCTGGCTATCGACTCTATCTATGCCTCTCATTATCTTGTATACCTCAATTAGGTCCCCTCTTCTCCTCCTTTTCTCCAATGAAAAAAGTCCGAGCTCAGTCAATCTTTCCTTATAAGATAAGCCCTTCAGTCCAGGCAGCATCCTGATAAACCTCCTCTGAACCCTCTCCAAAGCATCCACATCCTTCTTATAATACGGTGACCAGAACTGGACGCAGTATTCCAAGTGCGGTCTAACCAATGTTTTATAGAGCTGCAACAAGATCTCACGACTCTTAAACTCAATACCCCTGTTAATGAAAGCCAAAACGCCATATGCTTTCTTAACAACCCTGTCCACTTGGGTGGCCATTTTAAGGGATCTATGTACTTGCACCCCAAGATCCCTCTGTTCCTCCACACTGCCAAGAATCCTATCCTTAATCCTGTACTCAGCTTTCAAATTCGACCTTCCAAAATGCATCACCTCGCATTTATCCAGGTTGAACTCCATCTGCCACCTCTCAGCCCATCTCTGCATCTTGTCAATGTCCCGCTGCAGCCTACAACAGCCCTCTATACTGTCAACAACACCTCCAAACTTTGTATCATCTGCAAACTTGCTGACCCATTCTTCAATCCCCTCATCTAAGTCATTAATAAAAATTACAAACAATAGAGGCCCAAGGACAGAGCCCTGTGGAACACCACTCACCACAGACTTCCAGGCAGAATATTTTCCTTCTACTACCACTCGCTGTCTTCTGTTAGCCAGCCAATTCTGTATCCAGACAGCTATGTTCCCCTGAATCCCATTCCTCCTGACCTTCTGAGCGAGCCTACCATGGGGAACTTTGTCAAATGCCTTGCTAAAGTCCATATACACCACATCCACAGCTCGACCCTCATCAACTTTTCTAGTCACATCCTCAAAGAACTCAATAAGGTTTGTGAGGCATGACCTGCCCCTCATAAAGCCCCTCACAAAGCCAGATTTCCACTGTCCCAAACCGGCTCTCACCTCAAACAGAATCAGGAGTATGCCATTTGGCCCTTTAATTCTGCTTATCCACTCAACATGACTATGGTTAATCATTCATCTTAGTACCTTGTTCCTGCTTTCTCCCCATACCTGTTGATCCCTTTAGCTCAAGGCTACATCTAACTTCTTTTTGAAAACATTCAATATTTTGTCCCCAACTACTTTCGGTCACGCAGAATTAGTTTAAAGTTCTCTCTACAGCTCCAATTATTCAATTTACCATAACACTAGCCCCAGCATTGTTCAAGTGAAGCCCATTCTACTTTTCTGCCCCAACACTGGTGTCAGTATCCCATGACTGAAGCCCATTCCATCCATATCAATTTTTTGAGTCATGTATTTAATTCATTGACTTTATTTATCCTGTGCCATTTTGCCTGTGGCTCAAGTAGTTCTCCAGAGATTATTACTGTTCAAAATCTTTCAGCGAAATCTTATTTCTAATCCTACCAATTAACCATTGGTACCAACATGGACAATAACTGCTGGATCCCTTCCATCCTCCTCCAAGTTCTTCTCTAGTCCTGAGCAGATGTCCTTAATCCTGGCACCAGATAGGCAACACAGCCTTCAGGGCTCTCACTGATGACTGCAGAGAACAGTATCTATCCCCCTAAGTATACTGTCCCTTAGCACTGCAACGTTATTAATTCCTCCCCCCACTTTAATGGCTCCCTTTAAAAAGGTGCTGTGGTCAGTTTGCTTATCCTCCCTGCAACAAATCAGATTCAACGTGCTGGTTAAAATTTAAACAAAACATGGCTGTTAACTGTCAATCATCAGTAATTGCATGTTCTCCATGGCAATGCCACTATGAATCAAAGTCTACTTGCCCACTCTATTCTCATAGAATATAAATATTGGTTTTCCTATTAAGTTGACTTACTGTGAATTGTCTTGATAACAACAAGATGAAAAGTTTCAACAAAATGTGTCTTTCTCCAAAAATACACAAGTTTGTACTTCCAAATAACTATTACCTAGAAATTTCTTCCAGCTTAAAATATGTTTGGTTTTAATTAGAAAGAGATTAGTTCTGTCTTACAGAAATTGCTCACACTGAATTTCAGAATTATTTGACAGCCAGGGCTGTTGTCCATTGTTCATAAATTAGATTTTCAAAATATCTGCCACTAAGATCATGAAATCTTCTTCTATGCTCACTGCTGCTTACCATAATATGTGGTTTGCTTCCAGCAGGACTTATTTACCTAATCCAGCAATGTTTTATTTTCACCCATAATATAAGAATCAAAATATGGGTTAAAAACAAATCCAACAGAGCTTTTGTTACAGTTGTTGGTGCACAAACATCACATTGAAACATTTCATTGTCTAGGCTTGTATCAGGCTGTTGAGTTTTAAAAAGCAGCATGCATTCATCAGTGTGCCAGGCTTCAGGTAACCCAAATTAAGATGGTGTCTGAGACATTTGTACCTTCAGGTCACATGCTATCATACAGTCATGATATCATGAGCATATTTTTTAAAGGTATATTGACATACTAACTGTGAGATATAACACAACACCTGGTTCCCTTGAGGCCTCAGCAGGTGACCTCCAAAAGGCAAACAAGAGGGATATAATTGTAGCTCAGCTCATGAAAGCATTTTTAATTAAAACATTGGAGGGAGAAGCCTTGAAAATTGTAATACTTAATCCCTCTCTTACTTGATAAGGTAGGGCTGCTTTATCAAAGCTAGAGAGATTTGCATTGACCTAAGAATAAACTGTTTTAAGGCAAATTATTAAGAAGTAACACAGGAAATATGATGCATACGCTAGAGACAGAAAAGACTTACGATTTGGCAAAAGTGGAAATTGTTTAATTGTTCTGGATATTAAAGATTGACAGGTGAACTAGAATAGTGCTGATCGAGCTCTTAACTTGGTCATTACAATATCTTTTCTTCTTGGTCATCTTGAGCTAACTTGAGGGTTGGTCCAGAGCCGGCATAAATCCATTCCAGAAAGTTCTCATTTTTCAATGACACTTTGATCCAACCAATATTTTAGGAGACCTCCAGCAACTTCAGGAGCTCTCTTCCATCTGAAATCTTTTTCCTCCCTTTTTTTGTATCTCATTTCCAGAAAGTTGTTGAGTGCTCCATGCTAATCAATTATTCAACTGTTCAATTACTGGGGAAAGATAGTCAAGGTACAGCACCTCCTCCCCCCACTAATTGCCTTTGCCAGCCCATAAAGTTTCCTCACTACTTATGTCTACCATGACTTTGTGTTAACCATAATCAGACTAAAGCATGAGATCTTCCTTTATCAGGCTTTGAATGTTCTTTTACCAGGGTCTGTGCTAGAATAGTGTCCTTTGCAGCCATAACAGACTTTTACTTTTGACTGTTAGCTAAGCAACCTGCTATAGAACTTTTATTAATAAGAGAGAAAGAAAGAGAACTGTTTCTATAATATTCAATTAATTTGTAAAGATTTTATAAAGTGGCAAGATAGACATTTATTACACTAATCAACAAAAGAGGTCAAAAATTGAAATAAAAACAACCATTTTAAAATTCCTATTTGTAACAGTGTTCAGGAATTCATCTCTAAATCTAAGAGATGCCAAGATATTCCTGGAGGATTCGCAACTCAAGGTGCAGGGGG
Source organism: Chiloscyllium plagiosum (assembly GCF_037043375.1). Classification (NCBI taxonomy): domain Eukaryota; kingdom Metazoa; phylum Chordata; class Chondrichthyes; order Orectolobiformes; family Hemiscylliidae; genus Chiloscyllium; species Chiloscyllium plagiosum. Next base: position 101,869,597 of record NW_028270142.1, on the reverse strand, counting down.
ATCACAAGATCACAATGTGCTTAGAATCTGGCATTCTCTCCCACAAACCATTGATGACATAAGAGCTTTTATCATGATAATTAATGGGGAAAAATGAATAGTATAGGAAGATAGCAATACTTTGGAATTAGGTTGAGTGGCTGATGTGAAGGAACGCTCCAGTATAGATTTGGTGGGTCAGAAGACCAGTTTCTATGCTGTAATGATCTGATTTCTACTGCAGTGAAAAAAACCATTCACTGAAGTGAAACACTGACCTCTAAAGGTCAAAGTACGCATTTGAAATTGTAAGGTTTAAACTTGAAGGTCAGGTTTAAGCTTAACACAGAGCAATTTTTTTTCTAAATTACGGTTGTTCTAATATTTAAAGGAGCTGCATTTATAGCATTTACATTGAAGTTTTAATTGTAGAAGAACTAATGGTTTGACAAATTGATACGTGGTGTATGGAAAGTACTTGTGGGTCATCATTAAAAGGTATATTAATCTCCAAATGCATATTAGGTGACTGAATTATTATTGGCTCACTGGATGAACAACTAACACATAGAGAGGAAAAATATTGTCTGGCAATTAGTCATAACGCTAAACAGTTTCATAATTGTACAATTGCCAGATTGGAGAGGTGTTTACGACCAGCATACGCTCTCCTGCTGGAAAATAAATCTCACACAGAACAACTAAGCTATTTATATACTCTTCTTTTTTGAAATGTGATGCCAAGAAAATGTTATTAAAGGTGCATAATTTAAAATCATCAATAGTCCTTTATTTATTTTAGCATTAATATTTAAGATTGAGAAGAAAATGTAAGAATCACAGTGATATTATTTTTGCTAAAATAGACTTAAATGTAGCATTCCTGGAGTAGTTGCTTGTTTAGTGAATGTTTGAGATATTCCTTAGTTTGTTTTAGTCAGAGCCTTAGTGGAACTATTGGCAGTGATCTGCTTTTTCTCTGGTTTCTTCAAGTCTCCCTCAATCCATGTCCCAGTGTTATCCACCATATGCAACAGGAACAGGAGTAGGCTGTGAACCCACTCCATCCTGCTCTGCCACTTATTAGGATCTTGGCTGATCCAAAATCCCTGCATTTTCCTCGTAACCTTTGATTCTCCTACTGATTAAGAATCTGTCAACATCAGCCTTACATAACACATTATTCTTTCGGGAAAGGAGGTTAAAAGACTCACAGTACTCTGAAATCAGAAATTCCTCCTCATCTCAGTCTTAAATTGACACCCTTTTATTCTGAGAATATGCCATCTGGCCTAGCCTTCCCATAATATCCTCAGCATTTATCTTGTCAAGACTCTTAAGACTTCTTTATGTTTCAATGAGATCACCCCTCATTCTTTTAAATTTTAGTGAGTAGAGTTCCAACCTGTTTAGCCTTTGCTCATAAGACAATCCTTCCATATCAGAGATCATCTTAATGAACATTCTCTGAACTGCCTCCAATGAAACAATATCTTTTCTTAGATAAGGGGATCGAAACTGCTCACAGAACTCCAGACATGGTCTTACCAACAACTTGTACAGTTGCAGTGAGATGTCTCTGCTCTTATACCCTGACTCTTTTGAAACGTGATTTTTCTTCTTCCTCTACTGTGTTTACCTCCAATTTGCCATCAAGCATGGTGGCTCAGTGGTCAGCACTGCTGGCTTACAGCACCAGGGTCCCAGGTTCGATCCCAGCCTTGGGTGACTGTGTGGAGTTTGCACATTCTCCCTGTGTCAGTTTCCTCTGGGTGCTCTAGCTTGCTGCTACAGGCCAGGTGAATTGGCCATGCTAAATTACCTGTAGTGTTAGGTGCATTCATCAGAGGGAAATGGGTTACCCTGTGGAGGGTCGGTGTGGGCTGAAGGGCCTGTTTCCACATTGTAAGGAATCTAATCTAATTGCTGGCAGGTCTTTGTTTTCAATGCCTGCATTTGACAATCATTCTCCTTCAAACTGCATTTAGCAATGCCTTTGATTTCTGAAATTGTCCTCTGGATTTAATCCACTCATTTGTTTTCTTGTCTTTGCAGCTTTTGAGACAATGTATTAATAAATCAGACATTTTGGATACTAAATTCAGTTTAACAACTGAAAGCAGAAAGCAGAATAAAATTTCATTATACGTGATTAACCAAACCTGTTGATTCAGATGCCAGCAGCATGTCAGCCTTCTGCAGCCTGTTCATTTCAATAATTTTAATGTCCAGTCAATACTAAGCACACTGTAAGACCAATAGAAGGCCAATATTGGAACTGGCTAGTCTGCACTGCTTAAAAGTAGCCATCTCTCCACCTCTGGGAGGTGCATTGTGACTGAAGCTGATTCCTACTTCCTGACATTTTTTTTCCCTGAAGTGCTTATCCAATTCCCTCAGCTTCTCCACACCCATCAAATATGTAGTGCTCCTTCCCTGTCTGGGATCACGTGTTATAAGGTCAAATGTGTGGCAAGGAAATCTCTGATAGCCACGTTCTACACAGGTGTATAATACCTGACATAGAGGACACGCCAAAATAAAACAAAGAATTGTTTACCAGCAGGTCATGTAAAACTCAACAGGTCATGTGGAAAGAACAGTTAACATTCCATCAACTCTTTCTCAGAACTGTTCTGATAGAGGACAGGCTGCCAGATCAGTTTTGACCAGGAGAGGGCTTTTACAGAATGATGGACATATTCCCTGGAATGGCTTTTGGGGTGGAAATCTGCAATATTCTCCAACAGCTCTGTAAAGACATCAACAGCACAATTTCAATCAATGGGTGGGAATTGGAAAGCTTTCACATTAGGCCTAGAACCAGCAAGGGTTGGACTCTCCCAACCATCTTGTTCCTTGTGTGGAGCTTTTTTTTGTTTATCAGGAAGGATGCAGCCACAAAGGGGACACTTTGCAGGAAGTGTCATGTCGCGTGGCAGCAGAGTTACTCAGAGAAAGACCTTCCTATACATTATGGCATGCTGTCTTTTGCTTGCATTCACTGCTGGTTTGCAGACAGATGAGCAGGAGTGGCCGGTTTCAACTGAGTGCAGTCGAGAAAGGAAACCTCAGCAAGAGCGAGGCCATGCTGTGTGAACTGGGCCAAGCGACCCTCCATTAACTTCACCGTCAAGTCAGAGAAACAGATGCTGTTGGAGGTATAGTCTGGAGGGGCCTTGCAGGCAGCAGAAACTGGAAGGAACACATACAACAGTGAAAAAGAAACTGGGTATGTGGGAGTGACAAACCCTCTCCAATGTCAGCAAGAACACAGCCATCAGATGCAAGGCACTCCTGCTGCTATTGTGTATAGGAGGGATGGGGATGTTTATCATGCTCCCGAGCTGCGCCAGTCACTTAAGACATCTTCCTAAATCTAATGCTCAAAGATGGCTTCAAGGACATGAAGGAAAAACAACCGCAGCTTGACCTTGACGGTCAGTTTACTATGCAAGAAGGCAGAGAGGGTATGTGAACATGATTAATGAGCATGCAGACAATTATTCCTGATTGAACCAGAACAGAGCATACAAATGCGATATTTTCGCATGAACACGTGGCTTCATGAAAAGATGTTAATTTTTGCGTCCAGCCCAGGTCATGCCACATGATTAGCAGTAGGCAAATCTCTCAAAGAAACAAATGGCATATTCAAACTGAATGAGACCATTTTCACCCATCACATGGGGTGATGACATGACTGTTGAAGAAATCATACAAGACAACCCCCTTGCTTCTATGACAACTAATCAGCATCCACTTGCCATGACAGACAGTACACTGCAGAGTGAATTTAACTCCCAATAACAACATTAGGATCAGGTCCAGTCATATTGCACATTCACTGGAGATATAGAGACAACTTATCTACTTGCAGGAATGCTGATGAACAGCCATGTTGGACGCAAAACATCAACATTGTTTCTCTGTCCATGAATGCTGCCAGACCTACTGAGTTTCTCATGCATTTTCTGTTTTTGTTTTGTGTTTCTGGTCTCCGGAATACACAAGTTTTATTTTTATCTATATACACTTGAACAAATCTGTCCCAAAAAAGGGTTCCATTCTTGAAAGGGAAAGTGGGGAATGTTGAATTGTGGCATAGATTCCAAACTAAACAGGCCTAAACCTTTAAGATATGACATCTTAACAAGTGATAGTCTGTGTAAAGGTATCCATCTTGAGTTAATTTTCCATGTCCACACGAATGGATTCAAATGACTGACCATTTCATAAAATTACCCTTTATATGACAAATCAAAGAAATAGCTTGTGCAACAATCTGACATATTGATCACCATATTCAGTCAGTTAAGTGTAAAATGCACTGAGTGTCTTCAGTCAGATAATTATGTATATGTAATATATAGTAACATTATTAAACACAGGACCTAGATTCTGTGTGTTAGTCTGTGATAATGGCTCAGATTTTTCAAAGATTGGCAATTAATTGCCACTCCACTCATCTTCTTTAATGCTAACAGTGAGTGCTCCACATTTCTATCCAGGAATTCTGATCCCAGCTCATTCAGAAATACAGAGCATAGCTTAAGTCAACATAGTTCCCTCAGAGTGCAGGATGGGAAGGGATATCAAACCATACCCCTTTTTACAGCAACCCAGTGCATCGTGTTCTGAGACTGAAATGCCCAGAAGCAGTCAGGCATTTTGACAGCTGCTATTCAAGGGTAAGTCTGTAGGTTAAGTGTGTAATCCCGGTGCCAAATAGAAAGGGTGCCAGCAAAGTAGGTTTTCAGGTGGGTAAGGTGCTCGTGTTCCAGGTAAGTGAGGCGCCAAATGGGTAGGCTACAAGGTAAGTGATGGCATGGGGAGCCGATGATTTTTTTTTCAGATAATTACCACAGACTCAGTTGCCATGCAATGTCTGAGTGCTCATGGAAATTCAGATTGGGTTGGCTTTCTACTTTCTTACTGTGAATTACTGTACACAATGGGGTTTGAGAGGGGACACAGCAGCCTAGTAAACTGGCCTTCTACAGTTGACTAAAATTGCTAAGGATTCACTCTGGGCTAGCAGCAGTAGCTCCATGCGGTACAAACCTGCTGCCTTTTGACATGTCTTTCACTGTCATTCAGCCTGTGCTCTTTTCTTCATTATTGGTTCTTGTGATGTGAGCATTGCTGACTGGGCCAGCATTTATTTTAATCCCTAAATTCTTCTTAGGAGGTGATGATGAGCCACCATCTTATGCTGCTGCAGTCCATGTGTTATAGGCATAGGCACAATACTGTAAGAGAAAGAGCTCTTGGATTTTAACCCAAAGGTAGTGATAAAACAGTGATAGAGTTCCAAATCAAGTGTCTGTCCTGGAGGGAATTTTGCTAGTGGTGTTTCCATTTATCAGCCTTTCCAGGAGATATAGCACAGATTTGGAATGTGTTCTCAAAAGAGTCATCGCAAAATGTTGCAGTGCATTTTGTAGATAATAAAAGGAGGGAAGGAGATTTGCAAAAGTGAACGGGGTGCCAATCATCTAGGCTACATTGTCCTGGACAGAGTCAAGCTTCTCGAATTGTTAGAGCTGCATTCCTGCAAGAAAGTGACGAGTATTCCATTGCCCTCCTGAGTTAGGGTTTGTGGATAGCAAACAGACTTTGCAGGGTCAGAAGCCAAGGAACTGAGAATGCTCACCTCTGACCTGTAGTTATAGCCATAGTTTTTAACAAAGCTTTTAGCCACTGTTGTTCCAGTTCATTTGCCGTTCAGTGATAATCCTTAAGATGTTGATGGTGGGTGATGGAGAGTGGAATTCAGTAATGGTAATGCTAGTAAATAGCAAAGGAAGATAGTTAGATCCTCTCTCTCTGGTTGGAGATGGTCATTGCTTGACACATCTGTGGTGTGCATGTCACTTGATGATTATTAGCCATTCTTGAATGTTGCCTAAATCTTGCTGCTCATTGATCCAGACTGCTTCAGCAACTGGAGTGTTGAGAATAATAGTAACCCTCTGCAATCTTCAGTTCATATCCCCACTTCTGACCTTATGTCAGTGGGAAGACGATTAAAAGAAGCTGTGGATGATTTGCCTATGGCATTAACCTAAGCAACAATGCTTCCTTGGGATTGAAATGATTGGCCTCCAACATGGTCTGATGACTATAACAATCCACTGTAATCAAAAGGCAACAGTGCACAAAGGACCGTCTCCAAACAACCTCACACAAGAGGTGCAGATAGAAGAATTACTCATCGAACACCACCCTGGAATTAGATGGCCTCCTCCAGAGAAATCCTTGTTTCCTTCCTCCTGCTTGGTGTCTTTGCTTATTCCCTAAGTCAAGGCATATTCCGTAAGGAATGATTATTAGTGCATCCATCACCGAAGCAACTGTTTGGCTCAGAAGCTTTGAAATCAGCAAAAAAATCTTTCAGCATCTGCCTTACTATTCCCTGTAGAGTTCAGCAACTTCAAACAACCCACAAAAATCACCAAACACTTGTAGAAGAGTAGTGACTGCCAGAAGAAATCGACTAACCTGTAAGCTGCTAATGATCTCTTTAAATAGTACTAGGGATGGGGGAAGGGTGGTTCCTTCTTACTGCTGAACACGTGTTCAGCTGTACAAGATTCAAAGAGAACATTAGCTAAAGCGTTGAGGTCCAAAAGTACTGCTTTCATCACATCAGCATTGCATGCTGATTGACATCTTGAACTGCCTGTTCTGCATACCTCAGCCAGACATGCATTGCGAGAATGCTAACACCTTCACCTTTGTGCCTGGCATGATTTACCCCAATAGTGTGTTTGTTGCTATAAGTGCCATTTTGCAGCTCCAACACCATTTATAGGCCCCCAAAACAGGAACAACCAATTTGAATTTCACACACTTTGTGCTTTCACATTAATATATGTGTTAATGGCAATCTACAATTGCTTTTCATGTACTATGCTATCAAAATAATTGCATACATCCTTCTCGTTGTACTAAGCATCTGCATATGGTTTAGTCATCAAAATAAATTCTACTGTATTTCAGTAATAATTCATTAAATTATATTATTTGTGAGCATTAATTGCTGTGCTTTTTATCTGATTTCTAGCATCATTATTATTGTATAAAGTTGTGTTTTTCCTATTAGGCTTTCCAAGACTTTTGATATGTATGATACAAGAGGTTTTCCCAGCTGCAGTGGTTGTAATTGTGCTGACAAACCCAGTTTTCTACCTGGCAGAAGCAGTATTGAGCTAGGAGAAAGTTTCCAATCACTTGTGCCCAAACTCGAGCCCTGAACCATATATTGCAGTTGCTTTTTTTTCCCATTCCCTTTGGAACAGCACAGTCATGTAACAAGGGTCACTGGGTAGCAATCAGGACCAGGAATGCTGGTTGATGTTTTTTGTATTTTCTTGCTTGGAGACAAGAAGGCCCAGTTACATCATTTTACATCACTGCTTCTTTCTGCAACTGATTAATGCATCAAGGTGCTAAGATGTCGTTGGAATCATCTTGAGTCAATCATTCCACTAACCCACTCTGCCATCACAACTGCTAATTGCATCAATTTTAACCAAACATTTTTTAAAAATTGGATAGTTTATATGCCTACTATTGTGATAATCATTCATTCCTGTTCTCCAGTGATTTGTTGGTAGCAGATTAGAAAAAGGCATTTGGTAGTCAAGCTATGGATAGTGAATAGCAACACTATTTTGTTCACGGATTCAGTGTTAAAAAGATGTCCATGGACAAAATTCCATATTCTGGGAAATGTGAATTTGCATGAGAACGGCACCAATAAATGGGCAATCACATTCTTCAAATAAAGAGGGAATCATAGACACATCCTCAAGCTGTTTTTGTGCACCTCCTCATGGTGAGCTAAGGAATCACATTTATGTAAAGCTTCAAAAGTGGTCTACACTTCTGTTTTATTTAAACCACAGTTCGTTTTGAGAAAAAACAATGCAAAATGAAAAAAGAAAACAATAAACTATAAATGTCAGAGAAAACAAACAGTAAATTTGGGACCTGCACCACCATGGGAAAGACTGAAAGCACAGAAAGAACTGGAGTTGCCACTTCTCTAGCTATTAATGAATCTGCTTCAGCTGCCCTGGGGAAAATCTCACCCAGCTTTCCCACATTAGGTAGCAGAGCAGCTGCTATTCTGTTCTTGGGGAAATGCCAAAGAAATGTTTTGAATGAACACTAGACTAGGACTATCCAGTAGAAAGAAAAACTCCCTTGGGGTGTGATTTGTGTTATCAAACCTTTTTTTCATATAAAGTACTTTTATGGAAATAGGGTCAGCATGCAGTGGGAAGACTGAGTCCCAACACAGCTGTATTACAATATTTGGCAGAAGTTCAATTAAATTATTGAACTTCTGAGGGATTTCAGTAATAAGAAACTATACGAGAATGAGACAAGAGAAAGAGGGTTAGATAAAAGGTAAAGGAATTAAAAAATGAGAGCTGATCATAAGGCAACAGCTTGACTTCATCTGGTAAATTTAGGAAATCATAACCAGATTGTCCCAGATCTTCAGATTATTGTTAGAACAAATCCACCAAATGGCAATCCTTTTAAAAATTTCCTACCTACCTGAGCTATTTTTGCTGCCAGACCTCTGACCATGTCTCCTGAAAATCAGGAGACCAGCTGGAGGCTGTTGGATCACTGTTGGAGGCCAAGACAAGCTCCTTTTCAGACCATAAGGCATGAGAACAGTAATGAGGCCTTTCAGCCCATTGAGTCTGGTCCACTCTCTCCCCATAATCCTTGATCCCCTTGACAATCAAGAACCTATTTATCACTACCTTAAGTACACTCAATGACCTGGCCTCCACAGTCTTCGGTGGTAGTGAATTCCAAACATGTATCACTCTCTGGCTGAAGAAGTTTCTCCTTATCTCCGCTCTTCCCTTTACTCTAAGGCTGTGCCATAAGGTCCTAGTCTCTCCTACCAATGGAAACACCTTCCCAACATCTACTCTGTCCAGGTCATTCAGTATTCTGTATGTTTCAACTAGATACCCCTCTCATCATTCTGAATTCCATCAAGTATAGTCTCAGAATCCTCAAACCTTCTTCATATATTAAGCTTTTCATTCCTACAATTGTGAACCTCCTCTGAACCTGCTCCAGGGCCAATACATCCTTCCTGAGATATGGGGCCCAGAGCTGCACACAAGGTCTGACCAGAGCCTTATAGAGCCTCAGAAGTACGTTCCTGCTTTTAAATTCAAGCCCTCTCAAAATAAATGCCATCATTGCATTTACTTTCCTAACTACTGGCTCAACCTGCAAGTTTATCTTGAGAGAGTCCTGGACTAGATCTCCCAAGTCTTTTACACTTCAGATTTCTGAATTTTCTCCTCATTTTGAAAATAGTACATGCTTCTATTCTTCCTACCAAGGTGCATGACCTCACACTTTCCTATGTTGTACTCCATCTGCCATTTCTTTACCCACTCTCCTAACCTGTCCAAATCCTTCTACAACCTCCCCACCTCAATACTATCTATCTTTGTATTTGTCTGCAAGCTTAGCCAGAAGGCCCTCAGTTCCTTCATCTAGATCGTTAATGTATAAAGTGAAAAGTTGTGGTCCCAACACTGACCCTTGTAGAACATCACTTGTCACCAGCTGCCATCCTGAGAAGAATACTTTTATTCTCACTCTCTGCTTTCTGCCAGACAGCCATGCTAGCACTTTACCTCGAACAACATGGGCCTTTATCTTACTCAGTAGCCATCTGTGCAGCACCTGATCAAAGGCATTCTTGAAGTCCAGGTAGATAACATCCATTGGCTCTCCTTGGTCTAATCTACTAATCTCTACCTTCACTGACTAACCTGCCTCCCTACTCTCTCAGCCACTTACCCTGCACATTACCTCTAAACTATTCATTACCTCCTCAAAGAATTTGAGCAGATTTGTCAGACATGACCTCTCCTTGATTAAACCATGCTGACTTTGCCTTATTTTACCTCACATTTCCAAGCATTCAGAAATCTCATTCTTCACAATGGACTCCAAAATCTTACCCACAATTGAGGTTAGGCTAATCAGCCTGTAATTTTCTGTCTTTCACCTTACACCCTTTTTAAATAAGGGTGTTACAATAGCAATTTTCCAGTCTTCCCTGATTCTAGCAATTCCTGAAAGATCACCACTAACGCCTCTACAATCTCTTCAGCTATCTCCCTTAGAACTCTGAGGTGTAGTCCATCTGGTCCTGGAATTTATCTACTTTCAGCTCTTTCAGTTTTTCTCGCAGCTTCTCCTTGGTGATGGTCACCACACTCAGCTCTGCCTCCTCGGTCTCTTGAATTTTTGGGATACTACTCATGTCCTCCATTGTGAAGACTGACGCAAAGTAATTATTCAGTTCCTAAACCTTTTTGTTGCCCTCTGTTAATCTTTGTAAGCTTCCCAGTTGTCTGGTTTCCCACTGCCCTTTGCCACATTATATGCTTTTTCTTTTGCTTTTACACTATCCCTTACTTCCTTAGTCAGCCATGGTTGCCTCACCCTCCCTGTACCATGCTCCTTTTCCCAAGGGATGAAGTGTTACTGTGTCTCCTGAATTACTCCCAGAAACTCCTGCCATTGCTGTTCCACTGTCTATCTTGCTAGGCTCCTCTCCCAGTCAATTCTACCCAGTTCCTGTCTCGTGCCTCTGCATTTGCTTTTATTTCATGGTGTGCACTGCCTCTTAAGGGTATTTTCATCTTAAACTTCCTTATCAAGTCTGCCTCATTGAACAACACCAAATCCAATATTGCCTGTTCCCTAGAAAACTCCACCACAAGTAGGCATTAGACAAATTCCTTTTCTTACAATCCACCACAAACCTGATTTTCCCAGTCCATTAACATATTGAAATCCTCCATGATCACTGTAACGTTGCCTTTCTTACACTCTTTCTAACTTCTGGTATATCTTGTGCCCCAGTTCCTGACTACTGTTTGGAGGCCTATACATAACTTCAAATATGGTTGTTTTACCTTCGCGGTTCCTCAATTCTACCCACACAGATTCTATACCATCTGACCCTACTTCATTTCCTAATATTGATTAAATTTCATTTCTTACTAATAAAGCAGCCCCATCCCCTCTGTCCACCTGCCTATCTTTTCAATAGGATGTATTTCCTTTTGATGACAATAGCTGCTGTGCTTGAGTAAGCAAAATGGTTAAAGAAGTTAAAGCCCCCGGCCCCACCAAAACTGAGAGAGGTAATGTGCAGGGTAAGTGGGTGAGAGAGTAGGGAGGCAGGTTAGTCAGTGAAGGTAGAGATTAGTAGATGCGCGACAGGGTTGGGTATCAGATGAGTAAGGGACTAACATAGCAAATGAGTGAGGGGGTTAAGTGGCAAGACAGTGAGAGAGTATGGTGGCAGATGTTTGAAGGGATAAGTTTCCAATTGGTTGAATAAGTGCTAACCAGCTGAGTAGGTGAGGGTGAAGGGTGGCATGCAAGTAGATGACTGAATAACAAAATGTGAGGTAATAGAGTGCCAGGTAGGTATGGTAACACATGTGTGAGGAGGTAGGGTGGGTCATACATTTGGTCCATTTGTGATCATAGCTCCATTTTCATGTCTGTACCCCTTAACCCTTGCCTCAGTTACTTACTAACATGTGCTATCAAATGCTTTTAAGGCATCCACCTGATCTGCTAAATATCAGATTAACACTGACTTTAATGACACCTGTCTCCCAACATTCCCCAACTACTCCAAATGCCTTAATTCTCCCCTATACCAACCCTAACCACCCCTCACATCTCATTAATTCCCTGAACCAACAATTGTACTATCAGAGACTACTCTCCTAACCTCAAAACTACAACGTCCCAGATATAACAACCATCTCCTGTGACTGCCATCCCATCCACTTGCCATCCACCTCCTCAGCCACATTCCACCATACCCATCAACCAACTTACTCACCTGTCACCCTGTTCACCTGCCAATGCAACCATGTATCACACTACCTACCATTCTAACTATCACCTCACCTTCCTACCACACTATCCACCTAGCACCTCACCCACCTACAGCACCACCCACCTGCCACCTGACTCACCTATCAACTCAGTCGATTATTATCCTACTCACCCACCAACTAAATCATCTGGCAACCAAACTAACTACCACCTTACCCACCTGACACCATACTCATCTATCAACTCATGGATCTGTTAAATCACCCAAATGCCACCTCACCCACTTACAACTTATCCACCCCCACACTAAACATTTACCACCCTAATTATATAAAAATGTGAGATGAATTTGTAGGAAAATTGGTAAGTGATTGATTGGTGAATATTTTGTGCACTTATCTAATCTTTTAAAGCTCAGGACATTTATTAGTAATTACAAGGTTTCATTGGTATTAGTAAATGCATCAGTAGTAATAAATCTTAATAGGAGTAGTAGGGTTTATTAATCATAAATTAATTCATAAAATAGACTGATTAAGATAATTGAAGATGGCTGGGCAATGATGTGTGTAACTGCAGGATGACAGTGGGATCCAGGACAAATATTCCTGCAAGAAATGTTCAGGATTGGAGGAACTCCAGTTCAGAGATTGAGTAGGAGATTGAACTGCTGGCATTGTGTTGCTTCAAAGAGAAGGAAAGTTGCTGGAGGTGATTACACCCCTAAGGACAGAGCCTTCTGATTTGGTTAGTGGTCAGCGACAGGAAGCTGTGATTGTAAAGTTGGGAAGCTATAGGAACGCAGGAGGTGGAGGAGCTGCAGCTTTTGCAATGGTCCAACAAGCTTGAAGTAACTTCAGCTTGTGATACCGAGGGCTGCAGGGTTCATGAGCCATCTGATTATGATACTGTGATGCAGAAAGCCATTCAAGTGTGGGAAGGAAAATGAATGTAGTGATAACACAGGAAAGTATAGTGGGGGAGATTGACATTGTCCTTTCCAGCAAAGCATGAGAGCCCCCAGAAGATTTGTTGCCTGTTTAGTACCAGAGTTTGGGACATCAGGTCAGGGCTTGACAGGAATATACAGTGAGAAGGTGAGATTTCAGTCATTCATGATCTATGTACATAGCAGTGACACAGGTAGTACAAGGAAAAAAGATTCTGCATGGACAAAATGAGGAGTTAGTCACCAATTAAAAAGCAGACCTCAAAGGTAATACACTCTCAATTATTACCCAAACCATGAACAAATTGGCATAGGGTGAATAAGATTATAGATGTATTCAATAGAATGCACGGCCCAAACACTGGTATTGGAGAAGTGGGTTTTTGTTTGTAGGGCACTGGGGAAGGTGAAATCTGTCCCATTGGGATGATCTACACCTGAACCATGCTCGGCCCAGTGCTCGAGCAAGCTGCATAAGCAGGGAAATAGAGAGGGCTTTCAGTGAAATTGGGGGTCAAGGCCTAAAACTTAGGAAGATTTAGTAGATCACCCGTAAGGGAGAAGGTAAGAGTGAAAGTTATTTTTATAAAATGTTGTAAACAGATTGTAACAGGAAGGGATTGAGAATACACATGAAAGAGTAACTCAACAGATTAGGCTACAAAATGACAAAACTAAAGGCTCTGTGAACGTATGTAGTGTTAAAAATAAACAGTTAAACCGATCACACTTATTCAAATAAGCAAGTACCATCTGATAGCCATAATAGAGATACAGCTGCAGGACAACATAGGTGAGGATACTAATGTTGAAGGTTCCAGGATGTTTGTGTTAAACTGCTGACGTATGCTTTAGCTCTGACATTAACATAAATCGGTGCCATGCCATACCCCCAGCTGACTGAGAGATTGACAGGTCATGTCTCAGCACCAGTTACCTTGCATGCTTCTTCCCCTGAGCTAAAAAGTCACAAGCCACAGAAGTGGGCAGTCTGTCACTGAGCACTAAAAACCATGATCGTTAAGGAAGCAATGTGTGCCACACAGAAGCTAGCAACGTGAACGTAAGCACAAAAGTGAGTGAATGTTAAGCTAAGGGCCATAGGCTGCAAGTCCCTATGTGAATGCAAAAGCATCATTGCTGTATGTCCTTGTACACATAACAATATGGCAGAAGCTTACCAGTTCTAGAACTTCCTGAGTTTCGACGTCAGTTGCTGAAGTCTAGGCTGATTTGGTCCAAGGGCAGACATGATGGTGTATTGAGGCTGGTGATGTGCAGATGTCAACTTGCATACAACGTCAATGTAACACCCTTATACAAAAAGTGAAGGAGACAAAAAACAGTTAACTATCGGCCAGTTAGCTTCACATCTGTTATTGTGGAAATGTTAAAGTCAGTAATAAAGGATGTAATAACAGTGCATTTAGAAACACAAAATATGATCAAGCAGAGTCAGCATGGCTTCATGGAGAAGAAATCAAGCCTGATGAACTTATTTTGGTTCTTGAAGGAGGTCACAAACATCATAGACAAAGAATAACTAATAAAAGTAATATATTTGGATTTCCAAAGGCATTTGGTCAGGTACTACATATTTAATAAGATAAATGATTTAATAAGATTTGCCCATTCTGTCAGATTATTTATATTAACATTGATAGAAAATTGGCTAACAAATAGAAGACAAAAAGTATGATAAAGCAGGCATTTTCAGTATGGCAAGTTGTAACTAGTGCCACAGGGATCAATGTTGGGACACAATTATTTACAATATACGTTAATGATTTGGACAACAGAAGTGAATGTACCAACTCCAAGTTTGCTCATGACACAAAAATGGGTTGAAAGTCAAGTAGTGACAAGAAGTCTACAGAGGGATATAGTCAGCTTAAGTTATTTCACAAAAAATGGAAGAGATGGAATATAATATGAGAAAATGTGAAGTTGATCACTTTAGAAGGAACAATAGAAGAGCTGAGTATTATTTAAATTGGGAAAGACTGCGCAAATGTATGAGAGAGATATTTGAGAGTTCTTGAGCATGAATCACAAATATCGAGCGTACAAATTCAATGGACAATAGTAAAGGAAAATTAACTCATGGTCTTTATTGCTATGAAGATGGTGTATGAAAATAGGAAGGTATGCTGAAATTATGCAAGGCACTAAGCAGGTATTACAGGTCTGCTTTTAGGCCCCTTATATAAGCTAAGATGTATTGGCACTGGAGGCAGTAAAGAAGGTTTACCAGGTCGATTGCAATTGCGGAAGAACTGTCCTGTGAAGAGAGGTTGAATAACTTGGGCTTGTACTCATGAGAATTTACAAGGAAGAGAAGTGACTTTTTAACTTTTCAATATTTGATCAACTACATGTTCAGAATTTAAGTCTCAGGGAAGAAGAGAATTGGAAGCGGCGTGTCAATCAGATGATTAAGGGTTGAGAATGATTCCAATGAATGAAAATAAGGTAGTCACCACTCAATAGAGAGATTCTGAAGTCACCATGTGTGAGGGCAAAATCAAGAAAACCTTTCTTGACATTTGAAATTTAATATTTCATTTTAATCATATTTTCTGCCATTACTCATCCCACACCATTGACAGGAAAATTCCACCCTTTGTTCTACTAATGGATAAATATTGACCAATATTCTGGGAACAACTTAATTTCTCTTTTGCTCTTTAATACTGACATGCAAACTTTTGCATCAATTTGACATGGCAGATGAGACCTCGGTTTAACAGCTCATCCAACAATGGCATATACTCTCAGTACTACACTGGATCATCAATTGAGATTTTTTGACCTTCAGTCCCTGAAGTGGGAATTGAATTTATGACCTTCTGACTCGGAGGTGAGCTTGCTACTAACAGAAGGTCAGATAACACCCCAGTGACAGTCACAGGTCGTACCATCAACCAACATGGCGGTGAGTTTAACACTTGGGCGACAGTGACATTTGAATAACATTGACACGGCAGCATAAAGGTCAACGATTTTCTCACCAACAAAATCACTATTGGTTGTGAGTGCACACCAGTATTGATTTCAATTCTCAAGAGTGGCGTTCGCTGCTTGTATGATTTAATCTTTCTTACTACTGAGTGAGATATTCAACAAACTCAGTGAACATCTGTAGTATATTATTGCCATTGTTTTCATAATTTTCTTTTGAAAGATCGTGAACAGTCCTTTCCCCCTATCTGTGCATGTCACATTGTTTGAAAAAGACACTGTATATAAGGTAATTACAGGAGATTCATTATATACAAACAGGTTTTTGAGAATACAACAAAACTATTGAAACATGCTCCTGGGAAGACCCATGTGTAATTGCCAATTACCATCAGGAGTGAAGTTACATGGAACTAATTTCCAGATTGATGTCCTCCAGAAAAGAGAATGTGCATTATGGAAAAATAAGAATACATCAAGAATGGGTAGCATTGTTACATATTCTTATAGGGGAAACATATAACTCACTTCTCCAAACAAAATCAAAAATGTAATTGAACCTGAATGTTAAAAGGAAAATAACTCCCAGAAAAGTGCACTGAGTACTTTGGCAAAAGACTTTGTCTACACAAAGGCACGAGCTGTACAGGTGCTGAAACATGTGGGAGATTTGGCACACGACTCAGGTTTCATAATTAGATTCACATTTCCAGGCTAGGCAGGAGACTTACACATGCTGGCTATTTTATAAATGTACAGGCTGGAGACAAACAAGAGTTGGCACGAGACCATAGCCAGCTGGATCATGGGCTACAGTCACGTACATATATTTAAAGCACTAACCTTCCTTCCTCTGCTGAAAACCAGAAAAGATTATTAATAATAACAATTCTTTGCTACAACAGGAACATGGTTTCTTTGCTTTATATATTAAGTTTTATGTTTCATTATTTTTCATTTAATTTACAGCCAAAATGCGTTTGGAATGACAAAAGCACAAGTGTAATGTCCCCTATCCTGTTGTAACCATGGGCCACTGAAAATGTCTTTTCTCCATGTTCAAAGTAGGATAATTAAGGCAGTGATGACTTAATGCAGTACACTGGAATCCACAAATACTTATGTTTCCTTCACAGGTGGCATGACACTGTTGTAGTTTTGTAAAGACTCTCTTGTTATGACCCCAAATATATCATTGCAGTTGCATGTCACTGTAATCTTTTGCTATAAATTCTTTGTTTTTTGGTCTTGCTCCACAGCTACCTGATGAAGGAGCAGCACTTCGAAAGCTAGTACTTCTAAATAAACCTGTTGGACTATAATCTAGTGTTGTGTGATTTTTAATTTGGTACACCCCAGTTCACAACTGGCTCCTCCACATCATGCCCAAAATATATGGTATTACTAACACAGAAAACCTGTATGGATTGACGGTGGGTGAAATCCTATGAGGGCCTTAGCAATGTGGTTATGACGAGATTTGAGATTGGATTGCACATGAAATCCGATCTTGCCATTGAAACCAACCTGTTGCAATATCTGTATATTTATTGAGAGGAGAGATACGTTTCTCTTTGGGCAGTGGCAAGTTGCCAATCAAGGGAGAATTATAGCTTGGTTAATACTTTCTTAATGCCACAACTTGTTTCATTAATATTCTGTCTTAGCAAATTCACCAAACAAGGTAGACATCAACCACTTGATGAAGGAGCGGCCCTTTGAAAGCTAGTGCTTCCAATTAAACCTGTTGGACTATAACCTGGTGTTGTGTGAGTTTTAGCTTTGTACACCCCAGTCCAACACCGGCATCTCCAAATGATGACATCAAGAATGGAAGTCAGAGGTGGGGTTCATCCTATGGAATGGGCATGGTACATTCTGTACGGACATGACGTAATACACAGTGACATTCGGGAATACATAAATTCAAACAAACAGATGTAGTACAAAAACAACCAAATTTATACTTCATTTACAGTCCAATGTCACTGTCTGCTCTCACCATTCTGTCTCCTTATGTGGAGGGGTCACCTGGAGTGTGTGCCAAGGTTCCCGGTGAAAATCTATGCAAAAGTGTGCACCTCCCCGCCAGACCCTGAGAGTACTGACCTGGATCTCTATAGTAGCTGCCAACCTGTTGATGGAGGCAACCAGATGCAGGGAGCAGCTGGATTCCCATAGCATGGTTACACCCTCACAGCTTCTAGACAGTGACATCCATAGCATCCCACATACCATCTGCAGCTCCGGTATATGTGGGTGAAGCCCTAAATTGTAGACACCACAGGGTCTTCTCCTGCCTGAGCAGAGCAGGTGCCTGGTCTCTGGCAGGCTTCCGGCTGCCAATGATTCTTGTTTGCATTGAGGTGCTCAAGAAAGGTAATAGGGAAATGATGGGAACTGTAGACATAAACAGTGTGGGGGCACAATCTGGTGAGCACCTCAATGCAAGCAAGAATCATTGGCAGCCGGAAGCTTGCCAGAGACCAGGCACCTGCTCTGCCCTAGGCAGGACAAGACCCTGTGGTGTCTACAATTTAGGGCTTCACCCACATACACAGGAGCTGCAGATTTCTTGAAAAGAAAGGTAATAGGGAAAGTCCTGGCAATTACAGACCAATCAGTCTTAAGTCTGTGGTCAGCAAGATTTTGGAAAGAATTCTGAGGGATAGGATTTATGACTATTTGGAAAAGCATAGCATGATTAAAAGCAGTCAGCATGGCTTTATGAGGGGCAGGTCGTGCCTAACTAATCTTATTGAGTTCTTCGAGGAGGTGACAAGACAGGTCGATGAAGTTCGACCAGTAGATGTGGTGTATATGGACTTCAACAAGGCATTTGATAAGGTTCCCCATGGTAGGTTCATTCATAAACTCAGGAGGTATGGGATGCAGAGAGATTTGGCTATCTGGATTCAGAATTGGTTGGCTGACAGAAAGCAGAGAGTGGTTGTAGATGGAAAGTATTCTGCCTGGAGGTCAGTATTGAGTGGTGTCCCGCAGGGCTCTGTTCTTGGGCCTCTGCTCTTTGTAGTTTTTATAAATGACTTGGATTAGGAGATTGAGGGGTGGGTTAGTAAATTTGCAGACGACACAAAGGTTGGAGGTGCCATTGATAGAATTGAGGGCTATTGCAGGCTGCAGCGTGACAAAAACAGGATGCAGAGCTGGGCTGAGAAATGGCAGTTGGAGTTCAACCTGGTTAAATGCAAAGTGATGGAAGGCCGAACTTGAATGCTGAATATAGGATTAAAGACAGGATTCTTGGCAGTGTGGGGGAACAGAGGGATCTTGGTGTTCAAGAACATAGATTCCTCAAAATTGCCACCAAGGTGAATAGAGTTGTTAAGAAAGCATATGGTATTTTGGTTTTCATTAACAGGGGATCAGGTTTAAGAGCTGCGAGGTTTTGCTACAGCTCTACAAGTCCCTGGTGAGACCACACTTGGAATATTGTGTCCAGTTCTGGTCGGCGTATTATAGGAAAGATACAGAAGCTTTGGAGAGGGTGCAAAGAAGGTTTACCAGGATGCTGCCTGGACTGGAGAGCTTGTCTTATGAAGAGAGGTTGACTAAGCTTGGACTTTTCTCTCTGGAGAGAAGGAGGAAGAGGTGACCTGATTGAGGTATACAAGGTAATGAGAGGCATGGATAGAGTCAATAGCCAGAGACTTTTCCCCAGTGCAGGATTGACTGGGATGAGGGGTCATAGTTTTAAGATATTAGGAGGAAGATATAGAGGAGATGTCAGAGCTAGGTTCTTTACGCAGAGAGTTATGAATGCATGGCATGTGTTGCCAGCAGCGGTGGTGAAAGCAGCGTCATTAGGGATATTTAAGCGACTACTGGACATGCACATGGACAGCAGTGAATTGAGGAGTGTGTAGGTAAGGTTATTTTATTTTACATTAAGATTAATCCTCTGCACAACATCATAGGCCGAAGGGCCTGTTCTGTGCTGTACTTTTCTATGTTCTATGTTCTAGTAGGTTGTCCATATCTGAGCTGGTAGGGGTGCAGAGGTAGCCTTCTCGATGCTTCCTCTGAGGCCTCGGGACTGTCATCCTCAAAGCTCAAGGAGGTAGTTTCGGATGGAGTGGCTGTTTCTCCACAGCAGGTGGTGGACATTCTGCTGGTAAAGATGTAAGATGAAAAGAGAGAGGCCAATGGTTTGAACTAGTGTGCAGTGAATACCCCTAACGGCAATGTATTGTGGGAGTTACAGTGGGATACAGATGCCTCTGCATTCCCTCAGCAGATGGAGTAGGAACATTTGCCTGAGAGGCCCAGGATGTAAGGCTGAGCAGTCTAATATCTGGGAACCTCACCACCTCTCTGGACCCTTTCTGGCTTATTGTCAGCTGCTTTCTCCAGAAAAGAGTGAAAGGAGAGGATTGAGTGAGCTGAAAGTAGGTGGCATCACAGTTCCTGGGACGAAAAATGGTGAGCTATTCCAAGGAGGTAAGTAGGAAAGATGGCCATGCAGGGTTAGTGGCATGGGATATTTGCTGGGGTTAGGGAAGTAAGTATTAGTGAGGAAAGATATTGAGTCAATAGTGAGTGTGGCAGAGCATGAGCCTTGGTAAGAGGTTGGCACAGTGGCAGAGATAGAGTGAGTGTGAGGTAGCAGAAAGAAGAGTGTGGCACTTATCTGGCACAGCAGAGAAAGTCATTGACCTTCTGGTGGCACTGTTGATCATTTGTCTGCACTGTTCTGGATGGTAACCTCAAACCCAGGCTGCCAGGTCGTCTGTCAGACGTCACTGTATCACCCGTCCACCAGGACTTCCAAATTCCCAACAGAGAATCACAGCAACATCTTAACCTTCTCTGATATCTTGGTACTGTGCCCATCACTGACCAGGGCAGTTTCTAAATGTCAGTGTTAGTACATGCACCACGGGATACCGGCCTTTTGTCAAATATCCACTGAGTGACAAATTGTTCCAGGAATAGCTTGTGGGAGGTCTACAGTGACACTGAAGGAATGGAGAAATGTTTCTAAGTTAGGGTGGTAAATGGCTTGCAAAAGAACTTGCACATGATGGTGTTCTGATGTATCTGCTGGCATTTTTGGACTAGATCATAGCAGTCATTGGTTTGGAAGGTTTTGTTGAAGGATCCTTGGTGAACTTCTTCAATAAATCTATAGATTGTGCACACTGCTGCCACTGAGCATTGGTTATAGAGGGAGAGGATGTTTGTGGATGTGGTACCAATCAAGTGGGCATTTTGTCTTGGATTGTGTCAAGCTTCTTGTGTGTTGTTGGAGCTACAGTGTTCCAGAAACATGAAAAGTATTCCATCAAATTCCTGACTTGTGCCTATTAGATGGTGGACAGGCTTTGAGGTATCAGGAGGCGAATTACTTGTTGAAGTATTTCTAACCTCTGATTTGTCCTTGTAGCCATTGCATTCACATGCTGAGTCCAGTTCAGTTTCTAGTTAAAGGAAACACCTGAATGTTAATTTTGGGAAATTCAATGATGGTGATGCCATTGAATCTCAAGGGTAATGGTTACATTCCATCTTATTGGAAATAGTAATTGACTGATACTTGTGTGATATAAATTATATTTGCCACTTGTCAGACCAACCCTGATTATTATCCTGGTCTTGCTGCCTTTCAATATGGACTGCTCTTGGAATTGTCTTCCCATTACCTTTTAAGCTTCCAAGGATTTCTCCCCTGCCTTGATGGCCTGGAGACCTCTACTATTATTAAATCCTTTACTCTACATGAGACCATGTCATTCTAGGTCGTAAACCACAAGTCCACAAATGCCCTCACAATTATCTTCTGAAGTATCTTACTGGCCATGGAGCTAAAATCACCTGACTGCATGTCAATGCTGTTTTGATTTCATTGTTCAAAATTACCTTCTGAACTTCCAAAAAAATGTTTGATTTTCTATACAGCTAAAACTGTGAACCATTCTCACTTTAGAAAGGTCATACCAAAATAACAATAACATCACACTGGCAAAATCTTTGTGGGACATTCAAGGTTTTAAGCAATCAGCCTTTGGCCTATTGAAGTCATTTAGGGGCCTTATGCCCCACAGCAATTCTCCCCATGCCATGTTTGAAGCTTAGCAGCTTCACTGTGCAGGTTGGTGTCAGTAGGACTGGTAGTGAACACCCCACCAATAGTCATCCTTTTCCCTTTACCCTCTTGCCACTGAGATCTTGCTTTTCCTGTCACTCCTCACTAGATCCTGCCAATCTGAGACACAGCCAAAGAAGTGGCTTTTGGAGACTAGGCTGAAGGCAAGCCCAGGGTACGTGAGGGGTGTGACGGGGATGTGTCAAAGGGGATATGAACCTTTCAGGGGGGTGCCTTCAATTGGACTTTGCCGACCCCCTAAGCAGATCTGTCTTCTCTACAAACACTAACCTGCACAGCAACCAGATTAGCTGCCCTCAACCCCACTGGTAAAATAGCCAGGGAAAGGGGGTTAAGACATGTAAATAGCCATCAATTGGGTGCATTGTATGTGCCACCACCTTAAACCAGACCAGCAAGGAAGCGTAAAGCCTAGCCCCTGGTCAGAGTGCTGATCTGATTTAATTTTATTTTCTGTTCCCTCGCCTTATTCCAGCCTCATCAGGAGGGAAAGTAGGGGGTGGTTTCGGTAATATTCTTCCCAGTATTTCTCCCATCTGTTGTTTTACTGCAGGAATGAATCTGTTGAATTTAATGTCTTTGTAGTTTATGCTTCCTCCAATATCACAGGCAGAGAAATGTGATGTGAATGCTATTAAGCATTCTTCTTGGTGTGCATAATGTCACTTCCAACTGGTTAATTTGCTGGAATGCCAAATTATTGACACAAAAAGAAGTTTTTTTAAAAACTGTTTGAAATGTCCATTTGAGATGAGTATTTATTTCAAAATGGAAGAACTGAGGTACAATGCATCATGTTGCTTCAGCATCCACATTAGGAAAGGAGATAATGGAACAACTGTTCTGGAGAGTGATGTGCTAAATTGCCTTCACGGTGGATCACAGTTCTAATAACTGCCTTTGTTTTGGAGATTTAAAGCAATGATGAAGTTGTGGTGGCCATATCAATGAATGTTAAATGGTAGCCTATCAAAACATACAATTTTGATATATTCCATAACTCTCAGTATCTGACCAGGGTGTTCAACATTATTCTAGTAAATGAGCTAATTGCATCGACAACCAGCTACAATTCTGAATTTCTAGTGTCTGTACTAGAATCAGTGATTCCCATTTTTGTTATGCATTAGCATAAAGCACAAGAACAGTAACAGGAAGTTCAGCTTTCAAGAATACAATCAATAAAAAAACTTGCATTATGTGATATAAGGGCTTTAGGGTCATGGAGTAACCTTGTGATGTCATAGAGCTACTTAACATAGGGCATAAATAACACAGTGGGGGCGGAGCTAATTTAGAATGAAGAGAGAAGTACATGTCGATTACAGTTTCTTAATATGATCAGTGAGCCTGGTATCTCTCCGATAACCATCTATAGTTACACTTAATGTTAACATGCATTAAATGTATGTTAACACTACAGAAACCTAAGCTGAAAGACAATTCTTGACTTTGCATTGTCCTCAACTATTCTGCATTGATCCCAAAGTCTCAAATTGGCCTTAAAACCACACAAAAATTATCTTCAACATAGTAAAACCCCCTCAGATAACACTTAGCAAACAAAAACTAATACAGAGATGTTAGGGCAGATGACCAAAAACCTGATCAAATTGTTAAGTTCTGTGGAGTATCTTAAAGGAGGAAATAAAGGTAAAGAGATGGGGAGTTTTAAGAAGTAAATTCTAGAGCTTGGCATTTGAAAAAATAAAATCAGGGTATTCAAGAGATCCAGATCAGAGGAGGACAGATATAACAGAGGTTTACATGGCTAGAGGAAACTAGAAGTTTCCGGATGGGGGAGGGAGAAGGATATGCTGAGATTGGGGAGGAATTTAAAATGATGATTAGAACTTTAAAGTTAAAAGTCCTTAAACAGGAGCTAATGATAGTTAATGTACATAGGGCTAATAGGTGAAAAGGACTTGGTGCTAGTCAGGGCTTGGGCAGCAGAGGTTTGGATGACCTCAAGTTTACAAAGGGTGCACTGTTAGAAACCACCAAGGGGTGGATTGGAATAGTCAAGTCTAGAGATAAGAAAAATGTTTTCTAACAGCAAATGAACTAAAACAGGGACTAAATAAGGTGATGTTATGAATGTGGGAGGCACGGTGGCTCAGTGGTTAGCCCTGCAGCCTCACAGCACCAGGCACTCCGGTTCGAATCTGACCTTGGGTGAATGACTGTGTGGAGTTTGCACATTCTCCAGGTGCTCTGGTTTCCTCCCACAATCCAAAGATGTGCAGGTTAGGTGAATTGGCCATGCTAAATTGCCCATAGTGTTCAGGGATGTGTAGGTTAGGTGCATTAGTCAGGGAGGTAAAAACAATGACTGCAGATGCTGGAAACCAGATTCTGGATCAGTGGTGCTGGAAGAGCACAGCAATTCAGGCATTGATTTTGCCTGTCCTCGGATGCTGCCTGAATTGCTGTGCTCTTCCAGCACCACTGATCCTGCATTAGTCAGGGGTCAATGTAGAGTAATATGGTAGGGGAATAGGTTGGGTGGGATACTTTTCAGAGGGTCAGTGTGGACTTGCTGGGCCAAAGGGCCAGTTTCCACACTGTAGGGATTCTATGAGTGGGGAATCGGCCTGCTTAGTATTGTATGATCAGAATCTCATCTCAAAAGATGATTTGAAGGTTTTAAACTGCTTACCTCAACTTCAAACAGTTGCAGAGAAAGAGTTAGAGTTGGTGACTAGAGATTATAATTTATATTTGGATTGAAGACAATGGCTTCTCAATATTTACTTGTAGGTAAAATCAAGAGAAACATTTCTCTGTTACAAGAAAGCATTTAATAGAATGCTCTCAGTCACCACTACATGGAAAATTGGAGACATTTCATTTTCTATAGCGCATGTTTATTTCTGTTAGCTTTTGGTAATTTCTCCTAGTTGGTTATCGGGTATGCACTAAATGGCTTGTTCAAGGTTTAAGGGTATTGGATAATATGGGGAAAGTGCAGCAGGCCAGGCAGCATCCGAGGAGCAGGAGAATCAACGTTTCGGGCATAAGCCCTTCTTCAGGAAGCACGGTGGCACAGTGGTTAGCACTGCTGCCTCACAGCGCCAGAGACCCAGGTTCAACTCCCACCTCAGACGACTCTCTGTGTGGAGTTTGCACATTTTCCCCGTGTCTGCGTGGGTTTCCTCCGGGTGCTCCGGTTTCCTCCCACAATCCAAAAATGTGCAGGTTAGGTGAATTGGCCATGCTAAATTGCCCATAGTGTTAGGTGAAGGGGTAAATGTAGGAGTATGGGTCTGGGTGGTATACGCTTCAGCGGGTCGGTGTGGACTTGTTGGGCTGAAGTTTCCACATTGTTTCCATGTAAGTAATCTAATCTAATCTAATCTGCCTGGCCTGCTGCGCTTTTCCAGCACCACACTTTTCAACTCTGGTCTCCAGCATCTGCAGTCCTCACTTTCTCCTAATATGTGGAAATACATGCGAAAGCAATAAGGCTACATATCTCAAAACAAGACAGTGTACATTTATTATATACATCAGACTTTTTGGATTAATATTTAAGGTGACTTTTATTGAGGTGAGTTGACCCCATTTTTCAAATATCATATCATAAAATTATCCCAATGCACTGACCATGAATTTATTTCTAGAAGTACCTGTCTTTGTCTTACCTATTTGTGCTTTGTCTTACCTATTTGGTTAGAAGTCGGTTATAGCCTGTAATCAGCAGCAAACCCCTAGTCGGGAGGCACAAGCAAACCAGGAATTCGTTCTGTGGCATCATTAGAATTATTTGGATGAATTGCCAACACCAGTCGCTCCTCTGTTTTTGGAAAAATAAATATTTGGCTGTTTGCTTCACAAGTGGGTTATTGGAGTTCCGAGAAGTGGGAGGGAGTTTGGATATACTACATCCAAATACTGCACCAACTCTATCTCTTGGGGGAGTTCACTTACATTCCTGGCTCCCCAGTTTCTGGGTTTTTTTCTGAAAAACAGTATAAACTTACACTTAGTGGGAACCCATAGCGGCTGCAGAAGAATTTTTTTTTAAAATGAGTTTGGAAAAGAACAGGTACAGTTCCTGTTCTGCTCATCAGCAGCCAATTTTGGCAAGCAACCTAGAACAGATGCTCGGCCACTTATTTGTGTATTTAATGAACCTGATGCCTGTTTTAGGTGGCTGACAGGGACAACTGAAAATACATCTGGTAAATTCAGCAGTAGCCCCAATGTGAGCACAGAGTGCAGGGCATCCATTATTAAATTGGTCAGTGTGATGTCAGTGTCACAGGCAGTAAATGGGCCCAATCTATGCCAATTTCCTCTCCATTGTGTTTGGAGAAATATTTGTTTATAATTTCTCCACAGATAAGACTGGAGAAATGAGAGCTAGGTAGACATATACTATTCCTTTGTCATTTTATAAAGGAGAAGAACATTTTTAAAAATATGCAACTAAATGACGACTAAAAATCTTTTGAAAGGACATTTGCCAATAGCTTAAAACACAGTGCTGGAGCTCCACCTTGTTTCTATTAGTTTCTGGCACTGCCAGTCAAAACAATGCCTGATAATAATTTTGGTCAGCATTTGGAATTATGCTCGTGCTCTTAGGTACACAGGCAGGGATAGCTGCTTGTTTACAAAAAACATTTCAAAAAATATTTAACTCACTAAGAAATTGATTTGGGTATGCTAACACACTATTAAATAGCACAGTAATTTTCCTTAAAATGCCTTTTTAAATAATTAAGTACCCAGTGATCAACTGATGGAGACCCTGAAAAGAAAGCTGCAGAGTGTTACAACTCCTAAATACATCAAAGAAGAGTTATTAAGGAAAGTAAAGAGGCCATAATGTTCTGTTATTCTGAGCAGTTCTTTGGAAGTTTTAATGTCCACCTGAGATAGCAGATGGGACTCTGATAAAGGTATCATCTGAAAAGTTAAAGATCACACAACGCTAGGTCATAGTCCAACAGGTTTATTTGGAAGCACTAGCTTTTGGAGCGCTGCTCCTTCATCAGGTGGTTGTGGAGTATAAGATTGTAAGACACAGAATTTATAGAAAAAGTTTACAGTGTGCTGTAACTGAAATTATGTATTGAAAAAAGACCTGAATTGTTTGTTAAGTCTCTCATCTTTTTGAATGACCATGTTGGCTTCAGTTCTTTCACATGTAAATCACAAAATTTCTTTACAAGTTACATTCTCAAGTGAACTTTAACAATTGGTGTCATGTCGGCCCAGATAGTGCATTTAAGGTCTGAGCTGCCCTGTGTGAGACTGCCTGTGCCACAATGGTCAGACTGATTCTAATCTTAAAAATGGATTTACAGAATCTTACATGGATTCACACAGTTTTTGAGCAAAGTAAAATGTAATTCTGCAAGTACAAATTCACCCCACAAACTTATATTTGTATGTGTGCATGAAGGTGTTTGTGTCTGGGTGGGGGAGAGGGCCATGGCGGGGGTTATGAATGTCTGTGAAAGTGCGTGTATGAATGTGAGTGTGAGTGTAAAGGGGTATATGTCTGTAAAGAGGATGCATGTGGGAGAGTGAGAGTGTATGTGTGATCATATGAGAGAGGGGCTGCATGAGTTTACAGGTCTGTAGGAGAGTGTGTGTGTGCATCTGTGTCTGTCTGTGTCTGTATCTGTCTGTATATGTGTGTCTGTCTGTGTGTATGTATGTGTGTATAGTGCAATGGGGTCACCTGTAGTGTGACACGAACCCAAGGTCCCAGTTGAAGCCATCCCCATGGATATTGAACTTGGCTATCAGCTTCTACTTGGCCACGTTTCACTGTTGCCTGTCCCAAACTCAGCCATGGAGGATGGTCACCCGAAGGTCCAAGGTCGAATGTCCCAGACCGCAGAAATGTTCTCCGAATGGGAGGGAACACTCCTGTCCGTTGATTGTTATGCGGTGTCCATTCATCCGTTGCCGTAGCAACGTTACCTCCAACCAACACTATACACCAGGTACATTGATGACATTTTCTTCCTCTGGACCAATGGCGAGGAGTCACTGAAACAACTGCACAGTGATATCAATGAGTTTAATGCCACCATTAAACTCGCAATGGACTACTCTCTACTATCTGTCTCATTCTTGGACACATGCATCTCCATCAAGGATGGGCACATGCATCTTCATCAAGGATGGGCACCTCAGCACCTCACTCTACTGCAAACTCACGAATAACCTCACGATGCTACACTTCTCCAGCTTCCACTCGAAACATATTAAAACAGCCAATCCCTATGGACAAGCCCTACACATACAGGATCTGTTCAGATGAGGAAGAACGTGATGGGCAACTGGAAGTACTCAGGGATGCCCTCATAAGAACAGGATATGATGCTCAACTCATCGGCTGTCAGTTCCGACGTGCCACAATAACAAACTGTAATGACCTCCTCAGAAGACAGACACGAGCTGCAACCAACAGGGTACTCTTTATTGTCCAGTACTTTCCAGCAACTGAAAAACTACGCCATGTTGTCGCAGCCTGCAATAAATTATCAATGAGGATGGGCACCTCACCAAGACCTTCCCCACACCTCCACTTCTCGCCTTTAAACAACCACCAAACCTCAAACATTGTTCGAAGGAAACTGCCCAGCTTTCAGGACAGCACCATACAACTTTGTCATGGTAAACACTGCATGTCAGAATGTCGACACGGATACCACCATTACATGTGGGGACACCTCCCACCATGTACATGGCAGGTACACATGTGACTCAACCAACGTTGTCTATCTCATACGATGCAGGCAAGGCTGCCCTGAGGCATGGTACATTGGCGAGACCAAGCAGAGTCTACAGCAATGGATGAATGGACACTGCACAACAATCAACAGTCAGGAGTATTCCCTCCCAGCCGGAGAACACTTCAGCGGTCCGGGACATTCGACCTCGGACCTTTGGGTGACCATCCTCCAAGGCAGACTTCAGGACAGGCAACAACGAAAAGTAGCTGAGCAGAGGCTGATAGCAAAGTTCGGTATCCATGGGGATGGCCTCAACTGGCAGCTTGGGTTCATGTCACACTACAGGTGATCCCATTGCACTGTACACACACACACACACAGACGCATACACACACACACAGACAGACACAGACACTCCTACACACACACATACACACACACACTCCTACAGATCCACACACTCTCCTACAGTCCCAAACACTCATTCAGAGCCTCTCTCATGCGCTCACACATACACTCCTACACTCACACACGCACCCTCTGACAGAATTATTATCCCTTTACACTCACACATGAACATATATATAAGTTTGTGGGGTGAATTTGTACTTGCAGAATCACATTTTACTTTGCTCAAAAACTGCACGAATCCATGTAAGATTCTGTAAATCCATTTTTTAGATTAGAATTAGTCTGACCATTGTGGCACAGACAGTCTCACACAGGGCAGCTCAGACTTTCAATACATTATCTGGGCCGACATGACACCAATTGTTAAAGTTCACTTGAGAATGTAACTTTTAAAAAAGGTTTATGATTTACATGTGAAAGAACTGAAGCCAACATGGTCATTCAAAAATTTGAGAGACTTAACAAACAATTTAGGTCTTTTTACAATGTATAATTTCAGTTACAGCACACTGTAAACTTTTGCTATAAATTCTGTGTCTTACAATCTTATACTCCACAACCACCTGATGAAGGAGCAGTGCTCTGAAAGCTAGTGCTTCCAAATAAACCTGTTGGACTATGACCTGGTGTTGTGTGATTTTTTTAACTTTGTATACCCTAGTCCAACACTGACATCACAAAATCCTCTGAAAATCATTGTCAATTCCTCAGTATGATACCTGAGAATCAACCTTGTGTTGAACATTACCTTGATTTGTAACCCAATCTTAGCCGTTGCCTGTGCTTTTAAGGAACATTTTAGAGAACACTATTTTGTAGTTTTGAGTACAGTATGGGTGAGAGAGGATGGTGGTTGGCGGAGAGATGGCAGCATTGAGACGCGGGGATGAGTGATTGAGCCCAGCACGGGGGGCGGGATTAAACTCAGCACAAAGAGAGAGATCAAAGCCAGCACAGGGAGAGAAAACAAGTCAGCACAAGGGGAGAGATCGAAGCCAGCACAGGGAGAGAGATCGAAGTCAGCACAGGGGGAGAGATCAAAGTCAGCACAGGGGGAGAGATCAAAGTCAGCACAGGGGGAGTGATCGAAGTCAGCACCGGGGGAGAGATCAAACTTAGCACAGGGGGAGAGATCGAAGTCAGCACCGGGGGAGAGATCGAAGTCAGCACCGGGGGAGAGATTAAACTTAGCACAGGGGGAGAAATCAAAGTCACCACCAGGGGAGAGATCGAGCCCAGCGCAGGGAGAGAGATAGAGCTAAACGCAGGGAGAGAGAGATCGAGCGCAGCGCAGCGCAGAGGGAAAGATTGAGCCCAGTGCAGAGGGAGAGATTGAGCCCAGTGCAGAGGGAGAGATGGAGCCCAATGCAGGGGGAAGAGATCGAGCCCAGCGCAGGAGGTGAGATTGGGCATAATGCAGGGGGAGAGGTCGAGCCCAGTGCAGGGGGAAGAGATCGAGCCCAGCGCAGGGGGAGAGATCGAGCCCAGCGCAAGGGGAGAGATCAAACTCAGTGCAAAGGGAGAGATCGAGCCTAGCGCAGGGGGAAGAGATCGAGCCCAGCGCAGGAGGACAGATTGGGCACAATGCAGGAGGAGAGATTGAGCCCAGTGCAGGGGAAAGAGATCGAGCCCAGCACAGGAGGAGAGATTGGGCACAATGCAGGAGGAGAGATTGAGCCCAGTGCAGGGGAAAGAGATCGAGCCCAGCACAGGAGGAGAGATTGGGCACAATGCAGGGAGAGAGATCGAGCCCAGCGCACGGGGGAAGAGATCAAACCCAGCGCAAGGGGAGAAATTGGGCTCAACGCCAGGGGAGTGAGATTGAGCCCAGCGCAGGAAGTGAGATCAGGCTCAGTGTAGGGGGAGAGATCGGGCTCAGTGCATGGAGAGAGATTGAGCCCAGCGCATGTAAAGAGATGGAGCCCAGCACAGGGACAGAGATTGAGCACAGCGCAGGTGAAGAGATCAAGCCCAGCGCAGGGAGAGAGATTGAGCCCAGCGCAGGGGGAGAGATTGAGCCCAGCGCAGGGGGAGAGATTGAGCCCAGCGCAGAGGGAGAGATTGAACCCAGTGCAGGGGGAGAGATTGAGCCCAGCGCAGGGAGAGAGATTCAGCCCAGCGCAGGGGGAGAGATCAAGCCCAGCGCAGGCGGAGAGATCAAGCCCAGCGCAGGGGCAGAGATTGAGCCCAGCGTAGGGAGACAGATTGAGCTCAGTGCGGGGAGAGAGATTGAGCCCAGCGCAGGGAGGGAGATTGAGCCCAGCGCAGGGAGAGAGATTGAGCCCCGCGCAGGGGGAGAGATTGAGCCCAGCACAGGGGGAGAGATTGAACCCAGAGCAGGGACAGAGATTGAGCCCAACGCAGGGAGAGAGATTCAGCCCAGCACAGGGGGAGAGATTGAGCTCAGTGCAGGGGGCAAGATCAAGCTCAGTGCTGGGGGAGAAATCGAGCTCAGTGCGGGAGAGAGAGATCGGCACAGTGTGGGAGAGAGATCGAGCCCAGCGCAGGGACAGAGATCGATCCCAATGCAGGGAGAGAGATTGAGGTCAGCGCAGGGGGAGAGATTGAGCCCAGCGCAGGGGGAGAGCTTGTGCCCAGCGCAGGGGGAGAGATCAAGCCCAGCGCAGGGGGAAGAGATCAAACCCAGCGCAAGGGGAGAAATTGGGCTCAACGCCAGGGGAGTGAGATTGAGCCCAGCGCAGGAAGTGAGATCAGGCTCAGTGTAGGGGGAGAGATCGGGCTCAGTGCATGGAGAGAGATTGAGCCCAGCGCATGTAAAGAGATGGAGCCCAGCACAGGGACAGAGATTGAGCACAGCGCAGGTGAAGAGATCAAGCCCAGCGCAGGGAGAGAGATTGAGCCCAGCGCAGGGGGAGAGATTGAGCCCAGCGCAGGGGGAGAGATTGAGCCCAGCGCAGAGGGAGAGATTGAACCCAGTGCAGGGGGAGAGAATGAGCCCAGCGCAGGGAGAGAGATTCAGCCCAGCGCAGGGGGAGAGATCAAGCCCAGCGCAGGCGGAGAGATCAAGCCCAGCGCAGGTGAAGAGATCAAGCCCAGCGCAGGGAGAGAGATTGAGCCCAGTGCGGGGAGAGAGATTGAGCCCAGCGCAGGGAGGGAGATTGAGCCCAGCGCAGGGAGAGAGATTGAGCCCAGCGCAGGGGGAGAGATTGAGCCCAGCGCAGGGGGAG
This sequence comes from Chiloscyllium plagiosum, assembly GCF_037043375.1. NCBI lineage: Eukaryota > Metazoa > Chordata > Chondrichthyes > Orectolobiformes > Hemiscylliidae > Chiloscyllium > Chiloscyllium plagiosum. Next base: position 101,837,359 of record NW_028270142.1, on the reverse strand, counting down.
AGATTGAACCCAGAGCAGGGACAGAGATTGAGCCCAACGCAGGGAGAGAGATTCAGCCCAGCACAGGGGGAGAGATTGAGCTCAGTGCAGGGGGCAAGATCAAGCTCAGTGCTGGGGGAGAAATCGAGCTCAGTGCGGGAGAGAGATCGGCACAGTGTGGGAGAGAGATCGAGCCCAGCGCAGGGAGAGAGATCGATCCCAATGCAGGGAGAGAGATTGAGGTCAGCGCAGGGGGAGAGATTGAGCCCAGCACAGGGGGAGAGCTTGTGCCCAGCGCAGGGGGAGAGATCAAGCCCAGCGCAGGGGGAAGAGATCAAACCCAGCGCAAGGGGAGAAATTGGGCTCAACGCCAGGGGAGTGAGATTGAGCCGAGCGCAGGAAGTGAGATCAGGCTCAGTGTAGGGGGAGAGATCGGGCTCAGTGCATGGAGAGAGATTGAGCCCAGCACAGGGACAGAGATTGAGCACAGCGCAGGTGAAGAGATCAAGCCCAGCGCAGGGAGAGAGATTGAGCCCAGCGCAGGGGGAGAGATTGAGCCCAGTGCAGGGGGAGAGATTGAGCCCAGCGCAGAGGGAGAGATTGAACCCAGTGCAGGGGGAGAGAATGAGCCCAGCGCAGGGAGAGAGATTCAGCCCAACGCAGGGGGAGAGATCAAGCCCAGCGCAGGCGGAGAGATCAAGCCCAGCGCAGGGGGAGAGATTGAGCCCAGCGTAGGGAGACAGATTGAGCTCAGTGCGGGGAGAGAGATTGAGCCCAGCGCAGGGAGGGAGATTGAGCCCAGCGCAGGGAGAGAGATTGAGCCCAGCGCAGGGGGAGAGATTGAGCCCAGCGCAGGGGGAGAGATTGAACCCAGCAGGGACAGAGATTGAGCCCAACGCAGGGAGAGAGATTCAGCCCAGCACAGGGGGAGAGATTGAGCTCAGTGCAGGGGGCAAGATCAAGCTCAGTGCTGGGGGAGAAATCGAGCTCAGTGCGGGAGAGAGATCGGCACAGTGTGGGAGAGAGATCGAGCCCAGCGCAGGGAGAGAGATCGATCCCAATGCAGGGAGAGAGATTGAGGTCAGCGCAGGGGGAGAGATTGAGCCCAGCGCAGGGGGAGAGCTTGTGCCCAGCGCAGGGAGAGAGATTGAGCCCAGCGCAGGAAGAGAGACTGGGCTCAGTGCGGGCGAGAGATCGATCCCAATGCAGGGAGAGAGATTGAGCTCAGCGCAGGGAGAGAGATTGAGCCAAGTGCAGAGGGAGAGATTGTGCCCAGAGCAGGTGGAGAGATCAAGCCGAGCGCAGGGGGAGAGATTGAGCCCAGCGCAGGGAGAGAGATTGAGCCCAGCGCAGGGAGGGAGATTGAGCCCAGCGCAGGGAGAGAGATTGAGCCCAGTGCAGGGAGAGAGATTGAGTCCTGCGCAGGGGGAAGAGATTGAGCCCAGCGCAGGGAGAGAGATTGAGCCCAGCGCAGGGAGAGAGATTGAGCCCAGTGCAGGGAGAGAGATTGAGTCCTGCGCAGGGGAAAGAGATTGAGCCCAGCGCAGGGAGAGTGATTGAACCCAGCGCAGGGGGAGAGATTGAGCCCAGCGCGGCGAGAGAGATTGAGCCCAGCGCAGGGGGAGAGAGTGAGCCCAGCGCGGGGAGAAAATTGAGCCCAGTGCAGCGAGAGAGATTGAACCCAGCACAGGGAGAGAGATTGAGCCCAGCACAGGGAGAGAGATTGAGCCCAGCACAGGGGGGAGAGATTGAGCCCAGCGCAGGGGGGAGAGATTGAGCCCAGCGCAGCGAGAGAGATTGAGCCCAGCACAGGGAGAGAGATTGGGCCCAGCGCAGGGGGAGAGATTGAGCCCAGCGCGGGGAGAGAGATTGAGCCCAGCGCAGGGGGAGAGATTGAGCCCAGCACGGGGAGAAAGATTGAGCCCAACGCAGGGAGGGAGATTGAGCCCAGTGCGGGGAGAGAGATTGAGCCCAGCGCAGGGAGAGAGATTGAGCCCAGCGTATGGGGAGAGGTTGAGCCCAGCATATGGGGAGAGGTTGAGCCCAGCGCTGGGGGACAGATTGAGCTCAGTGCGGGGAGACAGATTGAGGCCAGCGCAGGGAGAGAGATTGAGACCATCGCAGGGAGAGAGATTGTGCCCAGCTCAGGTAGAGAGATCAAGCCCAGCGCAGGGAGAGAGATTGAGCCCAGGGGGAGAGATTGACCCCAGCGTAGGGAGAGAGATTGAGCCCAGCACAGCGAGAGAGACTGAGCCCAGCACAGGGAGAGAGATTGAGCCCAGCGCAGGGAGAGAGATTGGGCCAAGCGCAGGGGGGAGAGATTGAGCCCAGCGCAGGGAGAGAGATTGAGCCCAGCGCAGGGAGACAGATTGAGCCCAGGGCAGGGAGAGAGATTGAGTCCTGCGCAGGGGGAAGAGATTGAGCCCAGCGCAGGGAGAGAGATTGAGCCCAGCGCAGGGGGGAGAGATTGAGCCCAGTGCAGGGAGAGAGATTGAGCCCAGCGCAGGGAGAGAGATTGAGCCCAGCGCAGGTGGAGAGATTGAGCCCAGCGCAGGGAGAGAGATTGAGCCCAGTGCAGGGGGAGAGATTGTGCCCATCGCAGGCAGAGAGATCAAGCCCAGTGCGGGGGGAGAGATTGAGCTCAGTGCGGGAGAGAGATCAGGTTCAGTGCGGAAGAGAGATTGAGCCCAGCACAGGGAGAGTGATTGAACCCAGCGCAGGGGGAGAGATTGAGCCCAGCGCAGGGGGAGAGCTTGTGCCCAGCGCAGGGAGAGAGATTGAGCCCAGCGCAGGAAGAGAGACTGGGCTCAGTGCGGGCGAGAGATCGATCCCAATGCAGGGAGAGAGATTGAGCTCAGCGCAGGGAGAGAGATTGAGCCAAGTGCAGAGGGAGTGATTGTGCCCAGAGCAGGTGGAGAGATCAAGCCGAGCGCAGGGGGAGAGATTGAGCCCAGCGCAGGGAGAGAGATTGAGCCCAGCGCAGGGAGGGAGATTGAGCCCAGCGCAGGGAGAGAGATTGAGCCCAGTGCAGGGAGAGAGATTGAGTCCTGCGCAGGGGGAAGAGATTGAGCCCAGCGCAGGGAGAGAGATTGAGCCCAGCGCAGGGAGAGAGATTGAGCCCAGTGCAGGGAGAGAGATTGAGTCCTGCGCAGGGAGAAGAGATTGAGCCCAGCGCAGGGAGAGTGATTGAACCCAGCGCAGGGGGAGAGATTGAGCCCAGCGCGGGGAGAGAGATTGAGCCCAGCGCAGGGGGAGAGAGTGAGCCCAGCGCGGGGAGAAAATTGAGCCCAGTGCAGCGAGAGAGATTGAACCCAGCACAGGGAGAGAGATTGAGCCCAGCACAGGGAGAGAGATTGAGCCCAGCACAGGGGGGAGAGATTGAGCCCAGCGCAGGGGGGAGAGATTGAGCCCAGCGCAGCGAGAGAGATTGAGCCCAGCACAGGGAGAGAGATTGGGCCCAGCGCAGGGGGAGAGATTGAGCCCAGCGCGGGGAGAGAGATTGAGCCCAGCGCAGGGGGAGAGATTGAGCCCAGCACGGGGAGAAAGATTGAGCCCAACGCAGGGAGGGAGATTGAGCCCAGTGCGGGGAGAGAGATTGAGCCCAGCGCAGGGAGAGAGATTGAGCCCAGCGTATGGGGAGAGGTTGAGCCCAGCGTATGGGGAGAGGTTGAGCCCAGCGCTGGGGGACAGATTGAGCTCAGTGCGGGGAGACAGATTGAGGCCAGCGCAGGGAGAGAGATTGAGACCATCGCAGGGAGAGAGATTGTGCCCAGCTCAGGTAGAGAGATCAAGCCCAGCGCAGGGAGAGAGATTGAGCCCAGGGGGAGAGATTGACCCCAGCGTAGGGAGAGAGATTGAGCCCAGCACAGCGAGAGAGACTGAGCCCAGCACAGGGAGAGAGATTGAGCCCAGCGCAGGGAGAGAGATTGGGCCAAGCGCAGGGGGGAGAGTTTGAGCCCAGCGCAGGGAGAGAGATTGAGCCCAGCGCAGGGAGACAGATTGAGCCCAGGGCAGGGAGAGAGATTGAGTCCTGCGCAGGGGGAAGAGATTGAGCCCAGCGCAGGGAGAGAGATTGAGCCCAGCGCAGGGGGGAGAGATTGAGCCCAGTGCAGGGAGAGAGATTGAGCCCAGCGCAGGGAGAGAGATTGAGCCCAGCGCAGGGGGAGAGATTGAGCCCAGCGCAGGGAGAGAGATTGAGCCCAGTGCAGGGGGAGAGATTGTGCCCATCGCAGGCAGAGAGATCAAGCCCAGTGCGGGGGGAGAGATTGAGCACAGTGCGGGAGAGAGATCAGGTTCAGTGCGGAAGAGAGATTGAGCCCAGCACAGGGAGAGTGATTGAACCCAGCGCAGGGGGAGAGATTGAGCCCAGCGCGGGGAGAGAGATTGAGCCCAGCGCAGGGGGAGAGATTGAGCCCAGCGCGGGGAGAAAGATTGAGCCCAACGCAGGGAGGGAGATTGAGCCCAGTGTGGGGAGAGAGATGGAGCCCATCGCAGGGACAGAGATTGAGCCCAGCATATGGGGAGAGGTTGAGCCCAGCGCAGAGGTAGAGATTGTGCCCAGCTCAGGGGGAGAGATTGAGCTCAGTGCGGGGAGAGAGATTGAGCCCAGCGCAGGGAGAGAGATTGAGACCATCGCAGGGAGAGAGATTGTGCCCAGCTCAGGGAGAGAGATCAAGCCCAGCGCAGTGAGAGAGATTGAGCCCAGCACAACGAGAGAGATTGACCCCAGCGTAGGGAGAGAAATTGAGCCCAGCGCACGGAGAGAGATTGAGCCCAGCGCAGGGAGAGCGATTGAGCCAGGCGCATGGAGAGAGATCAAGCCCAGTGCAGGGGGAGAGATTGAGCTCAGTGCGGGAGAGAGATCAGGTCAGTGCGGGAGAGAGATTGAGCCCAGCGCAGGGAGAACGATTGAGCCCAGCGCATGCAGAGAGATCGAGCCCAGTGCAGGGAGAGAGATCGAGCCCAGTGCAGGGAGAGAGATTGAGCCCAGTGCAGGGGGAGAGATTGAGCCCAGTGCAGGCGGACAGATTTTGCCCAGTGCAGGCGGACAGATTGAGCCCAGCGCAGGGAGAGAGATTGAGCCCAGTGCAGGGAGAGAGATTGAGCCCAGTGCAGGGAGAGAGATTGAGACCAGTGCAGGCGGATAGATTGAGACCAGCGCAGGGAGAGAGATTGAGCCCAGCGTGGGGAGAGAGATTGAGCCAATGCAAGGAGAGAGATTGTGCCCTGCGCAGGGAGAGAGATCAAGCCCAGCACAAGGAGAGAGATTGAGCCCAGCACAACGTGAGAGATTGAGCCCAGAACAGGGGGAGAGATTGACCCCAGCGCAGGGAGAGAGATTGAGCCCAGCGCAGGGAGAGTAATCGAGCCAAAGCAGGGAGAGAGATTGAGCCCAGCGCAGGGAGAGAGATTGAGCCTAGCGCAGGGGGAGAGATTGAGCCCAGCGCAGGGAGAGAGATTGAGCCCAGTGCAGGGGGAGAGATTGTGCCCATCGCAGGCAGAGAGAACAAGCCCAGTGCAGGGGGAGTGATTGAGCTCAGTGCGGGAGAGAGATCAACTTCAGTGCGGGAGAGAGATTGAGCCCAGCGCAGGAAGAACAATTGAGCCCGGCGCAGGGAGAGAGATTGAGCCCAGCGCAGAGAGAGAGATTGAGCCCAGTGCAGGGGGAGAGATTGAGCCCAGCGCAGGGGGAGAGATTGAGCCCAGCGCAGGGAGAGAGATTGAGCCCAGTGCAGGGCGAGAGATTTAGCCCAGCGCAGGGAGAGAGATCAAGCCCATTGCGGGGGGAGAGATTGAGCTCAGTGCAGGAGAGAGATCAGGTTCAGTGCGGAAGAGAGATTGAGCCCAGCGCAGGGAGAACGATTATGCCCAGCGCATGCAGAGAGATCGAGCCCAGTGCAGGGAGAGAGATTGAGCCCAGTGCAGGCGGACAGATTGAGCCCAGTGCAGGCGGACAGATTGAGCACAGCGCAGGGAGTGAGATTGAGCCCAGTGTGGGGAGAGAGATTGAGCCCAGCGTGGGGAGAGAGATTGAGCCCATCGCAGGAAGAGAGATTGTGCCCAGCGTGGGGAGAGAGATTGTGCCCATCGCAGGAAGAGAGATCAAGCCCAGCGCAGGGAGAGAGATTGAGCCCAGCCCAGGGGGAGAGATCAAGCCCAGCGCAGGGAGAGAGATTGAGCCCAGCCCAGGGGGAGAGATTGAACGAAGCGAAGGGAGAGAGATTGAGCCCAGCGCAGGGAGAGAGATTGAGCCCAGCCCAGGGGGAGAGATTGACCCCAGCGTAGGGAGAGAGATTGAGCCCAGCGCAGGGAGAGAGATTGAGCCCAGCACAGGGAGAGAGATCGAGCCCAGCGCAGGGAGAGAGATTGAGCCCAGCGCAGGGGGAAAGATTGAACCCAGCGCAGGGAGAGAGATTGAGCTCAGCGCAGGGAGAGAGATTGAGCCCAGCGCAGGGGGAGAGATTGAGCCCAGCGCAGGCAGAGAGATCAAGCCCAGTGAGGGGGAGAGATTGAGCCCAGCGCAGCGAGAGAGATTGAGCCCAGCACAGGGAGAGTGATTGAGCCCAGCGCAGGGGGGAGAGATTGAGCCCAGCGCAGGGAGAGAGATCAAGCCCAGTGCAGGGAGGGAGATTGAGCCCAGCGCAGCGAGAGAGACTGAGCCCAGCGCAGGGAGAGAGATTGAGCCCAGCGCAGAGAGAGAGATTGAGCCCAGTGCAGGGGGAGAGATTGAGCCCAGCGCAGGGGGAGAGATTGAGCCCAGCGCAGGGAGAGAGATTGAGCCCAGTGCAGGGCGAGAGATTTAGCCCAGCACAGGGAGAGAGATCAAGCCCATTGCGGGGGGAGAGATTGAGCTCAGTGCAGGAGAGAGATCAGGTTCAGTGCGGAAGTGAGATTGAGCCCAGCGCAGGGAGAACGATTGAGCCCAGCGCATGCAGAGAGATCGAGCCCAGTGCAGGGAGAGAGATTGAGCCCAGTGCAGGCGGACAGATTGAGCCCAGTGCAGGCGGACAGATTGAGCACAGCGCAGGGAGTGAGATTGAACCCAGCGTGGGGAGAGAGATTGAGCCCAGCGTGGGGAGAGAGATTGAGCCCATCGCAGGAAGAGAGATTGTGCCCAGCGCAGGGAGAGAGATCAAGCCCAGCACAAGGAGAGAGATTGTGCCCAGCTCAGGGAGAGAGATCAAGCCCAGCGCAGGGAGAGAGATTGAGCCCAGCCCAGGGGGAGAGATTGACCCCAGCGTAGGGAGAGAGATTGAGCCCAGCGCAGGGAGAGAGATTGAGCCCAGCACAGGGAGAGAGATTGAGCCCAGCGCAGGGAGAGAGATTGAGCCCAGCGCAGGGAGAGAGATTGGGCCCAGCGCAGGGGGGAGAGATTGAGCACAGCGCAGGGAGAGAGATGGAGCCCAGTGCAGGGAGAGAGATTGAGCCCAGCGCAGCGAGAGAGATTGAGCGCAGTGCAGGGAGAGAGATCAAGCCCAGTGTAGGGAGAGAGATTGAGCCCAGCGCAGCGAGAGAGACTGAGCCCAGCACAGGGAGAGAGATTGAGCCCAGCGCAGGCAGAGAGATCAAGCCCAGTGTAGGGAGAGAGATTGAGCCCAGCGCAGCGAGAGAGATTGAGCCCAGAACAGGGAGAGTGATTGAGCCCAGTGCAGGCGGACAGATTGAGCCCAGTGCAGGGGCAGAGATTGACCCCAGCGTAGGGAGAGAGATTGAGCCAGGCCCAGGGGGAGAGATTGACCCCAGCGTAGGGAGAGGGATTGAGCCCAGCGCAGCGAGAAAGATTGAGCCCAGCACAGGGAGAGTGATTCAGCCCAGCGCAGGGGGGAGAGATTGAGCCCAGCGCAGGAAGAGAGATTGAGCCCAGCGCAGGGAGAGATATTGAGCCCAGCACAGGGAGAGAGATTGAGCCCAGCGCAGGGAGAGAGACTGGGCCCAGCGCAGGGGGGAGAGATTGAGCCCAGTGCAGGGAGAGAGATTGAGCCCAGCGCAGGGAGAACGATTGAGCCCAGCGCAGGGAGAGAGATTGAGCCCAGCGCAGGGGTAGAGATAGAGCCCAGCGCAGGGGGAGAGATTGAGCCAAGTGCAGGGAGAGAGATTGAGCCCAGCGCACGGAGAGAGATTGAGCTCAGCGCAGGGGGAGAGATTGAGCCCAGCGCAGGGAGAGAGATTGAGCCCAGTGCAGGGCGAGAGATTGAGCCCAGCACAGGGAGAGAGATCAAGCCCATTGCGGGGGGAGAGATTGAGCTCAGTGCAGGAGAGAGATCAGGTTCAGTGCGGAAGTGAGATTGAGCCCAGCGCAGGGAGAACGATTGAGCCCAGCGCATGCAGAGAGATCGAGCCCAGTGCAGGGAGAGAGATTGAGCCCAGTGCAGGCGGACAGATTGAGCCCAGTGCAGGCGGACAGATTGAGCACAGCGCAGGGAGTGAGATTGAGCCCAGCGTGGGGAGAGAGATTGAGCCCATCGCAGGAAGAGAGATTGTGCCCAGCGCAGGGAGAGAGATCAAGCCCAGCACAAGGAGAGAGATTGTGCCCAGCTCAGGGAGAGAGATCAAGCCCAGCGCAGGGAGAGAGATTGAGCCCAGCCCAGGTGGAGAGATTGACCCCAGCGTAGGGAGAGAGATTGAGCCCAGCGCAGGGAGAGAGATTGAGCCCAGCACAGGGAGAGAGATTGAGCCCAGCGCAGGGAGAGAGACTGGGCCCAGCGCAGGGGGGAGAGATTGAGCCCAGTGCAGGGAGAGAGATTGAGCCCAGTGCAGGGAGAGAGATTGAGCCCAGCGCAGGGAGAGAGATTGAGCCCAGCGCAGGGAGAGAGATTGAGCCCAGCGCAGGGAGAGAGATTGGGCCAGCGCAGGGGGGAGAGATTGAGCACAGCGCAGGGAGAGAGATTGAGCTCAGTGCAGGGAGAGAGATTGAGCCCAGCGCAGCGAGAGAGATTGAGCGCAGTGCAGGGAGAGAGATCATGCCCAGTGCAGGGAGAGAGATTGAGCCCAGCGCAGCGAGAGAGACTGAGCCCAGCGCAGGGAGAGATTTTGAGCCCAGCGCAGGCAGAGAGATCAAGCCCAGTGCAGGGAGAGAGATTGAGCCCAGCGCAGCGAGAGAGATTGAGCCCCGCACAGGGAGAGTGATTGAGCCCAGTGCAGGCGGACAGATTGAGCCCAGTGCAGGGGGAGAGATTGAGCCCAGCGCAGCAAGAGAGATTGAGCCCAGCACAGGGAGAGAGATTGGGCCCAGCGCAGGGGGAGAGATTGAGCCCAGCGCGGGGAGAGAGATTGAGCCCAGCGCAGGGGGAGAGATTGAGCCCAGCACGGGGAGAAAGATTGAGCCCAACGCAGGGAGGGAGATTGAGCCCAGTGCGGGGAGAGAGATTGAGCCCAGCGCAGGGAGAGAGATTGAGCCCAGCGTATGGGGAGAGGTTGAGCCCAGCGTATGGGGAGAGGTTGAGCCCAGCGCTGGGGGACAGATTGAGCTCAGTGCGGGGAGACAGATTGAGGCCAGCGCAGGGAGAGAGATTGAGACCATCGCAGGGAGAGAGATTGTGCCCAGCTCAGGTAGAGAGATCAAGCCCAGCGCAGGGAGAGAGATTGAGCCCAGGGGGAGAGATTGACCCCAGCGTAGGGAGAGAGATTGAGCCCAGCACAGCGAGAGAGACTGAGCCCAGCACAGGGAGAGAGATTGAGCCCAGCGCAGGGAGAGAGATTGGGCCAAGCGCAGGGGGGAGAGATTGAGCCCAGCGCAGGGAGAGAGATTGAGCCCAGCGCAGGGAGACAGATTGAGCCCAGGGCAGGGAGAGAGATTGAGTCCTGCGCAGGGGGAAGAGATTGAGCCCAGCGCAGGGAGAGAGATTGAGCCCAGCGCAGGGGGGAGAGATTGAGCCCAGTGCAGGGAGAGAGATTGAGCCCAGCGCAGGGAGAGAGATTGAGCCCAGCGCAGGGGGAGAGATTGAGCCCAGCGCAGGGAGAGAGATTGAGCCCAGTGCAGGGGGAGAGATTGTGCCCATCGCAGGCAGAGAGATCAAGCCCAGTGCGGGGGGAGAGATTGAGCTCAGTGCGGGAGAGAGATCAGGTTCAGTGCGGAAGAGAGATTGAGCCCAGCACAGGGAGAGTGATTGAACCCAGCGCAGGGGGAGAGATTGAGCCCAGCGCAGGGGGAGAGCTTGTGCCCAGCGCAGGGAGAGAGATTGAGCCCAGCGCAGGAAGAGAGACTGGGCTCAGTGCGGGCGAGAGATCGATCCCAATGCAGGGAGAGAGATTGAGCTCAGCGCAGGGAGAGAGATTGAGCCAAGTGCAGAGGGAGTGATTGTGCCCAGAGCAGGTGGAGAGATCAAGCCGAGCGCAGGGGGAGAGATTGAGCCCAGCGCAGGGAGAGAGATTGAGCCCAGCGCAGGGAGGGAGATTGAGCCCAGCGCAGGGAGAGAGATTGAGCCCAGTGCAGGGAGAGAGATTGAGTCCTGCGCAGGGGGAAGAGATTGAGCCCAGCGCAGGGAGAGAGATTGAGCCCAGCGCAGGGAGAGAGATTGAGCCCAGTGCAGGGAGAGAGATTGAGTCCTGCGCAGGGGGAAGAGATTGAGCCCAGCGCAGGGAGAGTGATTGAACCCAGCGCAGGGGGAGAGATTGAGCCCAGCGCGGGGAGAGAGATTGAGCCCAGCGCAGGGGGAGAGAGTGAGCCCAGCGCGGGGAGAAAATTGAGCCCAGTGCAGCGAGAGAGATTGAACCCAGCACAGGGAGAGAGATTGAGCCCAGCACAGGGAGAGAGATTGAGCCCAGCACAGGGGGGAGAGATTGAGCCCAGCGCAGGGGGGAGAGATTGAGCCCAGCGCAGCGAGAGAGATTGAGCCCAGCACAGGGAGAGAGATTGGGCCCAGCGCAGGGGGAGAGATTGAGCCCAGCGCGGGGAGAGAGATTGAGCCCAGCGCAGGGGGAGAGATTGAGCCCAGCACGGGGAGAAAGATTGAGCCCAACGCAGGGAGGGAGATTGAGCCCAGTGCGGGGAGAGAGATTGAGCCCAGCGCAGGGAGAGAGATTGAGCCCAGCGTATGGGGAGAGGTTGAGCCCAGCGTATGGGGAGAGGTTGAGCCCAGCGCTGGGGGACAGATTGAGCTCAGTGCGGGGAGACAGATTGAGGCCAGCGCAGGGAGAGAGATTGAGACCATCGCAGGGAGAGAGATTGTGCCCAGCTCAGGTAGAGAGATCAAGCCCAGCGCAGGGAGAGAGATTGAGCCCAGGGGGAGAGATTGACCCCAGCGTAGGGAGAGAGATTGAGCCCAGCACAGCGAGAGAGACTGAGCCCAGCACAGGGAGAGAGATTGAGCCCAGCGCAGGGAGAGAGATTGGGCCAAGCGCAGCGGGGAGAGATTGAGCCCAGCGCAGGGAGAGAGATTGAGCCCAGCGCAGGGAGACAGATTGAGCCCAGGGCAGGGAGAGAGATTGAGTCCTGCGCAGGGGGAAGAGATTGAGCCCAGCGCAGGGAGAGAGATTGAGCCCAGCGCAGGGGGGAGAGATTGAGCCCAGTGCAGGGAGAGAGATTGAGCCCAGCGCAGGGAGAGAGATTGAGCCCAGCGCAGGGGGAGAGATTGAGCCCAGCGCAGGGAGAGAGATTGAGCCCAGTGCAGGGGGAGAGATTGTGCCCATCGCAGGCAGAGAGATCAAGCCCAGTGCGGGGGGAGAGATTGAGCTCAGTGCGGGAGAGAGATCAGGTTCAGTGCGGAAGAGAGATTGAGCCCAGCACAGGGAGAGTGATTGAACCCAGCGCAGGGGGAGAGATTGAGCCCAGCGCGGGGAGAGAGATTGAGCCCAGCGCAGGGGGAGAGATTGAGCCCAGCGCGGGGAGAAAGATTGAGCCCAACGCAGGGAGGGAGATTGAGCCCAGTGTGGGGAGAGAGATGGAGCCCATCGCAGGGACAGAGATTGAGCCCAGCATATGGGGAGAGGTTGAGCCCAGCGCAGAGGTAGAGATTGTGCCCAGCTCAGGGGGAGAGATTGAGCTCAGTGCGGGGAGAGAGATTGAGCCCAGCGCAGGGAGAGAGATTGAGACCATCGCAGGGAGAGAGATTGTGCCCAGCTCAGGGAGAGAGATCAAGCCCAGTGCAGTGAGAGAGATTGAGCCCAGCACAACGAGAGAGATTGACCCCAGCGTAGGGAGAGAAATTGAGCCCAGCGCACGGAGAGAGATTGAGCCCAGCGCAGGGAGAGCGATTGAGCCAGGCGCATGGAGAGAGATCAAGCCCAGTGCAGGGGGAGAGATTGAGCTCAGTGCGGGAGAGAGATCAGGTTCAGTGCGGAAGAGAGATTGAGCCCAGCGCAGGGAGAACGATTGAGCCCAGCGCATGCAGAGAGATCGAGCCCAGTGCAGGGAGAGAGATCGAGCCCAGTGCAGGGAGAGAGATTGAGCCCAGTGCAGGGGGAGAGATTGAGCCCAGTGCAGGCGGACAGATTTTGCCCAGTGCAGGCGGACAGATTGAGCCCAGCGCAGGGAGAGAGATTGAGCCCAGTGCAGGGAGAGAGATTGAGCCCAGTGCAGGGAGAGAGATTGAGACCAGTGCAGGCGGATAGATTGAGACCAGCGCAGGGAGAGAGATTGAGCCCAGCGTGGGGAGAGAGATTGAGCCAATGCAAGGAGAGAGATTGTGCCCTGCGCAGGGAGAGAGATCAAGCCCAGCACAAGGAGAGAGATTGAGCCCAGCACAACGTGAGAGATTGAGCCCAGAACAGGGGGAGAGATTGACCCCAGCGCAGGGAGAGAGATTGAGCCCAGCGCAGGGAGAGTAATCGAGCCAAAGCAGGGAGAGAGATTGAGCCCAGCGCAGGGAGAGAGATTGAGCCTAGCGCAGGGGGAGAGATTGAGCCCAGCGCAGGGAGAGAGATTGAGCCCAGTGCAGGGGGAGAGATTGTGCCCATCGCAGGCAGAGAGAACAAGCCCAGTGCAGGGGGAGTGATTGAGCTCAGTGCGGGAGAGAGATCAACTTCAGTGCGGGAGAGAGATTGAGCCCAGCGCAGGAAGAACAATTGAGCCCGGCGCAGGGAGAGAGATTGAGCCCAGCGCAGAGAGAGAGATTGAGCCCAGTGCAGGGGGAGAGATTGAGCCCAGCGCAGGGGGAGAGATTGAGCCCAGCGCAGGGAGAGAGATTGAGCCCAGTGCAGGGCGAGAGATTTAGCCCAGCGCAGGGAGAGAGATCAAGCCCATTGCGGGGGGAGAGATTGAGCTCAGTGCAGGAGAGAGATCAGGTTCAGTGCGGAAGAGAGATTGAGCCCAGCGCAGGGAGAACGATTATGCCCAGCGCATGCAGAGAGATCGAGCCCAGTGCAGGGAGAGAGATTGAGCCCAGTGCAGGCGGACAGATTGAGCCCAGTGCAGGCGGACAGATTGAGCACAGCGCAGGGAGTGAGATTGAGCCCAGTGTGGGGAGAGAGATTGAGCCCAGCGTGGGGAGAGAGATTGAGCCCATCGCAGGAAGAGAGATTGTTCCCAGCGTGGGGAGAGAGATTGTGCCCATCGCAGGAAGAGAGATTGTGCCCAGCGCAGGGAGAGAGATTGAGCCCAGCCCAGGGGGAGAGATCAAGCCCAGCGCAGGGAGAGAGATTGAGCCCAGCCCAGGGGGAGAGATTGAACGAAGCGAAGGGAGAGAGATTGAGCCCAGCGCAGGGAGAGAGATTGAGCCCAGCCCAGGGGGAGAGATTGACCCCAGCGTAGGGAGAGAGATTGAGCCCAGCGCAGGGAGAGAGATTGAGCCCAGCACAGGGAGAGAGATCGAGCCCAGCGCAGGGAGAGAGATTGAGCCCAGCGCAGGGGGAAAGATTGAACCCAGCGCAGGGAGAGAGATTGAGCTCAGCGCAGGGAGAGAGATTGAGCCCAGCGCAGGGGGAGAGATTGAGCCCAGCGCAGGCAGAGAGATCAAGCCCAGTGAGGAGGAGAGATTGAGCCCAGCGCAGCGAGAGAGATTGAGCCCAGCACAGGGAGAGTGATTGAGCCCAGCGCAGGGGGGAGAGATTGAGCCCAGCGCAGGGAGAGAGATCAAGCCCAGTGCAGGGAGGGAGATTGAGCCCAGCGCAGCGAGAGAGACTGAGCCCAGCGCAGGGAGAGAGATTGAGCCCAGCGCAGAGAGAGAGATTGAGCCCAGTGCAGGGGGAGAGATTGAGCCCAGCGCAGGGGGAGAGATTGAGCCCAGCGCAGGGAGAGAGATTGAGCCCAGTGCAGGGCGAGAGATTTAGCCCAGCACAGGGAGAGAGATCAAGCCCATTGCGGGGGGAGAGATTGAGCTCAGTGCAGGAGAGAGATCAGGTTCAGTGCGGAAGTGAGATTGAGCCCAGCGCAGGGAGAACGATTGAGCCCAGCGCATGCAGAGAGATCGAGCCCAGTGCAGGGAGAGAGATTGAGCCCAGTGCAGGCGGACAGATTGAGCCCAGTGCAGGCGGACAGATTGAGCACAGCGCAGGGAGTGAGATTGAACCCAGCGTGGGGAGAGAGATTGAGCCCAGCGTGGGGAGAGAGATTGAGCCCATCGCAGGAAGAGAGATTGTGCCCAGCGCAGGGAGAGAGATCAAGCCCAGCACAAGGAGAGAGATTGTGCCCAGCTCAGGGAGAGAGATCAAGCCCAGCGCAGGGAGAGAGATTGAGCCCAGCCCAGGGGGAGAGATTGACCCCAGCGTAGGGAGAGAGATTGAGCCCAGCGCAGGGAGAGAGATTGAGCCCAGCACAGGGAGAGAGATTGAGCCCAGCGCAGGGAGAGAGATTGAGCCCAGCGCAGGGAGAGAGATTGGGCCCAGCGCAGGGGGGAGAGATTGAGCACAGCGCAGGGAGAGAGATGGAGCCCAGTGCAGGGAGAGAGATTGAGCCCAGCGCAGCGAGAGAGATTGAGCGCAGTGCAGGGAGAGAGATCAAGCCCAGTGTAGGGAGAGAGATTGAGCCCAGCGCAGCGAGAGAGACTGAGCCCAGCACAGGGAGAGAGATTGAGCCCAGCGCAGGCAGAGAGATCAAGCCCAGTGTAGGGAGAGAGATTGAGCCCAGCGCAGCGAGAGAGATTGAGCCCAGCACAGGGAGAGTGATGGAGCCCAGTGCAGGCGGACAGATTGAGCCCAGTGCAGGGGGAGAGATTGACCCCAGCGTAGGGAGAGAGATTGAGCCAGGCCCAGGGGGAGAGATTGACCCCAGCGGAGGGAGAGGGATTGAGCCCAGCGCAGCGAGAAAGATTGAGCCCAGCACAGGGAGAGTGATTCAGCCCAGCGCAGGGGGGAGAGATTGAGCCCAGCGCAGGAAGAGAGATTGAGCCCAGCGCAGGGAGAGATATTGAGCCCAGCACAGGGAGAGAGATTGAGCCCAGCGCAGGGAGAGAGACTGGGCCCAGCGCAGGGGGGAGAGATTGAGCCCAGTGCAGGGAGAGAGATTGAGCCCAGCGCACGGAGAGAGATTGAGCTCAGCGCAGGGGGAGAGATTGAGCCCAGCGCAGGGAGAGAGATTGAGCCCAGTGCAGGGCGAGAGATTGAGCCCAGCACAGGGAGAGAGATCAAGCCCATTGCGGGGGGAGAGATTGAGCTCAGTGCAGGAGAGAGATCAGGTTCAGTGCGGAAGTGAGATTGAGCCCAGCGCACGGGAGAACGATTCAGCCCAGCGCATGCAGAGAGATCGAGCCCAGTGCAGGGAGAGAGATTGAGCCCAGTGCAGGCGGACAGATTGAGCCCAGTGCAGGCGGACAGATTGAGCACAGCGCAGGGAGTGAGATTGAGCCCAGCGTGGGGAGAGAGATTGAGCCCATCGCAGGAAGAGAGATTGTGCCCAGCGCAGGGAGAGAGATCAAGCCCAGCACAAGGAGAGAGATTGTGCCCAGCTCAGGGAGAGAGATCAAGCCCAGCGCAGGGAGAGAGATTGAGCCCAGCCCAGGTGGAGAGATTGACCCCAGCGTAGGGAGAGAGATTGAGCCCAGCGCAGGGAGAGAGATTGAGCCCAGCACAGGGAGAGAGATTGAGCCCAGCGCAGGGAGAGAGACTGGGCCCAGCGCAGGGGGGAGAGATTGAGCCCAGTGCAGGGAGAGAGATTGAGCCCAGTGCAGGGAGAGAGATTGAGCCCAGCGCAGGGAGAGAGATTGAGCCCAGCGCAGGGAGAGAGATTGAGCCCAGCGCAGGGAGAGAGATTGGGCCAGCGCAGGGGGGAGAGATTGAGCACAGCGCAGGGAGAGAGATTGAGCTCAGTGCAGGGAGAGAGATTGAGCCCAGCGCAGCGAGAGAGATTGAGCGCAGTGCAGGGAGAGAGATCATGCCCAGTGCAGGGAGAGAGATTGAGCCCAGCGCAGCGAGAGAGACTGAGCCCAGCGCAGGGAGAGAGATTGAGCCCAGCGCAGGCAGAGAGATCAAGCCCAGTGCAGGGAGAGAGATTGAGCCCAGCGCAGCGAGAGAGATTGAGCCCCGCACAGGGAGAGTGATTGAGCCCAGTGCAGGCGGACAGATTGAGCCCAGTGCAGGGGGAGAGATTGACCCCAGCGTAGGGAGAGAGATTGAGCCAGGCCCAGGGGGAGAGATTGACCCCAGCGTAGGGAGAGAGATTGAGCCCAGCGCAGCGAGAGAGATTGAGCCCAGCACAGGGAGAGTGATTGAGCCCAGCGCAGGGGGGAGAGATTGAGCCCAGCGCAGCGAGAGAGATTGAGCCCAGTGCAGGGAGAGAGATTGAGCCCAGTGCAGGGAGAGAGATTGAGCCCAGCGTGGGGAGAGAGTCTGAGCCCATCGCAGGGAGAGAGGTTGTGCCCAGCGCAGGGAGAGAGATCAAGCCCAGCACAAGGAGAGAGATTGAGCCCAGCACAACGAGAGAGATTGAGTCCAGCACAGGGGGAGAGATTGATGCCAGCGCAGGGAGAGAGATTGAGCCCAGCGCAGCGAGAGAGATTGAGCCCAGCACAGGGAGAGAGATTGAGCCCAGAACAGGGAGAGAGATTGAGCCCAGCGCAGGGGGGACAGATTGAGCCCAGCGCAGGGAGAGAGATTGAGCCCAGCGCAGCGAGAGAGATTGAGCCCAGCACAGGTAGAGATATTGAGCCCAGCGCAGGGAGAGAGATTGAGCCCAGCACAGGGAGAGAGATTGAGGCCAGCACAGGGAGAGAGACTGAGCCCAGCGCAGGGAGAGAGATTGTGCCCAGCGCAGGGAGGGAGATTGAGCCCAGCGCAGGGAGAGAGATTGAGCCCAATACAGGGAGAGAGAGATTGGGCCCAGCGCAGGGGGGAGAGATTGAGCCCAGCGCAGGGAGAGTGATTGAACCCAGCGCGGGGGGAGAGATTGACCCCAGCGCGGGGAGAGAGATTGAGCCCAGCGCAGGGGGAGAGATTGAGCCCAGCGCGGGGAGAAAGATTGAGCCCAACGCAGGGAGGGAGATTGAGCCCAGTGCGGGGAGAGAGATTGAGCCCAGCACAGGGAGAGAGATTGAGCCAAGCGCAGGGAGAGAGATTGAGCCCAGCGCAGGGAGAGAGATTGAGCCCAGCACAGGGAGAGAGATTGAGCCCAATGCAGGGAGAGTGATTGAACCCAGCGCAGGGGGAGAGATTGAGCCCAGCGCAGGGGGAGAGATTGAGCCCAGCGCGGGGAGAAAGATTGAGCCCAACGCAGGGAGGGAGATTGAGCCCAGTGCGGGGAGAGAGATTGAGCCCAGCGCAGTGAGAGAGATTGAGCCCAGCGTATGGGGAGAGGTTGAGCCCAGCGCAGGGAGAGAGATTGTGCCCAGCTCAGGGAGAGAGATCAAGCCCAGCGCAGGGAGAGAGATTGAGCCCAGCCCAGGGGGAGAGATTGACCCCAGCGTAAGGAGTGAGATTGAGCCCACCGCAGCGAGAGAGATTGAGCCGAGCACAGGGAAAGAGATTGAGCCCAGCGCAGGGAGAGACATTGGGCCCAGCGCAGGGGGGAGAGATTGAGCCCAGCACAGGGAGAGAGATTGAGCCCAGCGCAGGGAGAGAGATTGAGCCCAGTGCAGGGGGAGAGATTGAGCCCAGTGCAGGGGGAGAGATTGAGCCCAGTGCGGGGAGAGAGATTGAGCACAGCGCAGGGAGAGAGATTGAGCCCAGTGCAGGGAGAGAAATTGAGCCCAGCGCAGCGACAGAGACTGAGCCCAGCGCAGGGAGAGAGATTGAGCCCAGCGCAGGGAGAGAGATCAAGCCCAGTGCAGGGAGAGAGATTGAGCCCAGCGCAGCGAGAGAGATTGAGCCCAGCACAGGGAGAGTGATTGAGCCCAGTGCAGGCGGACAGATTGAGCCCAGTGCAGGGGGAGAGATTGACCCCAGCGTAGGGAGAGAGATTGAGCCAGGCCCAGGGGGAGAGATTGACCCCAGCGTAGGGAGAGAGATTGAGCCCAGCGCAGCGAGAGAGATTGAGCCCAGCACAGGGAGAGTGATTGAGCCCAGTGCAGGGGGGAGAGATTGAGCCCAGCGCAGGGAGAGAGACTGGGCCCAGCGCAGGGGGGAGAGATTGAGCCCAGTGCAGGGAGAGAGATTGAGCCCAGCGCAGGGAGAACGATTGAGCCCAGCGCAGGGAGAGAGATTGAGCCCAGCGCAGGGGGAAAGATTGAACCCAGCGCAGGGAGAGAGATTGAGCTCAGCGCAGGGAGAGAGATTGAGCCCAGCGCAGGGGGAGAGATTGAGCCCAGCGCAGGCAGAGAGATCAAGCCCAGTGAGGGGGAGAGATTGAGCCCAGCGCAGCGAGAGAGATTGAGCCCAGCACAGGGAGAGTGATTGAGCCCAGCGCAGGGGGGAGAGATTGAGCCCAGTGCAGGGAGAGAGATCAAGCCCAGTGCAGGGAGAGTGATTGAGCCCAGCGCAGGGGGGAGAGATTGAGCCCAGTGCAGGGAGAGAGATCAAGCCCAGTGCAGGGAGGGAGATTGAGCCCAGCGCAGCGAGAGAGACTGAGCCCAGCGCAGGGAGAGAGATTGAGCCCAGCGCAGAGAGAGAGATTGAGCCCAGTGCAGGGGGAGAGATTGAGCCCAGCGCAGGGGGAGAGATTGAGCCCAGCGCAGGGAGAGAGATTGAGCCCAGTGCAGGGCGAGAGATTTAGCCCAGCACAGGGAGAGAGATCAAGCCCATTGTGGGGGGAGAGGTTGAGCTCAGTGCAGGAGAGAGATCAGGTTCAGTGCGGAAGTGAGATTGAGCCCAGCGCAGGGAGAACGATTGAGCCCAGCGCATGCAGAGAGATCGAGCCCAGTGCAGGGAGAGAGATTGAGCCCAGTGCAGGGAGAGAGATTGAGCCCAGCGCAGCGAGAGAGATTGAGCGCAGTGCAGGGAGAGAGATCAAGCCCAGTGTAGGGAGAGAGATTGAGCCCAGCGCAGCGAGAGAGACTGAGCCCAGCACAGGGAGAGAGATTGAGCCCAGCGCAGGCAGAGAGATCAAGCCCAGTGTAGGGAGAGAGATTGAGCCCAGCGCAGCGAGAGAGATTGAGCCCAGCACAGGGAGAGTGATTGAGCCCAGTGCAGGTGGACAGATTGAGCCCAGTGCAGGGGGAGAGATTGACCCCAGCGTAGGGAGAGAGATTGAGCCAGGCCCAGGGGGAGAGATTGACCCCAGCGGAGGGAGAGGGATTGAGCCCAGCGCAGCGAGAAAGATTGAGCCCAGCACAGGGAGAGTGATTCAGCCCAGCGCAGGGGGGAGAGATTGAGCCCAGCGCAGGAAGAGAGATTGAGCCCAGCGCAGGGAGAGATATTGAGCCCAGCACAGGGAGAGAGATTGAGCCCAGCGCAGGGAGAGAGACTGGGCCCAGCGCAGGGGGGAGAGATTGAGCCCAGTGCAGGGAGAGAGATTGAGCCCAGCGCAGGGAGAACGATTGAGCCCAGCGCAGGGAGAGAGATTGAGCCCAGCGCAGGGGTAGAGATAGAGCCCAGCGCAGGGGGAGAGATTGAGCCAAGTGCAGGGAGAGAGATTGAGCCCAGCGCACGGAGAGAGATTGAGCTCAGCGCAGGGGGAGAGATTGAGCCCAGCGCAGGGAGAGAGATTGAGCCCAGTGTAGGGCGAGAGATTGAGCCCAGCACAGGGAGAGAGATCAAGCCCATTGCGGGGGGAGAGATTGAGCTCAGTGCAGGAGAGAGATCAGGTTCAGTGCGGAAGTGAGATTGAGCCCAGCGCACGGGAGAACGATTGAGCCCAGCGCATGCAGAGAGATCGAGCCCAGTGCAGGGAGAGAGATTGAGCCCAGTGCAGGCGGACAGATTGAGCCCAGTGCAGGCGGACAGATTGAGCACAGCGCAGGGAGTGAGATTGAGCCCAGCGTGGGGAGAGAGATTGAGCCCATCGCAGGAAGAGAGATTGTGCCCAGCGCAGGGAGAGAGATCAAGCCCAGCACAAGGAGAGAGATTGTGCCCAGCTCAGGGAGAGAGATCAAGCCCAGCGCAGGGAGAGAGATTGAGCCCAGCCCAGGTGGAGAGATTGACCCCAGCGTAGGGAGAGAGATTGAGCCCAGCGCAGGGAGAGAGATTGAGCCCAGCACAGGGAGAGAGATTGAGCCCAGCGCAGGGAGAGAGACTGGGCCCAGCGCAGGGGGGAGAGATTGAGCCCAGTGCAGGGAGAGAGATTGAGCCCAGTGCAGGGAGAGAGATTGAGCCCAGCGCAGGGAGAGAGATTGAGCCCAGCGCAGGGAGAGAGATTGAGCCCAGCGCAGGGAGAGAGATTGGGCCAGCGCAGGGGGGAGAGATTGAGCACAGCGCAGGGAGAGAGATTGAGCTCAGTGCAGGGAGAGAGATTGAGCCCAGCGCAGCGAGAGAGATTGAGCGCAGTGCAGGGAGAGAGATCATGCCCAGTGCAGGGAGAGAGATTGAGCCCAGCGCAGCGAGAGAGACTGAGCCCAGCGCAGGGAGAGAGATTGAGCCCAGCGCAGGCAGAGAGATTGAGCCCCGCACAGGGAGAGTGATTGAGCCCAGTGCAGGCGGACAGATTGAGCCCAGTGCAGGGGGAGAGATTGACCCCAGCGTAGGGAGAGAGATTGAGCCAGGCCCAGGGGGAGAGATTGACCCCAGCGTAGGGAGAGAGATTGAGCCCAGCGCAGCGAGAGAGATTGAGCCCAGCACAGGGAGAGTGATTGAGCCCAGCGCAGGGGGGAGAGATTGAGCCCAGCGCAGCGAGAGAGATTGAGCCCAGTGCAGGGAGAGTGATTGAGCCCAGTGCAGGGAGAGAGATTGAGCCCAGCGTGGGGAGAGAGATTGAGCCCAGTGCAGGGCGAGAGATTTAGCCCAGCACAGGGAGAGAGATCAAGCCCATTGTGGGGGGAGAGGTTGAGCTCAGTGCAGGAGAGAGATCAGGTTCAGTGCGGAAGTGAGATTGAGCCCAGCGCAGGGAGAACGATTGAGCCCAGCGCATGCAGAGAGATCGAGCCCAGTGCAGGGAGAGAGATTGAGCCCAGTGCAGGCGGACAGATTTTGCCCAGTGCAGGCGGACAGATTGAGCCCAGCGCAGGGAGAGAGATTGAGCCCAGTGCAGGGAGAGAGATTGAGCCCAGTGCAGGGAGAGAGTTTGAGACCAGTGCAGGCGGATAGATTGAGACCAGCGCAGGGAGAGAGATTGAGCCCAGCGTGGGGAGAGAGATTGAGCCAATGCAAGGAGAGAGATTGTGCCCTGCGCAGGGAGAGAGATCAAGCCCAGCACAAGGAGAGAGATTGAGCCCAGCACAACGTGAGAGATTGAGCCCAGAACAGGGGGAGA
This sequence comes from Chiloscyllium plagiosum, assembly GCF_037043375.1. Lineage (NCBI taxonomy): Eukaryota > Metazoa > Chordata > Chondrichthyes > Orectolobiformes > Hemiscylliidae > Chiloscyllium > Chiloscyllium plagiosum. The sequence goes on along the minus strand of NW_028270142.1, from coordinate 101,815,734 downwards.
GATTGACCCCAGCGCAGGGAGAGAGATTGAGCCCAGCGCAGGGAGAGTAATCGAGCCAAAGCAGGGAGAGAGATTGAGCCCAGCGCAGGGAGAGAGATTGAGCCTAGCGCAGGGGGAGAGATTGAGCCCAGCGCAGGGAGAGAGATTGAGCCCAGTGCAGGGGGAGAGATTGTGCCCATCGCAGGCAGAGAGAACAAGCCCAGTGCAGGGGGAGTGATTGAGCTCAGTGCGGGAGAGAGATCAACTTCAGTGCGGGAGAGAGATTGAGCCCAGCGCAGGAAGAACAATTGAGCCCGGCGCAGGGAGAGAGATTGAGCCCAGCGCAGAGAGAGAGATTGAGCCCAGTGCAGGGGGAGAGATTGAGCCCAGCGCAGGGGGAGAGATTGAGCCCAGCGCAGGGAGAGAGATTGAGCCCAGTGCAGGGCGAGAGATTTAGCCCAGCGCAGGGAGAGAGATCAAGCCCATTGCGGGGGGAGAGATTGAGCTCAGTGCAGGAGAGAGATCAGGTTCAGTGCGGAAGAGAGATTGAGCCCAGCGCAGGGAGAACGATTATGCCCAGCGCATGCAGAGAGATCGAGCCCAGTGCAGGGAGAGAGATTGAGCCCAGTGCAGGCGGACAGATTGAGCCCAGTGCAGGCGGACAGATTGAGCACAGCGCAGGGAGTGAGATTGAGCCCAGTGTGGGGAGAGAGATTGAGCCCAGCGTGGGGAGAGAGATTGAGCCCATCGCAGGAAGAGAGATTGTGCCCAGCGTGGGGAGAGAGATTGTGCCCATCGCAGGAAGAGAGATTGTGCCCAGCGCAGGGAGAGAGATTGAGCCCAGCCCAGGGGGAGAGATCAAGCCCAGCGCAGGGAGAGAGATTGAGCCCAGCCCAGGGGGAGAGATTGAACGAAGCGAAGGGAGAGAGATTGAGCCCAGCGCAGGGAGAGAGATTGAGCCCAGCCCAGGGGGAGAGATTGACCCCAGCGTAGGGAGAGAGATTGAGCCCAGCGCAGGGAGAGAGATTGAGCCCAGCACAGGGAGAGAGATCGAGCCCAGCGCAGGGAGAGAGATTGAGCCCAGCGCAGGGGGAAAGATTGAACCCAGCGCAGGGAGAGAGATTGAGCTCAGCGCAGGGAGAGAGATTGAGCCCAGCGCAGGGGGAGAGATTGAGCCCAGCGCAGGCAGAGAGATCAAGCCCAGTGAGGAGGAGAGATTGAGCCCAGCGCAGCGAGAGAGATTGAGCCCAGCACAGGGAGAGTGATTGAGCCCAGCGCAGGGGGGAGAGATTGAGCCCAGCGCAGGGAGAGAGATCAAGCCCAGTGCAGGGAGGGAGATTGAGCCCAGCGCAGCGAGAGAGACTGAGCCCAGCGCAGGGAGAGAGATTGAGCCCAGCGCAGAGAGAGAGATTGAGCCCAGTGCAGGGGGAGAGATTGAGCCCAGCGCAGGGGGAGAGATTGAGCCCAGCGCAGGGAGAGAGATTGAGCCCAGTGCAGGGCGAGAGATTTAGCCCAGCACAGGGAGAGAGATCAAGCCCATTGCGGGGGGAGAGATTGAGCTCAGTGCAGGAGAGAGATCAGGTTCAGTGCGGAAGTGAGATTGAGCCCAGCGCAGGGAGAACGATTGAGCCCAGCGCATGCAGAGAGATCGAGCCCAGTGCAGGGAGAGAGATTGAGCCCAGTGCAGGCGGACAGATTGAGCCCAGTGCAGGCGGACAGATTGAGCACAGCGCAGGGAGTGAGATTGAACCCAGCGTGGGGAGAGAGATTGAGCCCAGCGTGGGGAGAGAGATTGAGCCCATCGCAGGAAGAGAGATTGTGCCCAGCGCAGGGAGAGAGATCAAGCCCAGCACAAGGAGAGAGATTGTGCCCAGCTCAGGGAGAGAGATCAAGCCCAGCGCAGGGAGAGAGATTGAGCCCAGCCCAGGGGGAGAGATTGACCCCAGCGTAGGGAGAGAGATTGAGCCCAGCGCAGGGAGAGAGATTGAGCCCAGCACAGGGAGAGAGATTGAGCCCAGCGCAGGGAGAGAGATTGAGCCCAGCGCAGGGAGAGAGATTGGGCCCAGCGCAGGGGGGAGAGATTGAGCACAGCGCAGGGAGAGAGATGGAGCCCAGTGCAGGGAGAGAGATTGAGCCCAGCGCAGCGAGAGAGATTGAGCGCAGTGCAGGGAGAGAGATCAAGCCCAGTGTAGGGAGAGAGATTGAGCCCAGCGCAGCGAGAGAGACTGAGCCCAGCACAGGGAGAGAGATTGAGCCCAGCGCAGGCAGAGAGATCAAGCCCAGTGTAGGGAGAGAGATTGAGCCCAGCGCAGCGAGAGAGATTGAGCCCAGCACAGGGAGAGTGATTGAGCCCAGTGCAGGCGGACAGATTGAGCCCAGTGCAGGGGGAGAGATTGACCCCAGCGTAGGGAGAGAGATTGAGCCAGGCCCAGGGGGAGAGATTGACCCCAGCGGAGGGAGAGGGATTGAGCCCAGCGCAGCGAGAAAGATTGAGCCCAGCACAGGGAGAGTGATTCAGACCAGCGCAGGGGGGAGAGATTGAGCCCAGCGCAGGAAGAGAGATTGAGCCCAGCGCAGGGAGAGATATTGAGCCCAGCACAGGGAGAGAGATTGAGCCCAGCGCAGGGAGAGAGACTGGGCCCAGCGCAGGGGGGAGAGATTGAGCCCAGTGCAGGGAGAGAGATTGAGCCCAGCGCACGGAGAGAGATTGAGCTCAGCGCAGGGGGAGAGATTGAGCCCAGCGCAGGGAGAGAGATTGAGCCCAGTGCAGGGCGAGAGATTGAGCCCAGCACAGGGAGAGAGATCAAGCCCATTGCGGGGGGAGAGATTGAGCTCAGTGCAGGAGAGAGATCAGGTTCAGTGCGGAAGTGAGATTGAGCCCAGCGCACGGGAGAACGATTCAGCCCAGCGCATGCAGAGAGATCGAGCCCAGTGCAGGGAGAGAGATTGAGCCCAGTGCAGGCGGACAGATTGAGCCCAGTGCAGGCGGACAGATTGAGCACAGCGCAGGGAGTGAGATTGAGCCCAGCGTGGGGAGAGAGATTGAGCCCATCGCAGGAAGAGAGATTGTGCCCAGCGCAGGGAGAGAGATCAAGCCCAGCACAAGGAGAGAGATTGTGCCCAGCTCAGGGAGAGAGATCAAGCCCAGCGCAGGGAGAGAGATTGAGCCCAGCCCAGGTGGAGAGATTGACCCCAGCGTAGGGAGAGAGATTGAGCCCAGCGCAGGGAGAGAGATTGAGCCCAGCACAGGGAGAGAGATTGAGCCCAGCGCAGGGAGAGAGACTGGGCCCAGCGCAGGGGGGAGAGATTGAGCCCAGTGCAGGGAGAGAGATTGAGCCCAGTGCAGGGAGAGAGATTGAGCCCAGCGCAGGGAGAGAGATTGAGCCCAGCGCAGGGAGAGAGATTGAGCCCAGCGCAGGGAGAGAGATTGGGCCAGCGCAGGGGGGAGAGATTGAGCACAGCGCAGGGAGAGAGATTGAGCTCAGTGCAGGGAGAGAGATTGAGCCCAGCGCAGCGAGAGAGATTGAGCGCAGTGCAGGGAGAGAGATCATGCCCAGTGCAGGGAGAGAGATTGAGCCCAGCGCAGCGAGAGAGACTGAGCCCAGCGCAGGGAGAGAGATTGAGCCCAGCGCAGGCAGAGAGATCAAGCCCAGTGCAGGGAGAGAGATTGAGCCCAGCGCAGCGAGAGAGATTGAGCCCCGCACAGGGAGAGTGATTGAGCCCAGTGCAGGCGGACAGATTGAGCCCAGTGCAGGGGGAGAGATTGACCCCAGCGTAGGGAGAGAGATTGAGCCAGGCCCAGGGGGAGAGATTGACCCCAGCGTAGGGAGAGAGATTGAGCCCAGCGCAGCGAGAGAGATTGAGCCCAGCACAGGGAGAGTGATTGAGCCCAGCGCAGGGGGGAGAGATTGAGCCCAGCGCAGCGAGAGAGATTGAGCCCAGTGCAGGGAGAGAGATTGAGCCCAGTGCAGGGAGAGAGATTGAGCCCAGCGTGGGGAGAGAGTCTGAGCCCATCGCAGGGAGAGAGGTTGTGCCCAGCGCAGGGAGAGAGATCAAGCCCAGCACAAGGAGAGAGATTGAGCCCAGCACAACGAGAGAGATTGAGTCCAGCACAGGGGGAGAGATTGATGCCAGCGCAGGGAGAGAGATTGAGCCCAGCGCAGCGAGAGAGATTGAGCCCAGCACAGGGAGAGAGATTGAGCCCAGAACAGGGAGAGAGATTGAGCCCAGCGCAGGGGGGACAGATTGAGCCCAGCGCAGGGAGAGAGATTGAGCCCAGCGCAGCGAGAGAGATTGAGCCCAGCACAGGTAGAGATATTGAGCCCAGCGCAGGGAGAGAGATTGAGCCCAGCACAGGGAGAGAGATTGAGGCCAGCACAGGGAGAGAGACTGAGCCCAGCGCAGGGAGAGAGATTGTGCCCAGCGCAGGGAGGGAGATTGAGCCCAGCGCAGGGAGAGAGATTGAGCCCAATACAGGGAGAGAGAGATTGGGCCCAGCGCAGGGGGGAGAGATTGAGCCCAGCGCAGGGAGAGTGATTGAACCCAGCGCGGGGGGAGAGATTGACCCCAGCGCGGGGAGAGAGATTGAGCCCAGCGCAGGGGGAGAGATTGAGCCCAGCGCGGGGAGAAAGATTGAGCCCAACGCAGGGAGGGAGATTGAGCCCAGTGCGGGGAGAGAGATTGAGCCCAGCACAGGGAGAGAGATTGAGCCAAGCGCAGGGAGAGAGATTGAGCCCAGCGCAGGGAGAGAGATTGAGCCCAGCACAGGGAGAGAGATTGAGCCCAATGCAGGGAGAGTGATTGAACCCAGCGCAGGGGGAGAGATTGAGCCCAGCGCAGGGGGAGAGATTGAGCCCAGCGCGGGGAGAAAGATTGAGCCCAACGCAGGGAGGGAGATTGAGCCCAGTGCGGGGAGAGAGATTGAGCCCAGCGCAGTGAGAGAGATTGAGCCCAGCGTATGGGGAGAGGTTGAGCCCAGCGCAGGGAGAGAGATTGTGCCCAGCTCAGGGAGAGAGATCAAGCCCAGCGCAGGGAGAGAGATTGAGCCCAGCCCAGGGGGAGAGATTGACCCCAGCGTAAGGAGTGAGATTGAGCCCACCGCAGCGAGAGAGATTGAGCCGAGCACAGGGAAAGAGATTGAGCCCAGCGCAGGGAGAGACATTGGGCCCAGCGCAGGGGGGAGAGATTGAGCCCAGCACAGGGAGAGAGATTGAGCCCAGCGCAGGGAGAGAGATTGAGCCCAGTGCAGGGGGAGACATTGAGCCCAGTGCAGGGGGAGAGATTGAGCCCAGTGCGGGGAGAGAGATTGAGCACAGCGCAGGGAGAGAGATTGAGCCCAGTGCAGGGAGAGAAATTGAGCCCAGCGCAGCGACAGAGACTGAGCCCAGCGCAGGGAGAGAGATTGAGCCCAGCGCAGGGAGAGAGATCAAGCCCAGTGCAGGGAGAGAGATTGAGCCCAGCGCAGCGAGAGAGATTGAGCCCAGCACAGGGAGAGTGATTGAGCCCAGTGCAGGCGGACAGATTGAGCCCAGTGCAGGGGGAGAGATTGACCCCAGCGTAGGGAGAGAGATTGAGCCAGGCCCAGGGGGAGAGATTGACCCCAGCGTAGGGAGAGAGATTGAGCCCAGCGCAGCGAGAGAGATTGAGCCCAGCACAGGGAGAGTGATTGAGCCCAGTGCAGGGGGGAGAGATTGAGCCCAGCGCAGGGAGAGAGACTGGGCCCAGCGCAGGGGGGAGAGATTGAGCCCAGTGCAGGGAGAGAGATTGAGCCCAGCGCAGGGAGAACGATTGAGCCCAGCGCAGGGAGAGAGATTGAGCCCAGCGCAGGGGGAAAGATTGAACCCAGCGCAGGGAGAGAGATTGAGCTCAGCGCAGGGAGAGAGATTGAGCCCAGCGCAGGGGGAGAGATTGAGCCCAGCGCAGGCAGAGAGATCAAGCCCAGTGAGGGGGAGAGATTGAGCCCAGCGCAGCGAGAGAGATTGAGCCCAGCACAGGGAGAGTGATTGAGCCCAGCGCAGGGGGGAGAGATTGAGCCCAGTGCAGGGAGAGAGATCAAGCCCAGTGCAGGGAGAGTGATTGAGCCCAGCGCAGGGGGGAGAGATTGAGCCCAGTGCAGGGAGAGAGATCAAGCCCAGTGCAGGGAGGGAGATTGAGCCCAGCGCAGCGAGAGAGACTGAGCCCAGCGCAGGGAGAGAGATTGAGCCCAGCGCAGAGAGAGAGATTGAGCCCAGTGCAGGGGGAGAGATTGAGCCCAGCGCAGGGGGAGAGATTGAGCCCAGCGCAGGGAGAGAGATTGAGCCCAGTGCAGGGCGAGAGATTTAGCCCAGCACAGGGAGAGAGATCAAGCCCATTGTGGGGGGAGAGGTTGAGCTCAGTGCAGGAGAGAGATCAGGTTCAGTGCGGAAGTGAGATTGAGCCCAGCGCAGGGAGAACGATTGAGCCCAGCGCATGCAGAGAGATCGAGCCCAGTGCAGGGAGAGAGATTGAGCCCAGTGCAGGGAGAGAGATTGAGCCCAGCGCAGCGAGAGAGATTGAGCGCAGTGCAGGGAGAGAGATCAAGCCCAGTGTAGGGAGAGAGATTGAGCCCAGCGCAGCGAGAGAGACTGAGCCCAGCACAGGGAGAGAGATTGAGCCCAGCGCAGGCAGAGAGATCAAGCCCAGTGTAGGGAGAGAGATTGAGCCCAGCGCAGCGAGAGAGATTGAGCCCAGCACAGGGAGAGTGATTGAGCCCAGTGCAGGCGGACAGATTGAGCCCAGTGCAGGGGGAGAGATTGACCCCAGCGTAGGGAGAGAGATTGAGCCAGGCCCAGGGGGAGAGATTGACCCCAGCGGAGGGAGAGGGATTGAGCCCAGCGCAGCGAGAAAGATTGAGCCCAGCACAGGGAGAGTGATTCAGCCCAGCGCAGGGGGGAGAGATTGAGCCCAGCGCAGGAAGAGAGATTGAGCCCAGCGCAGGGAGAGATATTGAGCCCAGCACAGGGAGAGAGATTGAGCCCAGCGCAGGGAGAGAGACTGGGCCCAGCGCAGGGGGGAGAGATTGAGCCCAGTGCAGGGAGAGAGATTGAGCCCAGCGCAGGGAGAACGATTGAGCCCAGCGCAGGGAGAGAGATTGAGCCCAGCGCAGGGGTAGAGATAGAGCCCAGCGCAGGGGGAGAGATTGAGCCAAGTGCAGGGAGAGAGATTGAGCCCAGCGCACGGAGAGAGATTGAGCTCAGCGCAGGGGGAGAGATTGAGCCCAGCGCAGGGAGAGAGATTGAGCCCAGTGTAGGGCGAGAGATTGAGCCCAGCACAGGGAGAGAGATCAAGCCCATTGCGGGGGGAGAGATTGAGCTCAGTGCAGGAGAGAGATCAGGTTCAGTGCGGAAGTGAGATTGAGCCCAGCGCACGGGAGAACGATTGAGCCCAGCGCATGCAGAGAGATCGAGCCCAGTGCAGGGAGAGAGATTGAGCCCAGTGCAGGCGGACAGATTGAGCCCAGTGCAGGCGGACAGATTGAGCACAGCGCAGGGAGTGAGATTGAGCCCAGCGTGGGGAGAGAGATTGAGCCCATCGCAGGAAGAGAGATTGTGCCCAGCGCAGGGAGAGAGATCAAGCCCAGCACAAGGAGAGAGATTGTGCCCAGCTCAGGGAGAGAGATCAAGCCCAGTGCAGGGAGAGAGATTGAGCCCAGCCCAGGTGGAGAGATTGACCCCAGCGTAGGGAGAGAGATTGAGCCCAGCGCAGGGAGAGAGATTGAGCCCAGCACAGGGAGAGAGATTGAGCCCAGCGCAGGGAGAGAGACTGGGCCCAGCGCAGGGGGGAGAGATTGAGCCCAGTGCAGGGAGAGAGATTGAGCCCAGTGCAGGGAGAGAGATTGAGCCCAGCGCAGGGAGAGAGATTGAGCCCAGCGCAGGGAGAGAGATTGAGCCCAGCGCAGGGAGAGAGATTGGGCCAGCGCAGGGGGGAGAGATTGAGCACAGCGCAGGGAGAGAGATTGAGCTCAGTGCAGGGAGAGAGATTGAGCCCAGCGCAGCGAGAGAGATTGAGCGCAGTGCAGGGAGAGAGATCATGCCCAGTGCAGGGAGAGAGATTGAGCCCAGCGCAGCGAGAGAGACTGAGCCCAGCGCAGGGAGAGAGATTGAGCCCAGCGCAGGCAGAGAGATCAAGCCCAGTGCAGGGAGAGAGATTGAGCCCAGCGCAGCGAGAGAGATTGAGCCCCGCACAGGGAGAGTGATTGAGCCCAGTGCAGGCGGACAGATTGAGCCCAGTGCAGGGGGAGAGATTGACCCCAGCGTAGGGAGAGAGATTGAGCCCAGCGCAGGGGGGAGAGATTGAGCCCAGCGCAGCGAGAGAGATTGAGCCCAGTGCAGGGAGAGTGATTGAGCCCAGTGCAGGGAGAGAGATTGAGCCCAGCGTGGGGAGAGAGTCTGAGCCCATCGCAGGGAGAGAGGTTGTGCCCAGCGCAGGGAGAGAGATCAAGCCCAGCACAAGGAGAGAGATTGAGCCCAGCACAACGAGAGAGATTGAGTCCAGCACAGGGGGAGAGATTGATGCCAGCGCAGGGAGAGAGATTGAGCCCAGCGCAGCGAGAGAGATTGAGCCCAGCACAGGGAGAGAGATTGAGCCCAGAACAGGGAGAGAGATTGAGCCCAGCGCAGGGGGGACAGATTGAGCCCAGCGCAGGGAGAGAGATTGAGCCCAGCGCAGCGAGAGAGATTGAGCCCAGCACAGGTAGAGATATTGAGCCCAGCGCAGGGAGAGAGATTGAGCCCAGCACAGGGAGAGAGATTGAGGCCAGCACAGGGAGAGAGACTGAGCCCAGCGCAGGGAGAGAGATTGTGCCCAGCGCAGGGAGGGAGATTGAGCCCAGCGCAGGGAGAGAGATTGAGCCCAATACAGGGAGAGAGAGATTGGGCCCAGCGCAGGGGGGAGAGATTGAGCCCAGCGCAGGGAGAGTGATTGAACCCAGCGCGGGGGGAGAGATTGACCCCAGCGCGGGGAGAGAGATTGAGCCCAGCGCAGGGGGAGAGATTGAGCCCAGCGCGGGGAGAGAGATTGAGCCCAGCGCAGGGAGAGACATTGGGCCCAGCGCAGGGGGGAGAGATTGAGCCCAGCACAGGGAGAGAGATTGAGCCCAGCGCAGGGAGAGAGATTGAGCCCAGTGCAGGGGGAGAGATTGAGCCCAGTGCAGGGGGAGAGATTAAGCCCAGTGCGGGGAGAGAGATTGAGCACAGCGCAGGGAGAGAGATTGAGCCCAGTGCAGGGAGAGAGATTGAGCCCAGCGCAGCGACAGAGACTGAGCCCAGCGCAGGGAGAGATATTGAGCCCAGCGCAGGGAGAGAGATCAAGCCCAGTGCAGGGAGAGAGATTGAGCCCAGCGCAGCGAGAGAGATTGAGCCCAGCACAGGGAGAGTGATTGAGCCCAGTGCAGGCGGACAGATTGAGCCCAGTGCAGGGGGAGAGATTGACCCCAGCGTAGGGAGAGAGATTGAGCCAGGCCCAGGGGGAGAGATTGACCCCAGCGTAGAGAGAGAGATTGAGCCCAGCGCAGCGAGAGAGATTGAGCCCAGCACAGGGAGAGTGATTGAGCCCAGTGCAGGGGGGAGAGATTGAGCCCAGCGCAGGGAGAGAGACTGGGCCCAGCGCAGGGGGGAGAGATTGAGCCCAGTGCAGGGAGAGAGATTGAGCCCAGCGCAGGGAGAACGATTGAGCCCAGCGCAGGGAGAGAGATTGAGCCCAGCGCAGGGGGAAAGATTGAACCCAGCGCAGGGAGAGAGATTGAGCTCAGCGCAGGGAGAGAGATTGAGCCCAGCGCAGGGGGAGAGATTGAGCCCAGCGCAGGCAGAGAGATCAAGCCCAGTGAGGGGGAGAGATTGAGCCCAGCGCAGCGAGAGAGATTGAGCCCAGCACAGGGAGAGTGATTGAGCCCAGCGCAGGGGGGAGAGATTGAGCCCAGTGCAGGGAGAGAGATCAAGCCCAGTGCAGGGAGAGTGATTGAGCCCAGCGCAGGGGGGAGAGATTGAGCCCAGTGCAGGGAGAGAGATCAAGCCCAGTGCAGGGAGGGAGATTGAGCCCAGAGCAGCGAGAGAGACTGAGCCCAGCGCAGGGAGAGAGATTGAGCCCAGCGCAGAGAGAGAGATTGAGCCCAGTGCAGGGGGAGAGATTGAGCCCAGTGCAGGGAGAGAGATTGAGCCCAGCGCAGCGAGAGAGATTGAGCGCAGTGCAGGGAGAGAGATCAAGCCCAGTGTAGGGAGAGAGATTGAGCCCAGCGCAGCGAGAGAGACTGAGCCCAGCGCAGGGAGAGAGATTGAGCCCAGTGCAGGCGGACAGATTGAGCCCAGTGCAGGGGGAGAGATTGACCCCAGCGTAGGGAGAGAGATTGAGCCAGGCCCAGGGGGAGAGATTGAGCCCAGTGCAGGGGGAGAGATTGAGCCCAGTGCAGGGGGAGAGATTGAGCCCAGTGCGGGGAGAGAGATTGAGCACAGCGCAGGGAGAGAGATTGAGCCCAGTGTAGGGAGAGAGATTGAGCCCAGCGCAGCGACAGAGACTGAGCCCAGTGCAGGGGGAGAGATTGAGCCCAGCGCAGCGAGAGAGATTGAGCCCAGCACAGGGAGAGTGATTGAGCCCAGTGCAGGCGGACAGATTGAGCCCAGTGCAGGGGGAGAGATTGAGCCCAGCGCAGGGGGAGAGATTGAGCCCAGCGCAGGCAGAGAGATCAAGCCCAGTGAGGGGGAGAGATTGAGCCCAGCGCAGCGAGAGAGATTGAGCCCAGCACAGGGAGAGTGATTGAGCCCAGCGCAGGGGGGAGAGATTGAGCCCAGTGCAGGGAGAGAGATCAAGCCCAGTGCAGGGAGAGTGATTGAGCCCAGCGCAGGGGGGAGAGATTGAGCCCAGTGCAGGGAGAGAGATCAAGCCCAGTGCAGGGAGGGAGATTGAGCCCAGCGCAGTGAGAGAGACTGAGCCCAGCGCAGGGAGAGAGATTGAGCCCAGCGCAGAGAGAGAGATTGAGCCCAGTGCAGGGGGAGAGATTGAGCCCAGCGCAGGGGGAGAGATTGAGCCCAGCGCAGGGGGAGAGATTGAGCCCAGCGCAGGGAGAGAGATTGAGCCCAGTGCAGGGCGAGAGATTTAGCCCAGCACAGGGAGAGAGATCAAGCCCATTGTGGGGGGAGAGGTTGAGCTCAGTGCAGGAGAGAGATCAGGTTCAGTGCGGAAGTGAGATTGAGCCCAGCGCAGGGAGAACGATTGAGCCCAGCGCATGCAGAGAGATCGAGCCCAGTGCAGGGAGAGAGATTGAGCCCAGTGCAGGCGGACAGATTGAGCACAGCGCAGTGAGTGAGATTGAACCCAGCGTGGGGAGAGAGATTGAGCCCAGCGTGGGGAGAGAGATTGAGCCCATCGCAGGAAGAGAGATTGTGCCCAGCGCAGGGAGAGAGATCAAGCCCAGCACAAGGAGAGAGATTGTGTCCAGCTCAGGGAGAGAGATCAAGCCCAGCGCAGGGAGAGAGATCGAGCCCAGCCCAGGGGGAGAGATTGACCCCAGCGTAGGGAGAGAGATTGAGCCCAGCGCAGGGAGAGAGATTGAGCCCAGCACAGGGAGAGAGATTGAGCCCAGCGCAGGGAGAGAGACTGGGCCCAGCGCAGGGGGGAGAGATTGAGCCCAGCGCAGGGAGAGAGATTGAGCCCAGCACAGGGAGAGAGATTGAGCCCAGCGCAGGGAGAGAGATTGAGCCCAGCGCAGGGAGAGAGATTGGGCCCAGCGCAGGGGGGAGAGATTGAGCACAGCGCAGGGAGAGAGATTGAGCCCAGTGCAGGGAGAGAGATTGAGCCCAGCGCAGCGAGAGAGATTGAGCGCAGTGCAGGGAGAGAGATCAAGCCCAGTGTAGGGAGAGAGATTGAGCCCAGCGCAGCGAGAGAGACTGAGCCCAGCGCAGGGAGAGAGATTGAGCCCAGTGCAGGCGGACAGATTGAGCCCAGTGCAGAGGGAGAGATTGACCCCAGCGTAGGGAGAGAGATTGAGCCAGGCCCAGGGGGAGAGATTGAGCCCAGTGCAGGGGGAGAGATTGAGCCCAGTGCAGGGGGAGAGATTGAGCCCAGTGCGGGGAGAGAGATTGAGCACAGCGCAGGGAGAGAGATTGAGCCCAGTGTAGGGAGAGAGATTGAGCCCAGCGCAGCGACAGAGACTGAGCCCAGCGCAGGGAGAGAGATTGAGCCCAGCGCAGGGAGAGAGATCAAGCCCAGTGCAGGGAGAGAGATTGAGCCCAGCGCAGCGAGAGAGATTGAGCCCAGCACAGGAAGAGTGATTGAGCCCAGTGCAGGCGGACAGATTGAGCCCAGTGCAGGGGGAGAGATTGACCCCAGCGTAGGGAGAGAGATTGAGCCAGGCCCAGGGGGAGAAATTGACCCCAGCGTAGGGAGAGAGATTGAGCCCAGCGCAGCGAGAGAGATTGAGCCCAGCACAGGGAGAGTGATTGAGCCCAGTGCAGGGGGGAGAGATTGAGCCCAGCGCAGCGAGAGAAATTGAGCCCAGTGCAGGGAGAGAGATTGAGCCCAGCGCAGGGAGAGAGACTGGGCCCAGCGCAGGGGGGAGAGATTGAGCCCAGTGCAGGGAGTGAGATTGAGCCCAGCGCAGGGAGAACGATTGAGCCCAGCGCAGCGAGAGAGACTGAGCCCAGCGCAGGGAGAGAGATTGAGCCCAGTGCAGGCAGACAGATTGAGCCCAGTGCAGGGAGTGAGATTGAACCCAGCGTGGGGAGAGAGATTGAGCCCAGCGTGGGGAGAGAGATTGAGCCCAGTGCAGGGAGAGAGATTGAGCCCAGCGCAGGGAGAGAGATCAAGCCCAGTGCAGGGAGAGAGATTGAGCCCAGCGCAGCGAGAGAGATTGAGCCCAGCACAGGGAGAGTGATTGAGCCCAGTGCAGGCGGACAGATTGAGCCCAGTGCAGGGGGAGAGATTGACCCCAGCGTAGGGAGAGAGATTGAGCCAGGCCCAGGGGGAGAGATTGACCCCAGCGTAGGGAGAGAGATTGAGCCCAGCGCAGCGAGAGAGATTGAGCCCAGCACAGGGAGAGTGATTGAGCCCAGTGCAGGGGGGAGAGATTGAGCCCAGCGCAGCGAGAGAAATTGAGCCCAGTGCAGGGAGAGAGATTGAGCCCAGCGCAGGGAGAGAGACTGGGCCCAGCGCAGGGGGGAGAGATTGAGCGCAGTGCAGGGAGAGAGATTGAGCCCAGCACAGGGAGAACGATTGAGCCCAGCGCAGGGAGAGAGATTGAGCCCAGCACAGGGAGAGTGATTGAGCCCAGCGCAGGGGGGAGAGATTGAGCCCAGCGCAGGGAGAGAGATCAAGCCCAGTGCAGGGAGAGAGATTGAGCCCAGCGCAGCGAGAGAGATTGAGCGCAGTGCAGGGAGAGAGATCAAGCCCAGTGCAGGGAGGGAGATTGAGCCCAGCGCAGCGAGAGAGACTGAGCCCAGCGCAGGGAGAGAGATTGAGCCCAGCGCAGAGAGAGAGATTGAGCCCAGTGCAGGGGGAGAGATTGAGCCCAGCGCAGGGGGAGAGATTGAGCCCAGCGCAGGGAGAGAGATTGAGCCCAGTGCAGGGCGAGAGATTTAGCCCAGCACAGGGGGAGAGATCAAGCCCATTGTGGGGGGAGAGGTTGAGCTCAGTGCAGGAGAGAGATCAGGTTCAGTGCGGAAGTGAGATTGAGCCCAGCGCAGGGAGAACGATTGAGCCCAGCGCATGCAGAGAGATCGAGCCCAGTGCAGGGAGAGAGATTGAGCCCAGTGCAGGCGGACAGATTGAGCCCAGCGCAGGGAGTGAGATTGAACCCAGCGTGGGGAGAGAGATTGAGCCCAGCGTGGGGAGAGAGATTGAGCCCATCGCAGGAAGAGAGATTGTGCCCAGCGCAGGGAGAGAGATCAAGCCCAGCACAAGGAGAGAGATTGTGCCCAGCTCAGGGAGAGAGATCAAGCCCAGCGCAGGGAGAGAGATTGAGCCCAGCCCAGGGGGAGAGATTGACCCCAGCGTAGGGAGAGAGATTGAGCCCAGCGCAGGGAGAGATTGAGCCCAGCACAGGGAGAGAGATTGAGCCCAGCGCAGGGAGAGAGACTGGTCCCAGCGCAGGGGGGAGAGATTGAGCCCAGCGCAGGGAGAGAGATTGAGCCCAGCACAAGGAGAGAGATTGAGCCCAGCGCAGGGAGAGAGATTGAGCCCAGCGCAGGGAGAGAGATTGGGCCCAGCGCAGGGGGGAGAGATTGAGCACAGCGCAGGGAGAGAGATTGAGCCCAGTGCAGGGAGAGAGATTGAGCTCAGTGCAGGGAGAGTGATTGAACCCAGTGCAGGGGGAGAGATTGAGCCCAGCGCAGGGAGAGACATAGAGCTCAGTGCAGGGGGAGAGATTGAGCCCAGCGCAGGGAGAGAGATTGAGCTCAGTGCGGGGAGAGAGATTGAGCCCAGCGCAGGGAGAGAGATTGAGCCCAGTGCAGGCGGAGAGTGTGAGCTCAGTACGGGAGAGAGATCGAGCTCAGTGCGGGGAGAGAGATTGAGCCCAGCGCGGGGAGAGAGATTGAGCCCAGCGCAGGGAGAGAGATTGAGCCCAGCGCTGGGAGGGAGATTGAGCCCAGCGCAGGGCGAGAGATTGAGCACAGCGCATGGAGAGAGATCGAGCCCAGCGCAGGGAGAGAGATTGAGCCCAGCGCAGGGAGAGAGATTGAGCTCAGTGCGGGGAGAGAGATTGAGCCTAGCGCAGGGAGAGAGATTGAGCCCAGCGCAGGAAGGGAGATTGAGCCCAGCGCAGGGAGAGAGATTGAGCCCAGTGCAGGCGGAGAGTTTGAGCTCAGTACGGGAGAGAGATCGAGCTCTGTGCTGGAGAGAGATCGAGCCCAGCCAAGGGGGAGAGATTGACACCAGCGCAGGGAGAGAGATTGAGAACAGCGCAGGGAGAAAGATTGAGCCCAGTGCAGGGAGAGAGATTGAGCCCAGTGCAGGGGGAGAGATTGTGCCCATCGCAGGCAGAGAAATCAGGCCCATTCCGGGGGGAGAGATTGAGCTCAGTGCGGGAGAGAGATCAGGTTCAGTGCGGAAGAGAGATTGAGCCCAGCGCAGGGAGAACGATTGAGCCCAGCGCATGGAGAGAGATCGAGCCCAGTGCAGGGAGAGAGATTGAGCCCAGTGCAGGGGGAGAGATCGAGCCCAGTGCAGGCGGACAGATTGAGCCCAGCCCAGGGGGAGAGATTGACCCCAGCGTAGGGAGAGAGATTGAGCCCAGCACAGGGAGAGAGATTGAGCCCAGCGCAGGGAGAGAGATTGGGCCCAGCGCAGGGGGGAGAGGTTGAGCCCAGCACAGGGAGAGAGATTGAGCCCAGCGCAGGGAGAGAGATTGAGCCCAGTGCAGGGGGAGAGATTGAGCCCAGCGTGGGGAGAGAGATTGAGCCCATCGCAGGGAGAGAGATTGTGCCCAGCGCAGGGAGAGAGATCAAGCCCAGCACAAGGAGAGAGATTGAGCCCCGCACAACGAGAGAGAATGGGCCCAGCACAGGGAGAGAGAATGGGCCCAGCGCAGGGGGGAGAGATTGAGCCCAACGCAGGGAGAGTGATTGAACCCAGCGCAGGGAGAGAGATTGAGCCCAGCGCAGGGAGAGAGATTGAGCCCAGCACAGGGAGAGAGATTCAGCCCAGCGCAGGGAGAGAGATTGAGCCCAGCACAGGGAGAGAGATTGAGCCCAGCACAGGGAGAGAGATTGGGCCCAGCGCAGGGGGGAGAGATTGAGCCCAGCGCAGGGAGTGATATTGAGCCCAGCGCAGCGAGAGAGATTGAGCCCAGCACAGGGAGAGAGAATGGGCCCAGCGCAGGGGGGAGAGATTGAGCCCAACGCAGGGAGAGTGATTGAACCCAGCGCATGGAGAGAGATTGAGCCCAGCGCAGGGAGAGAGATTGAGCCCAGCACAGGGAGAGAGATTGAGCCCAGCGCAGGGAGAGAGATTGAGCCCAGCACAGGGAGAGAGATTGAGCCCAGCGCAGGGAGAGAGATTGAGCCCAGCACAGGGAGAGAGATTGAGCCCAGCACAGGGAGAGAGATTGGGCCCAGCGCAGGGGGGAGAGATTGAGCCCAGCGCAGGGAGAGTGATTGAACCCAGCGCAGGGGGAGAGACTGAGCCCAGCGCGGGGAGAGAGATTGAGCCCAGCGCAGGGGGAGAGATTGAATCCAGCGCGGGGAGAAAGATTGAGCCCAACGCAGGGAGGGAGGTTCAGCCCAGTGCGGGGAGAGAGATTGAGCCCAGCGCATGGAGAGAGATTGAGCCCAGCGCAGGGGGAGAGATTGAGCCCAGCACAGGGAGAGAGATTGAGCCCAGCGCAGGGTGAGAGATTGGGCCCAGCGCAGAGGGGAGAGATTGAGTCCAGCGCAGGGGGAAAAGATTGAGCCCAGCGCAGGGAGAGAGATTGAGTCCAGCACATGGGTAGAGATTGAGCCTAGTGCACGGAGAGTAATCGAGCCCAGCGCAGGGAGAGAGATTGAGCCTAGCGCAGGGAGAGAGATTGAGCCCAGTGCAGGGGGAGAGATTGAGCACAGCGCAGGGGGAGAGATTGAGCCCAGCGCAGGGGGAGAGATTGAGCCCAGCGCTGGGAGAGAGATTGAGCCCAGTGCAGGGGGAGAGATTGTGCCCAGCGCAGTGGGAGAGATTGTGCCCAGCGCAGGGAGAGAGATTGAGCCCAGCGCAGGGAGGGAGATTGAGCCCAGCGCAGGGAGAGAGATTGAGCCCAGCGCAGGGAGGGAGATTGAGCCCAGCGCAGGGAGAGAGATTGAGCCCAGCGCAGGGAGAGAGATCAAGCCCAGTGCGGGGGGAGAGATTGAGCTCAGTGCGGGAGAGAGATCAGGTTCAGTGCGGACGTGAGATTGAGCCCAGCGCAGGTAGAGAGATTGAGCCCAGCGCATGAAGAGAGATCGAGCCCAGTGCAGGGAGAGAGATTGAGCGCAGTGCAGGGAGAGAGACTGAGCCCAGTGCAGGCGGACAGATTGAGCCCAGTGCAGGCGGACAAATTGAGCCCAGCGCAGGGGGAGAGATTGAGCCCAGCGCAGGGGGAGAGATTGAGCCTAGCGCAGGGGGAGAGATTGAGCCCAGCGCTGGGAGAGAGATTGAGCCCAGTGCAGGGGGAGAGATTGTGCCCAGCGCAGTGGGAGAGATTGTGCCCAGCGCAGGCAGAAAGATCAAGCCCAGCGCGGGGGAAGAGATTGAGATCAGTGCGGGAGAGAGATCAGGTTCAGTGCGGAAGAGAGATTGAGCCCAGCGCAGAGAGAGAGATTGAGCGCAGTGCAGGCGGACAGATTGAGCTCAGTGCAGGCGGACAGATTGAGCCCAGTGCAGGGAGAGAGATTGAGCCCAGCGCAGGGGGAGAGATTGAGCTCAGTGCGGGGAGAGAGATTGAGCCCAGCGCAGGGAGAGAGATTGAGCCCAGTGCAGGCGGAGAGTGTGAGCTCAGTACGGGAGAGAGATCGAGCTCAGTGCGGGGAGAGAGATTGAGCCCAGCGCGGGGAGAGAGATTGAGCCCAGCGCAGGGAGAGAGATTGAGCCCAGCGCAGGGGGAGAGATTGAGCACAGCGCATGGAGAGAGATCGAGCCCAGCGCAGGGAGAGAGATTGAGCCCAGCGCAGGGAGAGAGATTGAGCTCAGTGCGGGGAGAGAGATTGAGCCTAGCGCAGGGAGAGAGATTGAGCCCAGCGCAGGGAGAGAGATTGACCCCAGCGTAGGGAGAGAGATCGAGCTCAGTGCTGGAGAGAGATCGAGCCCAGCCAAGGGGGAGAGATTGACCCCAGCGCAGGGAGAGAGATTGAGCACAGCGCAGGGAGAAAGATTGAGCCCAGTGCAGGGAGTGAGATTGAGCCCAGTGCAGGGGGAGAGATTGTGCCCATCGCAGGGAGAGAGATCAAGCCCATTCCGGGGGGAGAGATATGCTCAGTGCGGAAGAGAGATTGAGCCCAGCGCATGGAGAGAGATCGAGCCCAGTGCAGGGAGAGAGATTGAGCCCAGCGCAGGGGGAGAGATTGATCCCAGCGTAGGGAGTGAGATTGAGCCCAGCACAGGGAGAGAGATTGAGCCTAGCGCAGGGAGAGAGATTGAGCCCAGTGCAGGGGGAGAGATTGAGCCCAGCGTGGGGAGAGAGATTGAGCACAGCGCAGGGAGAGAGATTGAGCCCAGCGTGGGGAGAGAGATTGAGCCCATCGCAGGGACAGAGATTGTGCCCTGCGCAGGGAGAGAGATCAAGCCCAGCACAAGGAGAGAGATTGGGCCCAGCACAATGAGAGAGAATGGGCCCAGCACAGGGAGAGAGAATGGGCCCAGCGCAGGGGGGAGAGATTGAGCCCAACGCAGGGAGAGTGATTGAACCCAGTGCAGGGAGAGAGATTGAGCTCAGTGCGGGGAGAGAGATTGAGCCTAGCGCAGGGAGAGAGATTGAGCCCAGCGCAGGGAGAGAGATTGACCCCAGCGTAGGGAGAGAGATCGAGCTCAGTGCTGGAGAGAGATCGAGCCCAGCCAAGGGGGAGAGATTGACCCCAGCGCAGGGAGAGAGATTGAGCACAGCGCAGGGAGAAAGATTGACCCCAGCGTAGGGAGAGAGATCGAGCTCAGTGCTGGAGAGAGATCGAGCCCAGCCAAGGGGGAGAGATTGACCCCAGCGCAGGGAGAGAGATTGAGCACAGCGCAGGGAGAAAGATTGAGCCCAGTGCAGGGAGAGAGATTGAGCCCAGTGCAGGGGGAGAGATTGTGCCCATCGCAGGGAGAGAGATCAAGCCCATTCCGGGGGGAGAGATATGCTCAGTGCGGAAGAGAGATTGAGCCCAGCGCATGGAGAGAGATCGAGCCCAGTGCAGGGAGAGAGATTGAGCCCAGCGCAGGGGGAGAGATTGATCCCAGCGTAGGGAGTGAGATTGAGCCCAGCACAGGGAGAGAGATTGAGCCTAGCGCAGGGAGAGAGATTGGGCCCAGCGCAGGGGGGAGAGATTGAGCCCAGCACAGGGAGAGAGATTGAGCCCAGCGCAGGGAGAGAGATTGAGCCCAGTGCAGGGGGAGAGATTGAGCCCAGCGTGGGGAGAGAGATTGAGCACAGCGCAGGGAGAGAGATTGAGCCCAGCGTGGGGAGAGAGATTGAGCCCATCGCAGGGACAGAGATTGTGCCCTGCGCAGGGAGAGAGATCAAGCCCAGCACAAGGAGAGAGATTGGGCCCAGCACAATGAGAGAGAATGGGCCCAGCACAGGGAGAGAGAATGGGCCCAGCGCAGGGGGGAGAGATTGAGCCCAACGCAGGGAGAGTGATTGAACCCAGTGCAGGGAGAGAGATTGAGCTCAGTGCGGGGAGAGAGATTGAGCCTAGCGCAGGGAGAGAGATTGAGCCCAGCGCAGGGAGAGAGATTGACCCCAGCGTAGGGAGAGAGATCGAGCTCAGTGCTGGAGAGAGATCGAGCCCAGCCAAGGGGGAGAGATTGACCCCAGCGCAGGGAGAGAGATTGAGCACAGCGCAGGGAGAAAGATTGAGCCCAGTGCAGGGAGAGAGATTGAGCCCAGTGCAGGGGGAGAGATTGTGCCCATCGCAGGGAGAGAGATCAAGCCCATTCCGGGGGGAGAGATTGAGCTCAGTGCGGGAGAGAGATCAGGTTCAGTGCGGAAGAGAGATTGAGCCCAGCGCAGGGAGAACGATTGAGCCCAGCGCAGGGAGAGAGATTGGGCCCAGCGCAGGGGGGAGAGATTGAGCCCAGCACAGGGAGAGAGATTGAGCCCAGCGCAGGGAGAGAGATTGAGCCCAGTGCAGGGGGAGAGATTGAGCCCAGCGTGGGGAGAGAGATTGAGCACAGCGCAGGGAGAGAGATTGAGCCCAGCGTGGGGAGAGAGATTGAGCCCATCGCAGGGACAGAGATTGTGCCCTGCGCAGGGAGAGAGATCAAGCCCAGCACAAGGAGAGAGATTGGGCCCAGCACAATGAGAGAGAATGGGCCCAGCACAGGGAGAGAGAATGGGCCCAGCGCAGGGGGGAGAGATTGAGCCCAACGCAGGGAGAGTGATTGAACCCAGCGCAGGGAGAGAGATTGAGCTCAGTGCGGGGAGAGAGATTGAGCCTAGCGCAGGGAGAGAGATTGAGCCCAGCGCAGGGAGAGAGATTGACCCCAGCGTAGGGAGAGAGATTGAGCCCAGCACAGGGAGAGAGATTGAGCCCAGCGCAGGGAGAGAGATTGGGCCCAGCGCAGGGGGGAGGAATTGAGCCCAGCGCAGGGAGAGAGATTGAGCCCAGCACAGGGAGAGAGATTGAGCCCAGCGCAGGGAGGGAGATTGAGACCAGCACAGGGAGAGAGATTGAGCCCAGTGCAGGGAGAGTGATTGAGCCCAGCACAGGGAGAGAGATTGAGCCCAGCACAGGGAGAGAGATTGGGCCCAGCGCAGGGGGGAGAGATTGAGCCCAGCGCAGGGAGAGTGATTGAACCCAGCGCAGGGGGAGAGATTGACCCCAGCGCGGGGAGAGAGATTGAGCCCAGTGCAGGGGGAGAGATTGAGCCCAGCGTGGGGAGAGAGATTGAGCACAGCGCAGGGAGAGAGATTGAGCCCATCGCAGGGACAGAGATTGTGCCCTGCGCAGGGAGAGAGATCAAGCCCAGCACAAGGAGAGAGATTGGGCCCAGCACAACGAGAGAGAATGGGCCCAGCACAGGGAGAGAGAATGGGACCAGCGCAGGGGGGAGAGATTGAGCCCAACGCAGGGAGAGAGATTGAGTCCAGCGTGGGGAGAGAGATTGAGCACAGCGCAGGGAGAGAGATTGAGCCCAGCGCAGGGAGGGAGATTGAGCCCAGCACAGGGAGAGAGATTGAGCCCAGCGTGGGGAGAGAGATTGAGCACAGCGCAGGGAGAGAGATTGAGCCCAGCGTGGGGAGAGAGATTGAGCCCATCGCAGGGACAGAGATTGTGCCCTGCGCAGGGAGAGAGATCAAGCCCAGCACAAGGAGAGAGATTGGGCCCAGCACAACGAAAGAGAATGGGCCCAGCACAGGGAGAGAGAATGGGCCCAGCACAGGGAGAGAGAATGGGACCAGCGCAGGGGGGAGAGATTGAGCCCAACGCAGGGAGAGTGATTGAACCCAGCGCAGGGAGAGAGATTGAGGCCAGCGCAGGGAGAGAGATTGAGCCCAGCACAGGGAGAGAGATTGAGCCCAGCGCAGGGAGAGAGATTGAGCCCAGCACAGGGAGAGAGATTGAGCCCAGCACAGGGAGAGAGATTGGGCCCAGCGCAGGGGGTAGAAATTGAGCCCAGCGCAGGGAGTGAGATTGAGCCCAGCGCAGCGAGAGAGATTGAGCCCAGCACAGGGAGAGAGAATGGGCCCAGCGCAGGGGGGAGAGATTGAGCCCAACGCAGGGAGAGTGATTGAACCCAGCGCAGGGAGAGAGATTGAGCCCAGCGCAGGGAGGGAGATTGAGCCCAGCACAGGGAGAGAGATTGAGCCCAGCGCAGGGAGAGTGATTGAGCCCAGCACAGGGAGAGAGATTGAGCCCAGCACAGGGAGAGAGATTGGGCCCAGCGCAGGGGGGAGAGATTGAGCCCAGCGCAGGGAGAGTGATTGAACCCAGCGCAGGGGGAGAGATTGAGCCCAGCGCGGGGAGAGAGATTGAGCCCAGCGCAAGGGGAGAGATTGAGCCCAGCGCGGGGAGAAAGATTGAGCCCAATGCAGGGAGGGAGGTTGAGCCCAGTGCGGGGAGAGAGATTGAGCCCAGCGCATGGAGAGAGATTGAGCCCAGCGCAGGGGGAGAGATTGAGCCCAGCGCAGGGAGAGAGATTGAGCCCAGCGCAGGGAGAGAGATTGTGCCCAGCTCAGGGAGAGAGATCAAGGCCAGCGCAGGGAGAGAGATTGAGCCCAGCCCAGGGGGAGAGATTGACCCCAGCGTAGGGAGAGAGATTGAGCCCAGCACAGGGAGAGAGATTGAGCCCAGCGCAGGGAGAGGGATTGGGCCCAGCGCAGGGGGGAGAGATTGAGACCAGCACAGGGAGAGAGATTGAGCCCAGCGCAGGGAGAGAGATTGAGCCCAGTGCAGGGGGAGAGATTGAGCACAGCGCAGGGAGAGAGATTGAGCCCAGCGTGGGGAGAGAGATTGAACCCAGCGTGGGGAGAGAGATTGAGCCCATCGCAGGGAGGGAGATTGAGCCCAGCACAGGGAGAGAGATTGAGCCCAGCGCAGGGAGAGAGATTGAGCCCAGCACAGGGAGAGAGATTGAGCCCAGCACAGGGAGAGAGATTGGGCCCAGCGCAGGGGGGAGAGATTGAGCCCAGCGCAGGGAGAGTGATTGAACCCAGCGCAGGGGGAGAGATTGAGCCCAGCGCGGGGAGAGAGATTGAGCCCAGCGCAAGGGGAGAGATTGAGCCCAGCGCGGGGAGAAAGATTGAGCCCAACGCAGGGAGGGAGGTTGAGCCCAGTGCGGGGAGAGAGATTGAGCCCAGCGCATGGAGAGAGATTGAGCCCAGCGCAGGGGGAGAGATTGAGCCCAGCGCAGGGAGAGAGATTAAGCCCATCGCAGGGAGAGAGATTGTGCACAGCTCAGGGAGAGAGATCAAGCCCAGCGCAGGGAGAGAGATTGAGCCCAGCCCAGGGGGAGAGATTGACCCCAGCGTAGGGAGAGAGATTGAGCCCAGCGCAGGGAGTGATATTGAGCCCAGCGCAGCGAGAGAGATTGAGCCCAGCACAGGGAGAGAGAATGGGCCCAGCGCAGGGGGGAGAGATTGAGCCCAACGCAGGGAGAGTGATTGAACCCAGCGCATGGAGAGAGATTGAGCCCAGCGCAGGGAGAGAGATTGAGCCCAGCACAGGGAGAGAGATTGAGCCCAGCGCAGGGAGAGAGATTGAGCCCAGCACAGGGAGAGAGATTGAGCCCAGCGCAGGGAGAGAGATTGAGCCCAGCACAGGGAGAGAGATTGAGCCCAGCACAGGGAGAGAGATTGGGCCCAGCGCAGGGGGGAGAGATTGAGCCCAGCGCAGGGAGAGTGATTGAACCCAGCGCAGGGGGAGAGACTGAGCCCAGCGCGGGGAGAGAGATTGAGCCCAGCACAGGGAGAGAGATTGAATCCAGCGCGGGGAGAAAGATTGAGCCCAACGCAGGGAGGGAGGTTCAGCCCAGTGCGGGGAGGGAGATTGAGCCCAGCGCATGGAGAGAGATTGAGCCCAGCGCAGGGGGAGAGATTGAGCCCAGCACAGGGAGAGAGATTGAGCCCAGCGCAGGGTGAGAGATTGGGCCCAGCGCAGAGGGGAGAGATTGAGTCCAGCGCAGGGGGAAAAGATTGAGCCCAGCGCAGGGAGAGAGATTGAGTCCAGCACA
Organism: Chiloscyllium plagiosum; assembly: GCF_037043375.1. Lineage (NCBI taxonomy): Eukaryota > Metazoa > Chordata > Chondrichthyes > Orectolobiformes > Hemiscylliidae > Chiloscyllium > Chiloscyllium plagiosum. The sequence continues at coordinate 101,792,439 of NW_028270142.1, read as the reverse complement.
TGGGTAGAGATTGAGCCTAGTGCACGGAGAGTAATCGAGCCCAGCGCAGGGAGAGAGATTGAGCCTAGCGCAGGGAGAGAGATTGAGCCCAGTGCAGGGGGAGAGATTGAGCACAGCGCAGGGGGAGAGATTGAGCCCAGCGCAGGGGGAGAGATTGAGCCCAGCGCTGGGAGAGAGATTGAGCCCAGTGCAGGGGGAGAGATTGTGCCCAGCGCAGTGGGAGAGATTGTGCCCAGCGCAGGGAGAGAGATTGAGCCCAGCGCAGGGAGGGAGATTGAGCCCAGCGCAGGGAGAGAGATTGAGCCCAGCGCAGGGAGGGAGATTGAGCCCAGCGCAGGGAGAGAGATTGAGCCCAGCGCAGGGAGAGAGATCAAGCCCAGTGCGGGGGGAGAGATTGAGCTCAGTGCGGGAGAGAGATCAGGTTCAGTGCGGACGTGAGATTGAGCCCAGCGCAGGTAGAGAGATTGAGCCCAGCGCATGAAGAGAGATCGAGCCCAGTGCAGGGAGAGAGATTGAGCGCAGTGCAGGGAGAGAGACTGAGCCCAGTGCAGGCGGACAGATTGAGCCCAGTGCAGGCGGACAAATTGAGCCCAGCGCAGGGGGAGAGATTGAGCCCAGCGCAGGGGGAGAGATTGAGCCTAGCGCAGGGGGAGAGATTGAGCCCAGCGCTGGGAGAGAGATTGAGCCCAGTGCAGGGGGAGAGATTGTGCCCAGCGCAGTGGGAGAGATTGTGCCCAGCGCAGGCAGAAAGATCAAGCCCAGCGCGGGGGAAGAGATTGAGATCAGTGCGGGAGAGAGATCAGGTTCAGTGCGGAAGAGAGATTGAGCCCAGCGCAGAGAGAGAGATTGAGCGCAGTGCAGGCGGACAGATTGAGCTCAGTGCAGGCGGACAGATTGAGCCCAGTGCAGGGAGAGAGATTGAGCCCAGCGCAGGGGGAGAGATTGAGCTCAGTGCGGGGAGAGAGATTGAGCCCAGCGCAGGGAGAGAGATTGAGCCCAGTGCAGGCGGAGAGTGTGAACTCAGTACGGGAGAGAGATCGAGCTCAGTGCGGGGAGAGAGATTGAGCCCAGCGCGGGGAGAGAGATTGAGCCCAGCGCAGGGAGAGAGATTGAGCCCAGCGCAGGGGGAGAGATTGAGCACAGCGCATGGAGAGAGATCGAGCCCAGCGCAGGGAGAGAGATTGAGCCCAGCGCAGGGAGAGAGATTGAGCTCAGTGCGGGGAGAGAGATTGAGCCTAGCGCAGGGAGAGAGATTGAGCCCAGCGCAGGGAGAGAGATTGACCCCAGCGTAGGGAGAGAGATCGAGCTCAGTGCTGGAGAGAGATCGAGCCCAGCCAAGGGGGAGAGATTGACCCCAGCGCAGGGAGAGAGATTGAGCCCAGCGCAGGGAGAGAGATTGGGCCCAGCGCAGGGGGGAGGAATTGAGCCCAGCGCAGGGAGAGAGATTGAGCCCAGCACAGGGAGAGAGATTGAGCCCAGCGCAGGGAGGGAGATTGAGACCAGCACAGGGAGAGAGATTGAGCCCAGTGCAGGGAGAGTGATTGAGCCCAGCACAGGGAGAGAGATTGAGCCCAGCACAGGGAGAGAGATTGGGCCCAGCGCAGGGGGAGAGATTGAGCCCAGCGCAGGGAGAGTGATTGAACCCAGCGCAGGGGGAGAGATTGACCCCAGCGCGGGGAGAGAGATTGAGCCCAGTGCAGGGGGAGAGATTGAGCCCAGCGTGGGGAGAGAGATTGAGCACAGCGCAGGGAGAGAGATTGAGCCCATCGCAGGGACAGAGATTGTGCCCTGCGCAGGGAGAGAGATCAAGCCCAGCACAAGGAGAGAGATTGGGCCCAGCACAACGAGAGAGAATGGGCCCAGCACAGGGAGAGAGAATGGGACCAGCGCAGGGGGGAGAGATTGAGCCCAACGCAGGGAGAGAGATTGAGTCCAGCGTGGGGAGAGAGATTGAGCACAGCGCAGGGAGAGAGATTGAGCCCAGCGCAGGGAGGGAGATTGAGCCCAGCACAGGGAGAGAGATTGAGCCCAGCGTGGGGAGAGAGATTGAGCACAGCGCAGGGAGAGAGATTGAGCCCAGCGTGGGGAGAGAGATTGAGCCCATCGCAGGGACAGAGATTGTGCCCTGCGCAGGGAGAGAGATCAAGCCCAGCACAAGGAGAGAGATTGGGCCCAGCACAACGAAAGAGAATGGGCCCAGCACAGGGAGAGAGATTGAGCCCAGCGCAGGGAGGGAGATTGAGCCCAGCACAGGGAGAGAGATTGAGCCCAGCGCAGGGAGAGTGATTGAGCCCAGCACAGGGAGAGAGATTGAGCCCAGCACAGGGAGAGAGATTGGGCCCAGCGCAGGGGGGAGAGATTGAGCCCAGCGCAGGGAGAGTGATTGAACCCAGCGCAGGGGGAGAGATTGAGCCCAGCGCGGGGAGAGAGATTGAGCCCAGCGCAAGGGGAGAGATTGAGCCCAGCGCGGGGAGAAAGATTGAGCCCAATGCAGGGAGGGAGGTTGAGCCCAGTGCGGGGAGAGAGATTGAGCCCAGCGCATGGAGAGAGATTGAGCCCAGCGCAGGGGGAGAGATTGAGCCCAGCGCAGGGAGAGAGATTGAGCCCAGCGCAGGGAGAGAGATTGTGCCCAGCTCAGGGAGAGAGATCAAGGCCAGCGCAGGGAGAGAGATTGAGCCCAGCCCAGGGGGAGAGATTGACCCCAGCGTAGGGAGAGAGATTGAGCCCAGCACAGGGAGAGATATTGAGCCCAGCGCAGGGAGAGAGATTGGGCCCAGCGCAGGGGGGAGAGATTGAGACCAGCACAGGGAGAGAGATTGAGCCCAGCGCAGGGAGAGAGATTGAGCCCAGTGCAGGGGGAGAGATTGAGCACAGCGCAGGGAGAGAGATTGAGCCCAGCGTGGGGAGAGAGATTGAACCCAGCGTGGGGAGAGAGATTGAGCCCATCGCAGGGAGGGAGATTGAGCCCAGCACAGGGAGAGAGATTGAGCCCAGCGCAGGGAGAGAGATTGAGCCCAGCACAGGGAGAGAGATTGAGCCCAGCACAGGGAGAGAGATTGGGCCCAGCGCAGGGGGGAGAGATTGAGCCCAGCGCAGGGAGAGTGATTGAACCCAGCGCAGGGGGAGAGATTGAGCCCAGCGCGGGGAGAGAGATTGAGCCCAGCGCAAGGGGAGAGATTGAGCCCAGCGCGGGGAGAAAGATTGAGCCCAACGCAGGGAGGGAGGTTGAGCCCAGTGCGGGGAGAGAGATTGAGCCCAGCGCATGGAGAGAGATTGAGCCCAGCGCAGGGGGAGAGATTGAGCCCAGCGCAGGGAGAGAGATTAAGCCCAACGCAGGGAGAGAGATTGTGCACAGCTCAGGGAGAGAGATCAAGCCCAGCGCAGGGAGAGAGATTGAGCCCAGCCCAGGGGGAGAGATTGACCCCAGCGTAGGGAGAGAGATTGAGCCCAGCACAGGGAGAGAGATTGAGCCCAGCGCAGGGAGAGAGATTGGGCCCAGCGCAGGGGGGAGAGATTGAGACCAGCACAGGGAGAGAGATTGAGCCCAGCGCAGGGAGATATATTGAGCCCATTGCAGGGTGAGAGATTGAGCACAGCGCAGGGAGAGAGATTGAGCCCAGCGTGGGGAGAGAGATTGAGCCCAGCGTGGGGAGAGAGATTGAGCCCAGCGTGGGGAGAGAGATTGAGCCCATCGCAGGGAGAGAGATTGTGCCCAGCGCAGGGAGAGAGATCAAGCCCAGCACAAGGAGAGAGATTGAGCCCAGCACAACGAGAGAGAATGGGCCCAGCACAGGGAGAGAGAATGGGCCCAGCGCAGGGGGGAGAGATTGAGCCCAACGCAGGGAGAGTGATTGAACCCAGCGCAGGGAGAGAGATTGAGCCCAGCGCAGGGAGAGAGATTAAGCCCAGCGTGGGGAGAGAGATTGAGCACAGCGCAGGGAGAGAGATTGAGCCCAGCGTGGGGAGAGAGATTGAGCCCATCGCAGGGACAGAGATTGTGCCCTGCGCAGGGAGAGAGATCAAGCCCAGCACAAGGAGAGAGATTGGGCCCAGCACAACGAGAGAGAATGGGCCCAGCACAGGGAGAGAGAATGGGCCCAGCGCAGGGGGGAGAGATTGAGCCCAACGCAGGGAGAGTGATTGAACCCAGCGCAGGGAGAGAGATTGAGCCCAGCACAGGGAGAGAGATTGAGCCCAGCACAGGGAGAGAGATTGAGCCCAGCGCAGGGAGAGAGATTGAGCCCAGCACAGGGAGAGAGATTGAGCCCAGCACAGGGAGAGAGATTGGGCCCAGCGCAGGGGGGAGAAATTGAGCCCAGCGCAGGGAGTGAGATTGAGCCCAGCGCAGCGAGAGAGATTGAGCCCAGCACAGGGAGAGAGAATGGGCCCAGCGCAGGGGGGAGAGATTGAGCCCAACGCAGGGAGAGTGATTGAACCCAGCGCAGGGAGAGAGATTGAGCCCAGCGCAGGGAGGGAGATTGAGCCCAGCACAGGGAGAGAGATTGGGCCCAGCGCAGGGGGGAGAGATTGAGCCCAGCGCAGGGAGAGTGATTGAACCCAGCGCAGGGGGAGAGATTGAGCCCAGCGCGGGGAGAGAGATTGAGCCCAGTGCAGGGGGAGAGATTGAGCCCAGCGCTGGGAGAGAGATTGAGCCCAGTGCAGGGGGAGAGATTGTGCCCAGCGCAGTGGGAGAGATTGTGCCCAGCGCAGGCAGAAAGATCAAGCCCAGCGCGGGGGAAGAGATTGAGATCAGTGCGGGAGAGAGATCAGGTTCAGTGCGGAAGAGAGATTGAGCCCAGCGCAGAGAGAGAGATTGAGCGCAGTGCAGGCGGACAGATTGAGCTCAGTGCAGGCGGACAGATTGAGCCCAGTGCAGGGAGAGAGATTGAGCCCAGCGCAGGGGGAGAGATTGAGCTCAGTGCGGGGAGAGAGATTGAGCCCAGCGCAGGGAGAGAGATTGAGCCCAGTGCAGGCGGAGAGTGTGAGCTCAGTACGGGAGAGAGATCGAGCTCAGTGCGGGGAGAGAGATTGAGCCCAGCGCGGGGAGAGAGATTGAGCCCAGCGCAGGGAGAGAGATTGAGCCCAGCGCAGGGGGAGAGATTGAGCACAGCGCAGGGAGAGAGATTGAGCTCAGTGCGGGGAGAGAGATTGAGCCTAGCGCAGGGAGAGAGATTGAGCCCAGCGCAGGGAGAGAGATTGACCCCAGCGTAGGGAGAGAGATCGAGCTCAGTGCTGGAGAGAGATCGAGCCCAGCCAAGGGGGAGAGATTGACCCCAGCGCAGGGAGAGAGATTGAGCACAGCGCAGGGAGAAAGATTGAGCTCAGTGCTGGAGAGAGATCGAGCCCAGCCAAGGGGGAGAGATTGACCCCAGCGCAGGGAGAGAGATTGAGCACAGCGCAGGGAGAAAGATTGAGCCCAGTGCAGGGAGAGAGATTGAGCCCAGTGCAGGGGGAGAGATTGTGCCCATCGCAGGGAGAGAGATCAAGCCCATTCCGGGGGGAGAGATATGCTCAGTGCGGAAGAGAGATTGAGCCCAGCGCATGGAGAGAGATCGAGCCCAGTGCAGGGAGAGAGATTGAGCCCAGCGCAGGGGGAGAGATTGATCCCAGCGTAGGGAGTGAGATTGAGCCCAGCACAGGGAGAGAGATTGAGCCTAGCGCAGGGAGAGAGATTGGGCCCAGCGCAGGGGGGAGAGATTGAGCCCAGCACAGGGAGAGAGATTGAGCCCAGCGCAGGGAGAGAGATTGAGCCCAGTGCAGGGGGAGAGATTGAGCCCAGCGTGGGGAGAGAGATTGAGCACAGCGCAGGGAGAGAGATTGAGCCCAGCGTGGGGAGAGAGATTGAGCCCATCGCAGGGACAGAGATTGTGCCCTGCGCAGGGAGAGAGATCAAGCCCAGCACAAGGAGAGAGATTGGGCCCAGCACAATGAGAGAGAATGGGCCCAGCACAGGGAGAGAGAATGGGCCCAGCGCAGGGGGGAGAGATTGAGCCCAACGCAGGGAGAGTGATTGAACCCAGTGCAGGGAGAGAGATTGAGCTCAGTGCGGGGAGAGAGATTGAGCCTAGCGCAGGGAGAGAGATTGAGCCCAGCGCAGGGAGAGAGATTGACCCCAGCGTAGGGAGAGAGATCGAGCTCAGTGCTGGAGAGAGATCGAGCCCAGCCAAGGGGGAGAGATTGACCCCAGCGCAGGGAGAGAGATTGAGCACAGCGCAGGGAGAAAGATTGAGCCCAGTGCAGGGAGAGAGATTGAGCCCAGTGCAGGGGGAGAGATTGTGCCCATCGCAGGGAGAGAGATCAAGCCCATTCCGGGGGGAGAGATTGAGCTCAGTGCGGGAGAGAGATCAGGTTCAGTGCGGAAGAGAGATTGAGCCCAGCGCAGGGAGAACGATTGAGCCCAGCGCAGGGAGAGAGATTGGGCCCAGCGCAGGGGGGAGAGATTGAGCCCAGCACAGGGAGAGAGATTGAGCCCAGCGCAGGGAGAGAGATTGAGCCCAGTGCAGGGGGAGAGATTGAGCCCAGCGTGGGGAGAGAGATTGAGCACAGCGCAGGGAGAGAGATTGAGCCCAGCGTGGGGAGAGAGATTGAGCCCATCGCAGGGACAGAGATTGTGCCCTGCGCAGGGAGAGAGATCAAGCCCAGCACAAGGAGAGAGATTGGGCCCAGCACAACGAGAGAGAATGGGCCCAGCACAGGGAGAGAGAATGGGCCCAGCGCAGGGGGGAGAGATTGAGCCCAACGCAGGGAGAGTGATTGAACCCAGCGCAGGGAGAGAGATTGAGCTCAGTGCGGGGAGAGAGATTGAGCCTAGCGCAGGGAGAGAGATTGAGCCCAGCGCAGGGAGAGAGATTGACCCCAGCGTAGGGAGAGAGATTGAGCCCAGCACAGGGAGAGAGATTGAGCCCAGCGCAGGGAGAGAGATTGGGCCCAGCGCAGGGGGGAGGAATTGAGCCCAGCGCAGGGAGAGAGATTGAGCCCAGCACAGGGAGAGAGATTGAGCCCAGCGCAGGGAGGGAGATTGAGCCCAGCACAGGGAGAGAGATTGAGCCCAGCGCAGGGAGAGTGATTGAGCCCAGCACAGGGAGAGAGATTGAGCCCAGCACAGGGAGAGAGATTGGGCCCAGCGCAGGGGGGAGAGATTGAGCCCAGCGCAGGGAGAGTGATTGAACCCAGCGCAGGGGGAGAGATTGACCCCAGCGCGGGGAGAGAGATTGAGCCCAGTGCAGGGGGAGAGATTGAGCCCAGCGTGGGGAGAGAGATTGAGCACAGCGCAGGGAGAGAGATTGAGCCCATCGCAGGGACAGAGATTGTGCCCTGCGCAGGGAGAGAGATCAAGCCCAGCACAAGGAGAGAGATTGGGCCCAGCACAACGAGAGAGAATGGGCCCAACACAGGGAGAGAGAATGGGACCAGCGCAGGGGGGAGAGATTGAGCCCAACGCAGGGAGAGAGATTGAGTCCAGCGTGGGGAGAGAGATTGAGCACAGCGCAGGGAGAGAGATTGAGCCCAGCGCAGGGAGGGAGATTGAGCCCAGCACAGGGAGAGAGATTGAGCCCAGCGTGGGGAGAGAGATTGAGCACAGCGCAGGGAGAGAGATTGAGCCCAGCGTGGGGAGAGAGATTGAGCCCATCGCAGGGACAGAGATTGTGCCCTGCGCAGGGAGAGAGATCAAGCCCAGCACAAGGAGAGAGATTGGGCCCAGCACAACGAAAGAGAATGGGCCCAGCACAGGGAGAGAGAATGGGCCCAGCACAGGGAGAGAGAATGGGACCAGCGCAGGGGGGAGAGATTGAGCCCAATGCAGGGAGAGTGATTGAACCCAGCGCAGGGAGAGAGATTGAGGCCAGCGCAGGGAGAGAGATTGAGCCCAGCACAGGGAGAGAGATTGAGCCCAGCGCAGGGAGAGAGATTGAGCCCAGCACAGGGAGAGAGATTGAGCCCAGCACAGGGAGAGAGATTGGGCCCAGCGCAGGGGGTAGAAATTGAGCCCAGCGCAGGGAGTGAGATTGAGCCCAGCGCAGCGAGAGAGATTGAGCCCAGCACAGGGAGAGAGAATGGGCCCAGCGCAGGGGGGAGAGATTGAGCCCAACGCAGGGAGAGTGATTGAACCCAGCGCAGGGAGAGAGATTGAGCCCAGCGCAGGGAGGGAGATTGAGCCCAGCACAGGGAGAGAGATTGAGCCCAGCGCAGGGAGAGTGATTGAGCCCAGCACAGGGAGAGAGATTGAGCCCAGCACAGGGAGAGAGATTGGGCCCAGCGCAGGGGGGAGAGATTGAGCCCAGCGCAGGGAGAATGATTGAACCCAGCGCAGGGGGAGAGATTGAGCCCAGCGCGGGGAGAGAGATTGAGCCCAGCGCAAGGGGAGAGATTGAGCCCAGCGCGGGGAGAAAGATTGAGCCCAATGCAGGGAGGGAGGTTGAGCCCAGTGCGGGGAGAGAGATTGAGCCCAGCGCATGGAGAGAGATTGAGCCCAGCGCAGGGGGAGAGATTGAGCCCAGCGCAGGGAGAGAGATTGAGCCCAGCGCAGGGAGAGAGATTGTGCCCAGCTCAGGGAGAGAGATCAAGGCCAGCGCAGGGAGAGAGATTGAGCCCAGCCCAGGGGGAGAGATTGACCCCAGCGTAGGGAGAGAGATTGAGCCCAGCACAGGGAGAGAGATTGAGCCCAGCGCAGGGAGAGAGATTGGGCCCAGCGCAGGGGGGAGAGATTGAGACCAGCACAGGGAGAGAGATTGAGCCCAGCGCAGGGAGAGAGATTGAGCCCAGTGCAGGGGGAGAGATTGAGCACAGCGCAGGGAGAGAGATTGAGCCCAGCGTGGGGAGAGAGATTGAGCCCAGCGTGGGGAGAGAGATTGAGCCCATCGCAGGGAGGGAGATTGAGCCCAGCACAGGGAGAGAGATTGAGCCCAGCGCAGCGATAGAGATTGAGCCCAGCACAGGGAGAGAGATTGAGCCCAGCACAGGGAGAGAGATTGGGCCCAGCGCAGGGGGGAGAGATTGAGCCCAGCGCAGGGAGAGTGATTGAACCCAGCGCAGGGGGAGAGATTGAGCCCAGCGCGGGGAGAGAGATTGAGCCCAGCGCAAGGGGAGAGATTGAGCCCAGCGCGGGGAGAAAGATTGAGCCCAACGCAGGGAGGGAGGTTGAGCCCAGTGCGGGGAGAGAGATTGAGCCCAGCGCATGGAGAGAGATTGAGCCCAGCGCAGGGGGAGAGATTGAGCCCAGCGCAGGGAGAGAGATTAAGCCCAACGCAGGGAGAGAGATTGTGCACAGCTCAGGGAGAGAGATCAAGCCCAGCGCAGGGAGAGAGATTGAGCCCAGCCCAGGGGGAGAGATTGACCCCAGCGTAGGGAGAGAGATTGAGCCCAGCACAGGGAGAGAGATTGAGCCCAGCGCAGGGAGAGAGATTGGGCCCAGCGCAGGGGGGAGAGATTGAGACCAGCACAGGGAGAGAGATTGAGCCCAGCGCAGGGAGATATATTGAGCCCAGTGCAGGGTGAGAGATTGAGCACAGCGCAGGGAGAGAGATTGAGCCCAGCGTGGGGAGAGAGATTGAGCCCAGCGTGGGGAGAGAGATTGAGCCCAGCGTGGGGAGAGAGATTGAGCCCATCGCAGGGAGAGAGATTGTGCCCAGCGCAGGGAGAGAGATCAAGCCCAGCACAAGGAGAGAGATTGAGCCCAGCACAACGAGAGAGAATGGGCCCAGCACAGGGAGAGAGAATGGGCCCAGCGCAGGGGGGAGAGATTGAGCCCAACGCAGGGAGAGTGATTGAACCCAGCGCAGGGAGAGAGATTGAGCCCAGCGCAGGGAGAGAGATTAAGCCCAGCGTGGGGAGAGAGATTGAGCACAGCGCAGGGAGAGAGATTGAGCCCAGCGTGGGGAGAGAGATTGAGCCCATCGCAGGGACAGAGATTGTGCCCTGCGCAGGGAGAGAGATCAAGCCCAGCACAAGGAGAGAGATTGGGCCCAGCACAACGAGAGAGAATGGGCCCAGCACAGGGAGAGAGAATGGGCCCAGCGCAGGGGGGAGAGATTGAGCCCAACGCAGGGAGAGTGATTGAACCCAGCGCAGGGAGAGAGATTGAGCCCAGCACAGGGAGAGAGATTGAGCCCAGCACAGGGAGAGAGATTGAGCCCAGCGCAGGGAGAGAGATTGAGCCCAGCACAGGGAGAGAGATTGAGCCCAGCACAGGGAGAGAGATTGGGCCCAGCGCAGGGGGGAGAAATTGAGCCCAGCGCAGGGAGTGAGATTGAGCCCAGCGCAGCGAGAGAGATTGAGCCCAGCACAGGGAGAGAGAATGGGCCCAGCGCAGGGGGGAGAGATTGAGCCCAACGCAGGGAGAGTGATTGAACCCAGCGCAGGGAGAGAGATTGAGCCCAGCGCAGGGAGGGAGATTGAGCCCAGCACAGGGAGAGAGATTGAGCCCAGCGCAGGGAGAGTGATTGAGCCCAGCACAGGGAGAGAGATTGAGCCCAGCACAGGGAGAGAGATTGGGCCCAGCGCAGGGGGGAGAGATTGAGCCCAGCGCAGGGAGAGTGATTGAACCCAGCGCAGGGGGAGAGATTGAGCCCAGCGCGGGGAGAGAGATTGAGCCCAGTGCAGGGGGAGAGATTGAGCCCAGCGTGGGGAGAGAGATTGAGCACAGCGCAGGGAGAGAGATTGAGCCCAGCGTGGGGAGAGAGATTGAGCCCATCGCAGGGACAGAGATTGTGACCTGCGCAGGGAGAGAGATCAAGCCCAGCACAAGGAGAGAGATTGGGCCCAGCACAACGAGAGAGAATGGGCCCAGCACAGGGAGAGAGAATGGGCCCAGCGCAGGGGGGAGAGATTGAGCCCAACGCAGGGAGAGTGATTGAACCCAGCGCAGGGAGAGAGATTGAGCCCAGCGCAGGGAGAGAGATTGAGCCCAGCACAGGGAGAGAGATTGAGCCCAGCGCAGGGAGAGAGATTGGGCCCAGCGCAGGGGGGAGAGATTGAGCCCAGCGCAGGGAGAGTGATTGAACCCAGCGCAGGGGGAGAGATTGACCCCAGCGCGGGGAGAGAGATTGAGCCCAGTGCAGGGGGAGAGATTGAGCCCAGCGTGGGGAGAGAGATTGAGCACAGCGCAGGGAGAGAGATTGAGCCCATCGCAGGGACAGAGATTGTGCCCTGCGCAGGGAGAGTGATTGAGCCCAGCACAGGGAGAGAGATTGAGCCCAGCACAGGGAGAGAGATTGGGCCCAGCGCAGGGGGGAGAGATTGAGCCCAGCACAGGGAGAGAGATTGAGCCCAGCGCAGGGAGAGAGATTGAGCCCAGTGCAGGGGGAGAGATTGAGCCCAGCGTGGGGAGAGAGATTGAGCACAGCGCAGGAAGAGAGATTGAGCCCAGCGTGGGGAGAGAGATTGAGCACATCGCAGGGACAGAGATTGTGCCCTGCGCAGGGAGAGAGATCAAGCCCAGAACAAGGAGAGAGATTGGGCCCAGCACAACGAGAGAGAATGGGCCCAGCACAGGGAGAGAGAATGGGCCCAGCACAGGGAGAGAGAATGGGCCCAGCGCAGGGGGGAGAAATTGAGCCCAGCGCAGGGAGTGAGATTGAGCCCAGCGCAGGGAGAGAGATTGAGCCCAGCACAGGGAGAGAGATTGAGCCCAGCGCAGGGAGAGAGATTGGGCCCAGCGCAGGGGGGAGAAATTGAGCCCAGCGCAGGGAGTGAGATTGAGCCCAGCGCAGCGAGAGAGATTGAGCCCAGCACAGGGAGAGAGAATGGGCCCAGCGCAGGGGGGAGAGATTGAGCCCAACGCAGGGAGAGTGATTGAACCCAGCGCAGGGAGAGAGATTGAGCCCAGCGCAGGGAGGGAGATTGAGCCCAGCACAGGGAGAGAGATTGAGCCCAGCGCAGGGAGAGTGATTGAGCCCAGCACAGGGAGAGAGATTGAGCCCAGCACAGGGAGAGAGATTGGGCCCAGCGCAGGGGGGAGAGATTGAGCCCAGCGCAGGGAGAGTGATTGAACCCAGCGCAGGGGGAGAGATTGAGCCCAGCGCGGGGAGAGAGATTGAGCCCAGTGCAGGGGGAGAGATTGAGCCCAGCGTGGGGAGAGAGATTGAGCACAGCGCAGGGAGAGAGATTGAGCCCAGCGTGGGGAGAGAGATTGAGCCCATCGCAGGGACAGAGATTGTGACCTGCGCAGGGAGAGAGATCAAGCCCAGCACAAGGAGAGAGATTGGGCCCAGCACAACGAGAGAGAATGGGCCCAGCACAGGGAGAGAGAATGGGCCCAGCGCAGGGGGGAGAGATTGAGCCCAACGCAGGGAGAGTGATTGAACCCAGCGCAGGGAGAGAGATTGAGCCCAGCGCAGGGAGAGAGATTGAGCCCAGCACAGGGAGAGAGATTGAGCCCAGCGCAGGGAGAGAGATTGGGCCCAGCGCAGGGGGGAGAGATTGAGCCCAGCGCAGGGAGAGTGATTGAACCCAGCGCAGGGGGAGAGATTGACCCCAGCGCGGGGAGAGAGATTGAGCCCAGTGCAGGGGGAGAGATTGAGCCCAGCGTGGGGAGAGAGATTGAGCACAGCGCAGGGAGAGAGATTGAGCCCATCGCAGGGACAGAGATTGTGCCCTGCGCAGGGAGAGTGATTGAGCCCAGCACAGGGAGAGAGATTGAGCCCAGCACAGGGAGAGAGATTGGGCCCAGCGCAGGGGGGAGAGATTGAGCCCAGCACAGGGAGAGAGATTGAGCCCAGCGCAGGGAGAGAGATTGAGCCCAGTGCAGGGGGAGAGATTGAGCCCAGCGTGGGGAGAGAGATTGAGCACAGCGCAGGAAGAGAGATTGAGCCCAGCGTGGGGAGAGAGATTGAGCACATCGCAGGGACAGAGATTGTGCCCTGCGCAGGGAGAGAGATCAAGCCCAGAACAAGGAGAGAGATTGGGCCCAGCACAACGAGAGAGAATGGGCCCAGCACAGGGAGAGAGAATGGGCCCAGCACAGGGAGAGAGAATGGGCCCAGCGCAGGGGGGAGAAATTGAGCCCAGCGCAGGGAGTGAGATTGAGCCCAGCGCAGCGAGAGAGATTGAGCCCAGCACAGGGAGAGAGAATGGGCCCAGCGCAGGGGGGAGAGATTGAGCCCAACGCAGGGAGAGTGATTGAACCCAGCGCAGGGAGAGAGATTGAGCCCAGCGCAGGGAGGGAGATTGAGCCCAGCACAGGGAGAGAGATTGAGCCCAGCGCAGGGAGAGTGATTGAGCCCAGCACAGGGAGAGAGATTGAGCCCAGCACAGGGAGAGAGATTGGGCCCAGCGCAGGGGGGAGAGATTGAGCCCAGCACAGGGAGAGAGATTGAGCCCAGCGCAGGGAGAGAGATTGAGCCCAGTGCAGGGGGAGAGATTGAGCCCAGCGTGGGGAGAGAGATTGAGCACAGCGCAGGGAGAGAGATTGAGCCCAGCGTGGGGAGAGAGATTGAGCACATCGCAGGGACAGAGATTGTGCCCTGCGCAGGGAGAGAGATCAAGCCCAGAACAAGGAGAGAGATTGGGCCCAGCACAACGAGAGAGAATGGGCCCAGCACAGGGAGAGAGAATGGGCCCAGAACAGGGAGAGAGAATGGGACCAGCGCAGGGGGGAGAGATTGAGCCCAACGCAGGGAGAGTGATTGAACCCAGCGCAGGGAGAGAGATTGAGCCCAGCGCAGGGAGAGAGATTGAGCCCAGCACAGGGAGAGAGATTGAGCCCAGCACAGGGAGAGAGATTGAGCCCAGCACAGGGAGAGAGATTGGGCCCAGCGCAGGGGGGAGAAATTGAGCCCAGCGCAGGGAGTGAGATTGAGCCCAGCGCAGCGAGAGAGATTGAGCCCAGCACAGCGAGAGAGAATGGGCCCAGCGCAGGGGGGAGAGATTGAGCCCAACGCAGGGAGAGTGATTGAACCCAGCGCAGGGAGAGAGATTGAGCCCAGCGCAGGGAGGGAGATTGAGCCCAGCACAGGGAGAGAGATTGAGCCCAGCGCAGGGAGAGTGATTGAGCCCAGCACAGGGAGAGAGATTGAGCCCAGCGCGGGGAGAGAGATTGAGCCCAGCGCATGGAGAGAGATTGAGCCCAGCGCAGGGGGAGAGATTGAGCCCAGCGCGGGGAGAGAGATTGAGCCCAGCGCAGGGAGAGAGATTGTGCCCAGCTCAGTGAGAGAGATCAAGGCCAGCGCAGGGAGAGAGATTGAGCCCAGCCCAGGGGGAGAGATTGACCCCAGCGTAGGGAGAGAGATTGAGCCCAGCACAGGGAGAGAGATTGAGCCCAGCGCAGGGAGAGAGATTGGGCCCAGCGCAGGGGGGAGAGATTGAGACCAGCACAGGGAGAGAGATTGAGCCCAGCGCAGTGAGAGAGATTGAGCCCAGTGCAGGGGGAGAGATTGAGCACAGCGCAGGGAGAGAGATTGAGCCCAGCGTGGGGAGAGAGATTGAGCCCAGCGTGGGGAGAGAGATTGAGCCCATCGCAGGGAGGGAGATTGAGCCCAGCACAGGGAGAGAGATTGAGCCCAGCGCAGGGAGAGAGATTGAGCCCAGCACAGGGAGAGAGATTGAGCCCAGCACAGGGAGAGAGATTGGGCCCAGCGCAGGGGGGAGAGATTGAGCCCAGCGCAGGGAGAGTGATTGAACCCAGCGCAGGGGGAGAGATTGAGCCCAGCGCGGGGAGAGAGATTGAGCCCAGCGCAAGGGGAGAGATTGAGCCCAGCGCGGGGAGAAAGATTGAGCCCAACGCAGGGAGGGAGGTTGAGCCCAGCGCATGGAGAGAGATTAAGCCCAACGCAGGGAGAGAGATTGTGCACAGCTCAGGGAGAGAGATCAAGCCCAGCGCAGGGAGAGAGATTGAGCCCAGCCCAGGGGGAGAGATTGACCCCAGCGTAGGGAGAGAGATTGAGCCCAGCACAGGGAGAGAGATTGAGCCCAGCGCAGGGAGAGAGATTGGGCCCAGCGCAGGATGGAGAGATTGAGACCAGCACAGGTAGAGAGATTGAGCCCAGCGCAGGGAGATATATTGAGCCCAGTGCAGGGTGAGAGATTGAGCACAGCGCAGGGAGAGAGATTGAGCCCAGCGTGGGGAGAGAGATTGAGCCCAGCGTGGGGAGAGAGATTGAGCCCAGCGTGGGGAGAGAGATTGAGCCCAGCGTGGGGAGAGAGATTGAGCCCATCGCAGGGAGAGAGATTGTGCCCAGCGCAGGGAGAGAGATCAAGCCCAGCACAAGGAGAGAGATTGAGCCCAGCACAACGAGAGAGAATGGGCCCAGCACAGGGAGAGAGAATGGGCCCAGCGCAGGGGGGAGAGATTGAGCCCAACGCAGGGAGAGTGATTGAACCCAGCGCAGGGAGAGAGATTGAGCCCAGCGCAGGGAGAGAGATTAAGCCCAGCACAGGGAGAGAGATTGAGCCCAGCGCAGGGAGAGAGATTGAGCCCAGCACAGGGAGAGAGATTGAGCCCAGCACAGGGAGAGAGATTGGGCCCAGCGCAGGGGGGGGAGATTGAGCCCTGCGCAGGGAGTGAGATTGAGCCCAGCGCAGCGAGAGAGATTGAGCCCAGCACAGGGAGAGAGAATGGGCCCAGCGCAGGGGGGAGAGATTGAGCCCAACGCAGGGAGAGTGATTGAACCCAGCGCAGGGAGAGAGATTGAGCCCAGCGCAGGGAGAGAGATTGAGCCCAGCACAGGGAGAGAGATTGAGCCCAGCGCAGGGAGAGAGATTGAGCCCAGCACTGGGAGAGAGATTGAGCCCAGCACAGGGAGAGAGATTGGGCCCAGGGCAGGGGGGAGAGATTGAGCCCAGCGCAGGGAGAGTGATTGAACCCAGCGCAGGGGGAGAGATTGAGCCCAGCGCGGGGAGAGAGATTGAGCCCAGCGCAGGGGGAGAGATTGAGCCCAGCGCGGGGAGAAAGATTGAGCCCAACGCAGGGAGGGATTTGAGCCCAGTGTGGGGAGAGAGATTGAGCCCAGCGCAGGGAGAAGATTGTGCCCAGCTCAGGGAGAGAGATCAGCCCAGCGCAGGGAGAGAGATTGAGCCCAGCCCAGGGGGAGAGATTGACCCCAGCGTAGGGAGAGAGATTGAGCCCATCGCAGGGAGAGAGATTGTGCCCAGCGCAGGGAGAGAGATCAAGCCCAGCACAAGGAGAGAGATTGAGCCCAGCACAACGAGAGAGAATGGGCCCAGCACAGGGAGAGAGAATGGGCCCAGCGCAGGGGGGAGAGATTGAGCCCAATGCAGGGAGAGTGATTGAACCCAGCGCAGGGAGAGAGATTGAGCCCAGCGCAGGGAGTGAGATTAAGCCCAGCACAGGGAGAGAGATTGAGCCCAGCGCAGGGAGAGAGATTGAGACCAGCACAGGGAGAGAGATTGAGCCCAGCGCAGGGAGAGAGATTGAGCCCAGCGCAGGGAGAGAGATTGAGCCCAGCGCAGGGAGTGAGATTGAGTCCAGCACAGGGAGAGAGATTGAGCCCAGCGCAGGGAGGGAGATTGAGCCCAGCGCAGGGAGAGAGATTGAGCCCAGCGCAGGGAGGGAGATTGAGCCCAGCGCAGGGAGAGAGATTGAGCCCAGCGCAGGGAGGGAGATTGAGCCCAGTGCAGGCGGAGAGTTTGAGCTCAGTACGGGAGAGAGATCGAGCTCAGTGCTGAAGAGAGATCGAGCCCAGCCAAGGGGGAGAGATTGACCCCAGCGCTGGGAGAGAGATTGAGCACAGCGCAGGGAGAACGATTGAGCCCAGTGCAGGGGGAGAGATTGGGCCCAGTGCAGGGGGAGAGATTGTGCCCATCGCAGGCAGAGAAATCAAGCCCATTCCGGGGGGAGAGATTGAGCTCAGTGCGGGAGAGAGATCAGGTTCAGTGCGGAAGAGTGATTGAACCCAGCGCAGGGAGAGAGATTGAGCCCAGCGCAGGGAGAGAGATTGAGCCCAGCACAGGGAGAGAGATTGAGCCCAGCGCAGGGAGAGAGATTGAGCCCAGCACAGGGAGAGAGATTGAGCCCAGCACAGGGAGAGAGATTGAGCCCAGCGCAGGGAGAGAGATTGAGCCCAGCACAGGGAGAGAGATTGAGCCCAGCGCAGGGAGAGAGATTGAGCCCATCGCAGGCGGAGAGTTTGAGCTCAGTACGGGAGAGAGATCGAGCTCAGTGCTGGAGAGAGATCGAGCCCAGCCAAGGGGGAGAGATTGACCCCAGCGCTGGGAGAGAGATTGAGCACAGCGCAGGGAGAAAGATTGAGCCCAGTGCAGGGGGAGAGATTGGGCCCAGTGCAGGGGGAGAGATTGTGCCCATCGCAGGCAGAGAAATCAAGCCCATTCCGGGGGGAGAGATTGAGCCAAGCGCAGGGGGGAGTGATTAAGCCCAGCGCAGGGAGAGAGATTGAGCCCAGCGCAGGGAGAGAGATTGAGCCCAGCGCATGGGGAGAGATTGAGCCCAGCGCAGGGGCGAGAGATTGAGCCCAGCGCAGGGGGAGAGATTGTGCCCAGCGCAGGGGGAAGAGATTGTGCCCAGCGCAGGGAGAGAGATTGAGCCCAGTGCAGGTGGACAGATTGAGCCCAGTGCAGGCGGACAGATTGAGCCCAGCGCAGGGAGAGAGATTGAGCCCAGCGCAGGGAGAGAGATTGAGCCGAGCGCAGGGGGAGAGATTGAGCCCAGCGCAGGGAGAGAGATTGAGCCCAGTGCAGGGGGAGAGATTGAGCCCAGTGCAGGCGGACAGATTGAGCCCAGTGCAGGCGGACAGATTGAGCCCAGCGCAGGGAGAGAGATTGAGCCCAGCGCAGCGAGAGAGATTGAGCCCAGCGTGGGGAGAGAGATTGAGCCCATCGCAGGGAGAGAGATTGTGCCCAGTGCAGCGAGAGAGATCAAGCCCAGCACAAGGAGAGAGATTGAGCCCAGCACAACGAGTGAGATTGAGCCCAGCACAGGGGGAGAGATTGACCCCAGCGCAGGGAGAGCGATTGAGCCCAGCGCAGGGAGAGCGATTGAGCCCAGCGCAGCGAGAGAGATTGAGCCCAGCACAGGGAGAGAGATTGAGCCCAGCGCAGGGAGAGTGATTGAACCCAGCGCAGGGGGAGAGATTGAGCCCAGCGCGGGGAGAGAGATTGAGCCCAGCGCAGGGAGAGAGATTGTGCCCAGCTCAGGGAGAGAGATTGAGCCAAGCGCAGGGGGGAGTGATTAAGCCCAGCGCAGGGAGAGAGATTGAGCCCAGCGCAGGGAGAGAGATTGAGCCCAGCGCATGGGGAGAGATTGAGCCCAGCGCAGGGGGGAGAGATTGAGCCCAGCGCAGGGGGAGAGATTGTGCCCAGCGCAGGGGGAAGAGATTGTGCCCAGCGCAGGGCGAAGAGATTGAGCCCAGCGCAGGGAGAGAGATTTAGCCCAGCACAGGGGTAGAGATTGAGCCCAGCGCAGGGAGAGTAATCGAGCCCAAAGCAGGGAGAGAGATTGAGCCCAGCGCACGGAGAGAGATTGAGCCTAGCGCAGGGGGAGAGATTGAGCCCAGCGCAGGGAGAGAGATTGAGCCCAGTGCAGGGGGAGAGATTGTGCCCATCGCAGGCAGAGAGATCAAGCCCAGTGCAGGGGGAGAGATTGAGCTCAGTGCGGGAGAGAGATCAGGTCAGTGCGGGAGAGAGATTGAGCCCAGCGCAGGGAGAACGATTGAGCCCAGCACAGGGAGAGAGATTGAGCTCAGTGCGGGGAGACAGATTGAACCCAGCGCAGGGGGAGAGATTGAGCCCAGCGCAGGGACAGAGATTGAGCTCAGTGCAGGGGGAGAGATTGAGCCCAGCGCAGGGGGAGAGATTGAGCCCAGCGCAGGGAGAGAGATTGAGCTCAGTGCGGGGAGAGAGATTGAGCCCAGCGCGGGGAGAGAGATTGAGCCCAGTGCAGGCGGACAGATTGAGCCCAGTGCAGGCGGACAGATTGAGCCCAGCGTGGGGAGAGAGATTGAGCCCATCGCAGGGAGAGAGATTGTGCCCAGCGCAGCGAGAGAGATCAAGCCCAGCACAAGGAGAGAGATTGAGCCAGCACAACGAGAGAAATTGAGCCCAGCACAGGGGGAGAGATTGACCCCAGCGCAGGGAGAGAGATTGAGCCCAGCGCAGCGTGAGAGATTGAGCCCAGCACAGGGAGAGAGATTGAGCCCAGCGCAGGGAGAGTGATTGAACCCAGCGCAGGGGGAGAGATTGAGCCCAGCGCGGGGAGAGAGATTGAGCCCAGCGCAGGGAGAGAGATTGAGCCCAGTGCAGGGGGAGAGATTGTGCCCATCGCAGGGAGAGAGATTGTGCCCAGCTCAGGGAGAGAGATTGAGCCAAGCGCAGGGGGGAGTGATTAAGCCCAGCGCAGGGAGAGAGATTGAGCCCAGCGCATGGGGAGAGATTGAGCCCAGCGCAGGGGGGAGAGATTGAGCCCAGCTCAGGGAGAGAGATTGAGCCAAGCGCAGGGGGGAGTGATTAAGCCCAGCGCAGGGAGAGAGATTGAGCCCAGCGCATGGGGAGTGATTGAGCCCAGCGCAGCGAGAGAGATTGAGCCCAGCGCAGGGAGAGAGATTGAGCCCAGCGCATGGGGAGAGATTGAGCCCAGCGCAGGGGGGAGAGATTGAGCCCAGCGCAGGGGGAGAGATTGTGCCCAGCGCAGGGGGAAGAAATTGTGCCCAGCGCAGGGACAGAGATTGAGCCCAGCGCACGGAGAGAGATTGAGCCCAGCGCAGAGGGGAGAGATTGAGCCCAGCGCAGGGGGGAGAGATTGAGCCCAGCGCAGGGGGATGAGATTGAGCCCAGCGCAGGGGGAGAGATTGTGCCCAGCTCAGGGAGAGAGATTGAGCCAAGCGCAGGGGGGAGTGATTAAGCCCAGCGCAGGGAGAGAGATTGAGCCCAGCGCATGGGGAGCGATTGAGCCCACCGCAGCGAGAGAGATTGAGCCCAGCGCAGGGAGAGAGATTGAGCCCAGCGCATGGGGAGAGATTGAGCCCAGCGCAGGGGGGAGAGATTGAGCCCAGCGCAGGGGGAGAGATTGTGCCCAGCGCAGGGGGAAGAAATTGTGCCCAGCGCAGGGAGAGAGATTGAGCCCAGCGCACGGAGAGAGATTGAGCCCAGCGCAGGGGGGAGAGATTGAGCCCAGCACAGGGGGGAGAGATTGAGCCCAGCGCAGGGGGATGAGATTGAGCCCAGCGCAGGGGGAGAGATTGTGCCCAGCGCAGGGAGAGAGATTGAGCCCAGCGCAGGGAGAGTAATCGAGCCCAAAGCAGGGAGAGAGATTGAGCCCAGCGCAGGGAGAGAGATTGAGCCTAGCGCAGGGGGAGAGATTGAGCCCAGCGCAGGGGGAGAGATTGTGCCCATCGCAGGCAGAGAGATCAAGCCCAGTGCAGGGGGAGACATTGAGCTCAGTGCGGGAGAGAGATCAGGTCAGTGCGGGAGAGAGATTGAGCCAAGGGCAGGGAGCGAGATTGAGCCCAGTGCAGGGGGAGAGATTGTGCCCAGCGCAGGGAGAGAGATCAAGCCCAGTGCGGGGGGAGAGATTGAGCTCAGTGCGGGACAGAGATCAGGTTCAGTGCTGAAGAGAGATTGAGCCCAGCGCAGGGAGAACGATTGAGCCCAGCGGATGGAGAGAGATTGAGCCCAGCACAGGGAGAGAGATTGAGCTCAGTGCAGGGGGAGAGGGATCGAGCTCAGTGCAGGGGGAGAGAGATCGAGCTCAGTGCAGGGGGAGAGATTGAGCTCAGTGCGGGAGAGAGATCAGGTTCAGTGCTGAAGAGAGATTGAGCCTAGCGCAGGGAGAACGATTGAGCCCAGCGCATGGAGAGAGATCGAGCCCAGCGCAGGGAGAGAGATTGAGCCCAGCACAGGGGGAGAGATTGAGCCCAGCGCAGGGACAGAGATTGAGCTCAGTGCAGGGGGAGAGATTGTGCCCAGCGCAGGGGGAGAGATTGAGCCCAGCGCAGGGAGAGAGATTGAGCTCAGTGCGGGGAGAGAGATTGAGTCCAGCGCATGGAGAGAGATTGAGCTCAGTGCGGGGAGACAGATTGAACCCAGCGCAGGGGGAGAGATTGAGCCCAGCGCAGGGACAGAGATTGAGCTCAGTGCAGGGGGAGAAATTGCGCCCAGCGCAGGGGGAGAGATTGAGCCCAGCGCAGGGAGAGAGATTGAGCTCAGTGCGGGGAGAGAGATTGAGCCCAGCGCGGGGAGAGAGATTGAGCCCAGCGCAGGGAGAGAGATTGAGCCCAGCGCAGGGAGGTAGATTGAGCCCAGCGCAAGGAGAGAGATTGAGCCCAGCGCAGGGAGTGAGATTGAGCCCAGCGCAGGGGGAGAGATTGAGCCCAGCGCAGGGAGGGAGATTGAGCCCAGCGCAGGGAGGGAGATTGAGCCCAGCGCAGGGAGAGAGATTGAGCCCAGCGCAGGGAGAAAGATTGAGCCCAGCACAGGGAGAGAGATTGTGCCCAGCGCATGGGGAGAGGTTGAGCCCAGCGCAGGGGTAGAGATTGTGCCCAGCGCAGGGGGAGAGATTGAGCTCAATGCAGGGAGAGAGATTGAGCCCATCGCAGGGAGAGAGATTGAGCCCATCGCAGGGAGAGAGATTGTGCCCAGCTCAGGGAGAGAGATCAAGCCCAGCACAAGGAGAGAGATTGAGCCCAGCACAAGGAGAGAGATTGACCACAGCGCAGCGAGAGAGATTGACCCCCGGGGCAGGCGGAGAGTTTGAGCTCAGTACGGGAGAGAGATCAAGTTCTGTGCTGGAGAGAGATCGAGCCCAGCGCAGGGGGAAGTGATTGTGCCCAGCGCAGGGGGAGAGATTGAGCTCAGTGCGGGGAGAGAGATTGAGCCCAGCGCAGGGAGAGAGATTGAGCCCAGCGCAGGGGGGAGAGATTGAGCCCAGCGCAGGGGGGAGAGATTGAGCCCAGTGCAGGGGGAGAGATTGTGCCCAGTGCAGGGAGAGAGATTGAGCCCAGTGCAGGGGGAGAGATTGTGCCCAGCACAAGGAGAGAGATTGAGCCCAGTGCGGGGGGAGAGATTGAGCCCAGCGCAGGGAGAGAGATTGAGCCCAGCGTGGGGAGAGAGATTGAGCCCATCGCAGGGAGAGAGATTGTGCCCAGCGCAGGGAGAGAGATCAAGCCCAGCACAGGGAGAGAGATCGAGCCCAGCACAACGAGAGAGATTGAGCCCAGCGCAGGGAGAGAGATTGAGCCCAGCGCAGCAAGAGAGATTGAGTCCAGCACAGGGAGAGAGATTGAGCCCAGCACAGGGAGAGAGATTGGGCCCAGCGCAGCGGGGAGAGATTGAGCCCAGCGCAGGGAGAGTGATTGAACCCAGCGCAGGGGGAGAGATTGAACCCAGCGCGGGGAGTGAGATTGAGTCCAGCGCAGGGGGAGAGATTGAGCCCAGTGCGGGGAGAAAGATTGAGCCCAGCGCAGGGAGAGAGATTGAGCCCAGGGTATGGGGAGAGGTTGAGCCCAGCGCAGAGGTAGAGATTGTGCCCAGCGCAGGGGGAGAGATTGAGCTCAGTGCGGGGAGAGAGATTGAGCCCAGCGCAGGGAGAGAGATTGAGACCAACGCAGGGAGAGAGATTGTGCCAAGCTCAGGGAGAGAGATCAAGCCCAGAGCAGGGAGAGAGATTGAGCCCAGCCCAGGGGGAGAGATTGACCCCAGCGTAGGGAGAGAGATTGAGCCCAGCGCAGCGAGAGAGATTGAGCCCAGCACAGGGAGAGAGATTGAGCCCAGCACACGGAGAGAGATCAAGCCCAGAGCAGGGAGAGAGATTGAGCCCAGCCCAGGGGGAGAGATTGACCCCAGCGTAGGGAGTGAGATTGAGCCCAGCGCAGGGGGAGAGATTGAGCCCAGCGCCGGGAGAGAGATTGAGCCCAGTGCAGGGGGAGAGATTGTGCCCATCGTATGGAGAGAGATCGAGACCAGTGCAGGGAGAGAGATTGAGCCCAGTGCAGGGGGAGAGATTGAGCCCAGTGCAGGCGGACAGATTGAGCCCAGTGCAGGTGGACAGATTGAGCCCAGTGCAGGCGGACAGATTGAGCCCAGTGCAGGTGGACAGATTGAGCCCACGCAGGGAGAGAGATTGAGCCCAGTGCAGGGAGAGAGATTGAGCCCAGTGCAGGTGGACAGATTGAGCCCAGTGCAGGCGGACAGATTGAGCCCAGCGCAGGGAGAGAGATTGAGCCCAGCGCAGCGAGAGAGATTGAGCCCAGCGTGGGGAGAGAGATTGAGCCCATCGCAGGGAGAGAGATTGTGCCCAGCGCAGCGAGAGAGATCAAGCCCAGCACAAGGAGAGAGATTGAGCCGAGCACAACGAGAGAGATTGAGCCCAGCGCAGGGGGAGAGATTGAGCCCAGCGCGGGGAGAGAGATTGAGCCCAGCGCAGGGAGAGAGATTGAGCCCAGTGCAGGGGGAGAGATTGTGCCCATCGCAGGGAGAGAGATTGTGCCCAGCTCAGGGAGAGAGATTGAGCCAAGCGCAGGGGGGAGTGATTAAGCCCAGCGCAGGGAGAGAGATTGAGCCCAGCGCAGGGAGAGAGATTGAGCCCAGCGCATGGGGAGAGATTGAGCCCAGCGCAGGGGGGAGAGATTGAGCCCAGCGCAGGGGGAGAGATTGCGCCCAGCGCAGGGGGAAGAGATTGTGCCCAGCGCAGGGAGAGAGATTGAGCCCAGCACAGGGGGATGAGATTGAGCCCAGCGCAGGGCGAAGAGATTGAGCCCAGCGCAGGGAGAGAGATTTAGCCCAGCACAGGGGTAGAGATTGAGCCCAGCTCAGGGAGAGAGATTGAGCCAAGCGCAGAGGGGATTGATTAAGCCCAGCGCAGGGAGAGAGATTGAGCCCAGCGCATGGGGAGAGATTGAGCCCAGCGCAGCGAGAGAGATTGAGCCCAGCGCAGGGAGAGAGATTGAGCCCAGCGCATGGGGAGAGATTGAGCCCAGCGCAGGGGGGAGAGATTGAGCCCAGCGCAGGGGGAGAGATTGTGCCCAGCGCAGGGGGAAGAAATTGTGCCCAGCGCAGGGAGAGAGATTGAGCCCAGCGCAGGGAGAGACATTGAGCCCAGCGCAGGGGGATGAGATTGAGCCCAGCGCAGGGCGAAGAGATTGAGCCCAGCGCAGGGAGAGAGACTTAGCCCAGCACAGGGGAAGAGATTCAGCCCAGCGCAGGGAGAGTAATCGAGCCCAAAGCAGGGAGAGAGATTGAGCCCAGCGCAGGGAGAGAGATTGAGCCTAGCGCAGGGGGAGAGATTGAGCCCAGCGCAGGGGGAGAGATTGTGCCCATCGCAGGCAGAGAGATCAAGCCCAGTGCAGGGGGAGACATTGAGCTCAGTGCGGGACAGAGATCAGGTTCAGTGCTGAAGAGAGATTGAGCCCAGCGCAGGGAGAACGATTGAGCCCAGCGGATGGAGAGAGATTGAGCCCAGCACAGGGAGAGAGATTGAGCTCAGTGCGGGGAGACAGATTGAACCCAGCGCAGGGGGAGAGATTGAGCCCAGCGCAGGGACAGAGATTGAGCTCAGTGCAGGGGGAGAGATTGAGCCCAGCGCAGGGGGAGAGATTGAGCCCAGCGCAGGGAGAGAGATTGAGCTCAGTGCGGGGAGAGAGATTGAGCCCAGCGCGGGGAGAGAGATTGAGCCCAGCGCAGGGAGAGAGATTGAGCCCAGCGCTGGGAGGGAGATTGAGCCCAGCGCAGGGAGAGAGATTGAGCCCAGCGCAGGGAGAGAGATTGAGCCCAGCGCAGGGGGAGAGATTGAGCCCAGCGCAGGGAGGGAGATTGAGCCCAGCGCAAAGAGGGAGATTGAGCCCAACGCAGGGAGAGAGATTGAGCCCAGCGCAGGGAGAGAGATTGAGCCCAGCGCAGGGAGGGAGATTGAGCCCAGTGCAGGGAGAAAGATTGAGCCCAGCACAGGGAGAGAGAATGTGCCCAGCGCATGGGGAGAGGTTGAGCCCAGCGCAGGGGTAGAGATTGTGCCCAGCGCAGGGGGAGAGATTGATCTCAATGCAGGAAGAGAGATTGAGCCAATCACAGGGAGAGAGATTGAGCCCATCGCAGGGAGAGAGATTGTGCCCAGCTCAGGGAGAGAGATCAAGCCCAGCACAAGGAGAGAGATTGAGCCCAGCACAAGGAGAGAGATTGACCCCAGTGCAGCGAGAGAGATTGAGCCCAGTGCAGGCGGAGAGATTGAGCCCAGTGCAGGCGGAGAGATTGAGCCCAGTGCAGGCGGAGAGTTTGAGCTCAGTACGGGAGAGAGATCAAGTTCTGTGCTGGAGAGAGATCGAGCCCAGCGCAGGGGGAGAGATTGAGCCCAGCGCAGGGAGAGAGACTGTGCCCAGCTCAGGGAGAGAGATTGAGCCCAGCGTAGGGAGAGAGATTGAGCCCAGCGCAGGGGGGAGAGATTGTGCCCAGCTCAGGAAGAGAGATTGAGCCTATCGCAGGGAGAGAGATTGTGCCCAGCTCAGGGAGAGAATTTGAGCCCAGCGCAGGGAGAGAGATTGAGCCCAGCGCAGGGGGGAGAGACTGAGCCCAGCGCAGGGGGGAGAGATTGAGCCCAGCGCAGGGAGAGAGATTGAGCCCAGCGCAGGGAGAGAGATTGAGCCCAGCGCAGGGGGAGAGATTGAGCCCAGCGCAGGGAGAGAGATTGAGCCAAGCGCAGGGGGTAGAGATTGAGCCCAGCGCAGGAAGAGAGATTGAGCCCAGCGCAGGGGGGAGAGTTTGAGCCCAGCGCAGGGGGAGAGATTGAGCCCAGCGCAGGGGGAAGTGATTGTGCCCAGCGCAGGGAGAGAGATTGAGCCCAGCGCAGGGAGAGAGATTTAGCCCCGCCCCGAGGGATAGAGATTGAGCCCAGCGCAGGGAGAGAGATTGAGCCTAGCGCAGGGGGAGAGATTGAGCCCAGCGCAGGGAGAGAGATTGATCCCAGTGCAGGGGGAGAGATTGCGCCCATCGCAGGCAGAGAGATCAAGCCCAGTGCGGGGGGGAGGGATTGAGCTCAGTGCGGGAGAGAGATCAGGTTCAGTGCGGGAGAGAGATTGAGCCCAGCGCAGGGAGAACAATTGAGCCCAGCGCAGGGAGAGATCGAGGCAAGTGCAGGGAGAGAGATTGAGCCCAGTGCAGGGGGAGAGATCGAGCTCAGTGCAGGGGGAGAGAGATCGAGCTCAGTGCAGGGGGAGAGAGATCGAGCTCAGTGCAGGGGGAGAGATTGAGCTCAGTGCGGGAGAGAGATCAGGTTCAGTGCTGAAGAGAGATTGAGCCCAGCGCAGGGAGAACGATTGAGCCCAGCGCATGGAGAGAGATCGAGCCCAGCACAGGGGGAGAGATTGAGCCCAGCGCAGGGACAGAGATTGAGCTCAGTGCAGGGGGAGAGATTGAGCCCAGCGCAGGGGGAGAGATTGAGCCCAGCGCAGGGAGAGAGATTGAGCTCAGTGCGGGGAGAGAGATTGAGTCCAGCGCATGGAGAGAGATTGAGCTCAGTGCGGGGAGACAGATTGAACCCAGCGCAGGGGGAGAGATTGAGCTCAGTGCAGGGGGAGAAATTGCGCCCAGCGCAGGGGGAGAGATTGAGCCCAGCGCAGGGAGAGAGATTGAGCTCAGTGCGGGGAGAGAGATTGAGCCCAGCGCGGGGAGAGAGATTGAGCCCAGCGCAGGGAGAGAGATTGAGCCCAGCGCAGGGAGGGAGATTGAGCCCAGCGCAAGGAGAGAGATTGAGCCCAGCGCAGGGAGTGAGATTGAGCCCAGCGCAGGGGGAGAGATTGAGCCCAGCGTGGGGAGGGAGATTGAGCCCAGCGCAGGGAGGGAGATTGAGCCCAGCGCAGGGAGAGAGATTGAGCCCAGCGCAGGGAGGGAGATTGAGCCCAGCGCAGGGAGGGAGATTGAGCCCAGTGCAGGGGGAGAGATTGTGCCCAGCACAAGGAGAGAGATTGAGCCCAGTGCGGGGGGAGAGATTGAGCCCAGCGCAGGGAGAGAGATTGAGCCCAGCGTGGGGAGAGAGATTGAGCCCATCGCAGGGAGAGAGATTGTGCCCAGCGCAGGGAGAGAGATCAAGCCCAGCACAGGGAGAGAGATCGAGCCCAGCACAACGAGAGAGATTGAGCCCAGCACAGGGGGAGAGATTGACCCCAGCGCAGGGAGAGAGATTGAGCCCAGCGCAGCAAGAGAGATTGAGCCCAGCACAGGGAGAGAGATTGAGCCCAGCACAGGGAGAGAGATTGGGCCCAGCGCAGCGGGGAGAGATTGAGCCCAGCGCAGGGAGAGTGATTGAACCCAGCGCAGGGGGAGAGATTGAACCCAGCGCGGGGAGTGAGATTGACTCCAGCGCAGGGGGAGAGATTGAGCCCAGTGCGGGGAGAAAGATTGAGCCCAACGCAGAGAGGGAGGTTGAGCCCAGTGCGGGGAGAGAGATTGAGCCCAGCGCCGGGAGTGAGATTGAGCCCAGCGTATGGGGAGAGGTTGAGCCCAGCGCAGAGGTAGAGATTGTGCCCAGCGCAGGGGGAGAGATTGAGCTCAGTGCGGGGAGAGAGATTGAGCCCAGCGCAGGGAGAGAGATTGAGACCAACGCAGGGAGAGAGATTGTGCCAAGCTCAGGGAGAGAGATCAAGCCCAGAGCAGGGAGAGAGATTGAGCCCAGCCCAGGGGGAGAGATTGACCCCAGCGTAGGGAGAGAGATTGAGCCCAGCGCAGCGAGAGAGATTGAGCCCAGCACAGGGAGAGAGATTGAGCCCAGCACACGGAGAGAGATTGGGCCCGGCGCAGGGGGGAGAGATTGAGCCCAGCGCAGGGAGAGAGTTTGAGCCCAGTGCAGGGGGAGAGATTGAGCCCAGCGCCGGGAGAGAGATTGAGCCCAGTGCAGGGGGAGAGATTGTGCCCATCGTATGGAGAGAGATCGAGACCAGTGCAGGGAGAGAGATTGAGCCCAGTGCAGGGGGAGAGATTGAGCCCAGTGCAGGCGGACAGATTGAGCCCAGTGCAGGCGGACAGATTGAGCCCAGTGCAGGCGGACAGATTGAGCCCACGCAGGGAGAGAGATTGAGCCCAGTGCAGGGAGAGAGATTGAGCCCAGTGCAGGTGGACAGATTGAGCCCAGTGCAGGCGGACAGATTGAGCCCAGCGCAGGGAGAGAGATTGAGCCCAGCGCAGCGAGAGAGATTGAGCCCAGCGTGGGGAGAGAGATTGAGCCCAGCGCAGGGAGAGAGATTGTGCCCAGCGCAGCGAGAGAGATCAAGCCCAGCACAAGGAGAGAGATTGAGCCCAGCACAACGAGAGAGATTGAGCCCAGCACAGGGGGAGAGATTGACCCCAGCGCAGGGAGAGCGATTGAGCCCAGCGCAGCGAGAGAGATTGAGCCCAGCACAGGGAGAGAGATTGAGCCCAGCGCAGGGAGAGTGGTTGAACCCAGCGCAGGGGGAGAGATTGAGCCCAGCGCGGGGAGAGAGATTGAGCCCAGCGCAGGGAGAGAGATTGAGCCCAGTGCAGGGGGAGAGATTGTGCCCATCGCAGGGAGAGAGATTGTGCCCAGCTCAGGGAGAGAGATTGAGCCAAGCGCAGGGGGGAGTGATTAAGCCCAGCGCAGGGAGAGAGATTGAGCCCAGCGCAGGGAGAGAGATTGAGCCCAGCGCATGGGGAGAGATTGAGCCCAGCGCAGGGGGGAGAGATTGAGCCCAGCGCAGGGGGAGAGATTGTGCCCAGCGCAGGGGGAAGAGATTGTGCCCAGCGCAGGGAGAGAGATTGAGCCCAGCACAGGGGGATGAGATTGAGCCCAGCGCAGGGCGAAGAGATTGAGCCCAGCGCAGGGAGAGAGATTTAGCCCAGCACAGGGGTAGAGATTGAGCCCAGCGCAGGGAGAGTAATCGAGCACAAAGCAGGGAGAGAGATTGAGCCCAGCGCACGGAGAGAGATTGAGCCTAGCGCAGGGGGAGAGATTGAGCCCAGCGCAGGGAGAGAGATTGAGCCCAGTGCAGGGGGAGAGATTGTGCCCATCGCAGGCAGAGAGATCAAGCCCAGTGCAGGGGGAGAGATTGAGCTCAGTGCGGGAGAGAGATCAGGTCAGTGCGGGAGAGAGATTGAGCCCAGCGCAGGGGGAGAGATTGAGCCCAGCGCAGGGACAGAGATTGAGCTCAGTGCAGGGGGAGAGATTGAGCCCAGCGCAGGGGGAGAGATTGAGCCCAGCACAGGGAGAGAGATTGAGCTCAGTGCGGGGAGACAGATTGAACCCAGCGCAGGGGGAGAGATTGAGCCCAGCGCAGGGACAGAGATTGAGCTCAGTGCAGGGGGAGAGATTGAGCCCAGCGCAGGGGGAGAGATTGAGCCCAGCGCAGGGAGAGAGATTGAGCTCAGTGCGGGGAGAGAGATTGAGCCCAGCGCGGGGAGAGAGATTGAGCCCAGTGCAGGCGGACAGATTGAGCCCAGTGCAGGCGGACAGATTGAGCCCAGCGTGGGGAGAGAGATTGAGCCCATCGCAGGGAGAGAGATTGTGCCCAGCGCAGCGAGAGAGATCAAGCCCAGCACAAGGAGAGAGATTGAGCCCAGCACAACGAGAGAAATTGAGCCCAGCACAGGGGGAGAGATTGACCCCAGCGCAGGGAGAGAGATTGAGCCCAGCGCAGCGAGAGAGATTGAGCCCAGCACAGGGAGAGAGATTGAGCCCAGCACAGGGAGAGAGATTGAGCCCAGCACAGGGAGAGAGATTGAGCCCAGCGCAGGGAGAGTGATTGAACCCAGCACAGGGGGAGAGATTGAGCCCAGCGCAGGGAGAGAGATTGAGTCCAGCGCAGGGAGAGAGATTGAGCTCAGTGCGGGGAGAGAGATTGAGCCCAGTGCGGGGAGAGAGATTGAGCCCAGCGCAGGGAGAGAGATTGAGCCCAGCGCAGGGAGAGAGATTGAGCCCAGCGCAGGGAGAGAGATTGAGCCCAGCGCAGGGGGAGAGATTGAGCCCAGCGCAGGGAGGGAGATTGAGCCCAGCACAAAGAGGGAGATTGAGCCCAACGCAGGGAGAGAGATTGAGCCCAGCGCAGGGAGAGAGATTGAGCCCAGCTCAGGGAGGGAGATTGAGCCCAGTGCAGGGAGAAAGATTGAGCCCAGCACAGGGAGAGAGATTGTGCCCAGCGCATGGGGAGAGGTTGAGCCCAGCGCAGGGGTAGAGATTGTACCCAGCGCAGGGGGAGAGATTGATCTCAATGCAGGAAGAGAGATTGAGCCAATCACAGGGAGAGAGATTGAGCCCATCGCAGGGAGAGAGATTGTGCCCAGCTCAGGGAGAGAGATCAAGCCCAGCACAAGGAGAGAGATTGAGCCCAGCACAAGGAGAGAGATTGACCCCAGTGCAGCGAGAGAGATTGAGCCCAGTGCAGGCGGAGAGATTGAGCCCAGTGCAGGCGGAGAGATTGAGCCCAGTGCAGGCGGAGAGTTTGAGCTCAGTACGGGAGAGAGATCAAGTTCTGTGCTGGAGAGAGATCGAGCCCAGCGCAGGGGGAGAGATTGAGCCCAGCGCAGGGGGAGAGATTGAGCTCAGTGCGGGGAGAGAGATTGAGCCCAGCGCAGGGAGAGAGACTGTGCCCAGCTCAGGGAGAGAGATTGAGCCCAGCGTAGGGAGAGAGATTGAGCCCAGCGCAGGGGGGAGAGATTGAGCCCAGCGCAGGGGGGAGAGATTGTGCCCAGCTCAGGAAGAGAGATTGAGCCTATCGCAGGGAGAGAGATTGTGCCCAGCTCAGGGAGAGAGATTGAGCCCAGCGCAGGGAGAGAGATTGAGCCCAGCGCAGGGGGGAGAGACTGAGCCCAGCGCAGGGGGGAGAGATTGAGCCCAGCGCAGGGAGAGAGATTGAGCCCAGCGCAGGGGGAGAGATTGAGCCCAGCGCAGGGAGAGAGATTGAGCCCAGCGCAGCGAGAGAGATTGAGCCCAGCACAGGGAGAGAGATTGAGCCCAGCACAGGGAGAGAGATTGAGCCCAGCACAGGGAGAGAGATTGAGCCCAGCGCAGGGAGAGTGATTGAACCCAGCGCAGGGGGAGAGATTGAGCCCAGCGCAGGGAGAGAGATTGAGTCCAGCGCAGGGAGAGAGATTGAGCTCAGTGCGGGGAGAGAGATTGAGCCCAGTGCGGGGAGAGAGATTGAGCCCAGCGCAGGGAGAGAGATTGAGCCCAGCGCAGGGAGAGAGATTGAGCCCAGCGCAGGGAGAGAGATTGAGCCCAGCGCAGGGGGAGAGATTGAGCCCAGCGCAGGGAGGGAGATTGAGCCCAGCACAAAGAGGGAGATTGAGCCCAACGCAGGGAGAGAGATTGAGCCCAGCGCAGGGAGAGAGATTGAGCCCAGCTCAGGGAGGGAGATTGAGCCCAGTGCAGGGAGAAAGATTGAGCCCAGCACAGGGAGAGAGATTGTGCCCAGCGCATGGGGAGAGGTTGAGCCCAGCGCAGGGGTAGAGATTGTGCCCAGCGCAGGGGGAGAGATTGATCTCAATGCAGGAAGAGAGATTGAGCCAATCACAGGGAGAGAGATTGAGCCCATCGCAGGGAGAGAGATTGTGCCCAGCTCAGGGAGAGAGATCAAGCCCAGCACAAGGAGAGAGATTGAGCCCAGCACAAGGAGAGAGATTGACCCCAGTGCAGCGAGAGAGATTGAGCCCAGTGCAGGCGGAGAGATTGAGCCCAGTGCAGGCGGAGAGATTGAGCCCAGTGCAGGCGGAGAGTTTGAGCTCAGTACGGGAGAGAGATCAAGTTCTGTGCTGGAGAGAGATCGAGCCCAGCGCAGGGGGAGAGATTGAGCCCAGCGCAGGGGGAGAGATTGAGCTCAGTGCGGGGAGAGAGATTGAGCCCAGCGCAGGGAGAGAGACTGTGCCCAGCTCAGGGAGAGAGATTGAGCCCAGCGTAGGGAGAGAGATTGAGCCCAGCGCAGGGGGGAGAGATTGAGCCCAGCGCAGGGGGGAGAGATTGTGCCCAGCTCAGGAAGAGAGATTGAGCCTATCGCAGGGAGAGAGATTGTGCCCAGCTCAGGGAGAGAGATTGAGCCCAGCGCAGGGAGAGAGATTGAGCCCAGCGCAGGGGGGAGAGACTGAGCCCAGCGCAGGGGGGAGAGATTGAGCCCAGCGCAGGGAGAGAGATTGAGCCCAGCGCAGGGGGAGAGATTGAGCCCAGCGCAGGGAGAGAGATTGAGCCAAGCGCAGGGGGTAGAGATTGAGCCCAGCGCAGGAAGAGAGATTGAGCCCAGCGCAGGGGGGAGAGTTTGAGCCCAGCGCAGGGGGAGAGATTGAGCCCAGCGCAGGGGGAAGTGATTGTGCCCAGCGCAGGGAGAGAGATTGAGCCCAGCGCAGGGAGAGAGATTTAGCCCCGCCCCGAGGGATAGAGATTGAGCCCAGCGCAGGGAGAGAGATTGAGCCTAGCGCAGGGGGAGAGATTGAGCCCAGCGCAGGGAGAGAGATTGATCCCAGTGCAGGGGGAGAGATTGCGCCCATCGCAGGCAGAGAGATCAAGCCCAGTGCGGGGGGGAGGGATTGAGCTCAGTGCGGGAGAGAGATCAGGTTCAGTGCGGGAGAGAGATTGAGCCCAGCGCAGGGAGAACAATTGAGCCCAGCGCAGGGAGAGATCGAGGCAAGTGCAGGGAGAGAGATTGAGCCCAGTGCAGGGGGAGAGATCGAGCTCAGTGCAGGGGGAGAGAGATCGAGCTCAGTGCAGGGGGAGAGAGATCGAGCTCAGTGCAGGGGGAGAGATTGAGCTCAGTGCGGGAGAGAGATCAGGTTCAGTGCTGAAGAGAGATTGAGCCCAGCGCAGGGAGAACGATTGAGCCCAGCGCATGGAGAGAGATCGAGCCCAGCACAGGGGGAGAGATTGAGCCCAGCGCAGGGACAGAGATTGAGCTCAGTGCAGGGGGAGAGATTGAGCCCAGCGCAGGGGGAGAGATTGAGCCCAGCGCAGGGAGAGAGATTGAGCTCAGTGCGGGGAGAGAGATTGAGTCCAGCGCATGGAGAGAGATTGAGCTCAGTGCGGGGAGACAGATTGAACCCAGCGCAGGGGGAGAGATTGAGCCCAGCGCAGGGAGAGAGATTGAGCCCAGCGCAGGGAGGGAGATTGAGCCCAGCGCAAGGAGAGAGATTGAGCCCAGCGCAGGGAGTGAGATTGAGCCCAGCGCAGGGGGAGAGATTGAGCCCAGCGTAGGGAGGGAGATTGAGCCCAGCGCAGGGAGGGAGATTGAGCCCAGCGCAGGGAGAGAGATTGAGCCCAGCGCAGGGAGGGAGATTGAGCCCAGTGCAGGGGGAGAGATTGAGCTCAGTGCGGGGAGAGAGATTGAGCCCAGTGCGGGGAGAGAGATTGAGCCCAGCGCAGGGAGAGAGATTGAGCCCAGCGCAGGGAGAGAGATTGAGCCCAGCGCAGGGAGAGAGATTGAGCCCAGCGCAGGGGGAGAGATTGAGCCCAGCGCAGGGAGGGAGATTGAGCCCAGCACAAAGAGGGAGATTGAGCCCAACGCAGGGAGAGAGATTGAGCCCAGCGCAGGGAGAGAGATTGAGCCCAGCTCAGGGAGGGAGATTGAGCCCAGTGCAGGGAGAAAGATTGAGCCCAGCACAGGGAGAGAGATTGTGCCCAGCGCATGGGGAGAGGTTGAGCCCAGCGCAGGGGTAGAGATTGTGCCCAGCGCAGGGGGAGAGATTGATCTCAATGCAGGAAGAGAGATTGAGCCAATCACAGGGAGAGAGATTGAGCCCATCGCAGGGAGAGAGATTGTGCCCAGCTCAGGGAGAGAGATCAAGCCCAGCACAAGGAGAGAGATTGAGCCCAGCACAAGGAGAGAGATTGACCCCAGTGCAGCGAGAGAGATTGAGCCCAGTGCAGGCGGAGAGATTGAGCCCAGTGCAGGCGGAGAGATTGAGCCCAGTGCAGGCGGAGAGTTTGAGCTCAGTACGGGAGAGAGATCAAGTTCTGTGCTGGAGAGAGATCGAGCCCAGCGCAGGGGGAGAGATTGAGCCCAGCGCAGGGGGAGAGATTGAGCTCAGTGCGGGGAGAGAGATTGAGCCCAGCGCAGGGAGAGAGACTGTGCCCAGCTCAGGGAGAGAGATTGAGCCCAGCGTAGGGAGAGAGATTGAGCCCAGCGCAGGGGGGAGAGATTGAGCCCAGCGCAGGGGGGAGAGATTGTGCCCAGCTCAGGAAGAGAGATTGAGCCTATCGCAGGGAGAGAGATTGTGCCCAGCTCAGGGAGAGAGATTGAGCCCAGCGCAGGGAGAGAGATTGAGCCCAGCGCAGGGGGGAGAGACTGAGCCCAGCGCAGGGGGGAGAGATTGAGCCCAGCGCAGGGAGAGAGATTGAGCCCAGCGCAGGGGGAGAGATTGAGCCCAGCGCAGGGAGAGAGATTGAGCCAAGCGCAGGGGGTAGAGATTGAGCCCAGCGCAGGAAGAGAGATTGAGCCCAGCGCAGGGGGGAGAGTTTGAGCCCAGCGCAGGGGGAGAGATTGAGCCCAGCGCAGGGGGAAGTGATTGTGCCCAGCGCAGGGAGAGAGATTGAGCCCAGCGCAGGGAGAGAGATTTAGCCCCGCCCCGAGGGATAGAGATTGAGCCCAGCGCAGGGAGAGAGATTGAGCCTAGCGCAGGGGGAGAGATTGAGCCCAGCGCAGGGAGAGAGATTGATCCCAGTGCAGGGGGAGAGATTGCGCCCATCGCAGGCAGAGAGATCAAGCCCAGTGCGGGGGGGAGGGATTGAGCTCAGTGCGGGAGAGAGATCAGGTTCAGTGCGGGAGAGAGATTGAGCCCAGCGCAGGGAGAACAATTGAGCCCAGCGCAGGGAGAGATCGAGGCAAGTGCAGGGAGAGAGATTGAGCCCAGTGCAGGGGGAGAGATCGAGCTCAGTGCAGGGGGAGAGAGATCGAGCTCAGTGCAGGGGGAGAGAGATCGAGCTCAGTGCAGGGGGAGAGATTGAGCTCAGTGCGGGAGAGAGATCAGGTTCAGTGCTGAAGAGAGATTGAGCCCAGCGCAGGGAGAACGATTGAGCCCAGCGCATGGAGAGAGATCGAGCCCAGCACAGGGGGAGAGATTGAGCCCAGCGCAGGGACAGAGATTGAGCTCAGTGCAGGGGGAGAGATTGAGCCCAGCGCAGGGGGAGAGATTGAGCCCAGCGCAGGGAGAGAGATTGAGCTCAGTGCGGGGAGAGAGATTGAGTCCAGCGCATGGAGAGAGATTGAGCTCAGTGCGGGGAGACAGATTGAACCCAGCGCAGGGGGAGAGATTGAGCCCAGCGCAGGGAGAGAGATTGAGCCCAGCGCAGGGAGGGAGATTGAGCCCAGCGCAAGGAGAGAGATTGAGCCCAGCGCAGGGAGTGAGATTGAGCCCAGCGCAGGGGGAGAGATTGAGCCCAGCGTAGGGAGGGAGATTGAGCCCAGCGCAGGGAGGGAGATTGAGCCCAGCGCAGGGAGAGAGATTGAGCCCAGCGCAGGGAGGGAGATTGAGCCCAGTGCAGGGGGAGAGATTGTGCCCAGCACAAGGAGAGAGATTGAGCCCAGTGCGGGGGGAGAGATTGAGCCCAGCGCAGGGAGAGAGATTGAGCCCAGCGTGGGGAGAGAGATTGAGCCCATCGCAGGGAGAGAGATTGTGCCCAGCGCAGGGAGAGAGATCAAGCCCAGCACAGGGAGAGAGATCGAGCCCAGCACAACGAGAGAGATTGAGCCCAGCACAGGGGGAGAGATTGACCCCAGCGCAGGGAGAGAGATTGAGCCCAGCGCAGCAAGAGAGATTGAGCCCAGCACAGGGAGAGAGATTGAGCCCAGCACAGGGAGAGAGATTGGGCCCAGCGCAGCGGGGAGAGATTGAGCCCAGCGCAGGGAGAGTGATTGAACCCAGCGCAGGGGGAGAGATTGAACCCAGCGCGGGGAGTGAGATTGAGTCCAGCGCAGGGGGAGAGATTGAGCCCAGTGCGGGGAGAAAGATTGAGCCCAACGCAGAGAGGGAGGTTGAGCCCAGTGCGGGGAGAGAGATTGAGCCCAGCGCAGGGAGTGAGATTGAGCCCAGCGTATGGGGAGAGGTTGAGCCCAGCGCAGAGGTAGAGATTGTGCCCAGCGCAGGGGGAGAGATTGAGCTCAGTGCGGGGAGAGAGATTGAGCCCAGCGCAGGGAGAGAGATTGAGACCAACGCAGGGAGAGAGATTGTGCCAAGCTCAGGGAGAGAGATCAAGCCCAGAGCAGGGAGAGAGATTGAGCCCAGCCCAGGGGGAGAGATTGACCCCAGCGCAGGGAGAGAGATTGAGCCCAGCGCAGCGAGAGAGATTGAGCCCAGCACAGGGAGAGAGATTGAGCCCAGCACACGGAGAGAGATTGGGCTCGGCGCAGGGGGGAGAGATTGAGCCCAGCGCAGGGAGAGAGATTGAGCCCAGCGCAGGGGGAGAGATTGAGCCCAGCGCAGAGAGGGAGGTTGAGCCCAGTGCGGGGAGAGAGATTGAGCCCAGCGGAGGGAGTGAGATTGAGCCCAGCGTATGGGGAGAGGTTGAGCCCAGCGCAGAGGTAGAGATTGTGCCCAGCGCAGGGGGAGAGATTGAGCTCAGTGCGGGGAGAGAGATTGAGCCCAGCGCAGGGAGAGAGATTGAGACCAACGCAGGGAGAGAGATTGTGCCAAGCTCAGGGAGAGAGATCAAGCCCAGAGCAGGGAGAGAGATTGAGCCCAGCCCAGGGGGAGAGATTGACCCCAGCGCAGGGAGAGAGATTGAGCCCATCGCAGCGAGAGAGATTGAGCCCAGCACAGGGAGAGAGATTGAGCCCAGCACACGGAGAGAGATTGGGCCCGGCGCAGGGGGGAGAGATTGAGCCCAGCGCAGGGAGAGAGATTGAGCCCAGCGCAGGGGGAGAGATTGAGCCCAGCGCCGGGAGAGAGATTGAGCCCAGTGCAGGGGGAGAGATTGTGCCCATCGTATGGAGAGAGATCGAGACCAGTGCAGGGAGAGAGATTGAGCCCAGTGCAGGGGGAGACATTGAGCCCAGTGCAGGCGGACAGATTGAGCCCAGTTCAGGCGGACAGATTGAGCCCAGTGCAGGCGGACAGATTGAGCCCACGCAGGGAGAGAGATTGAGCCCAGTGCAGGGAGAGAGATTGAGCCCAGTGCAGGTGGACAGATTGAGCCCAGTGCAGGAGGACAGATTGAGCCCAGTTCAGGCGGACAGATTGAGCCCAGTGCAGGCGGACAGATTGACCCCACGCAGGGAGAGAGATTGAGCCCAGCGCAGGGAGAGAGATTGAGCCCAGCGCAGGGAGGGAGATTGAGCCCAGCGCAGGGAGGGAGATTGAGCCCAGTGCAGGGGGAGAGATTGTGCCCATCACAAGGAGAGAGATTGAGCCCAGTGCGGGGGGAGAGATTGAGCCCAGCGCAGGGAGAGAGATTGAGCCCAGCGTGGGGAGAGAGATTGAGCCCATCGCAGGGAGAGAGATTGTGCCCAGCGCAGGGAGAGAGATCAAGCCCAGCACAGGGAGAGAGATCGAGCCCAGCACAACGAGAGAGATTGAGCCCAGCACAGTGGGAGAGATTGACCCCAGCGCAGGGAGAGAGATTGAGCCCAGCGCAGCAAGAGAGATTGAGCCCAGCACAGGGAGAGAGATTTGGCCCAGCGCAGCGGGGAGAGATTGAGCCCAGCGCAGGGAGAGTGATTGAACCCAGCGCAGGGGGAGAGATTGAACCCAGCGCGGGGAGTGAGATTGAGTCCAGCGCAGGGGGAGAGATTGAGCCCAGTGCGGGGAGAAAGATTGAGCCCAACGCAGAGAGGGAGGTTGAGCCCAGTGCGGGGAGAGAGATTGCGCCCAGCGCAGGGAGTGAGATTGAGCCCAGCGTATGGGGAGAGGTTGAGCCCAGCGCAGAGGTAGAGATTGTGCCCAGCGCAGGGGGAGAGATTGAGCTCAGTGCGGGGAGAGAGATTGAGCCCAGCGCAGGGAGAGAGATTGAGACCAACGCAGGGAGAGAGATTGTGCCAAGCTCAGGGAGAGAGATCAAGCCCAGAGCAGGGAGAGAGATTGAGCCCAGCCCAGGGGGAGAGATTGAGCCCAGCGCAGCGAGAGAGATTGAGCCCAGCACAGGGAGAGAGATTGAGCCCAGCACACGGAGAGAGATTGGGCCCGGCGCAGGGGGGAGAGATTGAGCCCAGCGCAGGGAGAGAGTTTGAGCCCAGTGCAGGGGGAGAGATTGAGCCCAGCGCCGGGAGAGAGATTGAGCCCAGTGCAGGAGGAGAGATTGTGCCCATCGTATGGAGAGAGATCGAGACCAGTGCAGGGAGAGAGATTGAGCCCAGTGGAGGGGGAGAGATTGAGCCCAGTGCAGGCGGACAGATTGAGCCCAGTGCAGGCGGACAGATTGAGCCCAGTGCAGGCGGACAGATTGAGCCCACGCAGGGAGAGAGATTGAGCCCAGTGCAGGGAGAGAGATTGAGCCCAGTGCAGGTGGACAGATTGAGCCCAGTGCAGGCGGACAGATTGAGCCCAGCGCAGGGAGAGAGATTGAGCCCAGCGCAGCGAGAGAGATTGAGCCCAGCGTGGGGAGAGAGATTGAGCCCATCGCAGGGAGAGAGATTGTGCCCAGCGCAGCGAGAGAGATCAAGCCCAGCACAAGGAGAGAGATTGAGCCCAGCACAACGAGAGAGATTGAGCCCAGCACAGGGGGAGAGATTGACCCCAGCGCAGGGAGAGCGATTGAGCCCAGCGCAGCGAGAGAGATTGAGCCCAGCACAGGGAGAGAGATTGAGCCCAGCGCAGGGAGAGTGGTTGAACCCAGCGCAGGGGGAGAGATTGAGCCCAGCGCGGGGAGAGAGATTGAGCCCAGCGCAGGGAGAGAGATTGAGCCCAGTGCAGGGGGAGAGATTGTGCCCATCGCAGGGAGAGAGATTGTGCCCAGCTCAGGGAGAGAGATTGAGCCAAGCGCAGGGGGGAGTGATTAAGCCCAGCGCAGGGAGAGAGATTGAGCCCAGCGCAGGGAGAGAGATTGAGCCCAGCGCATGGGGAGAGATTGAGCCCAGCGCAGGGGGGAGAGATTGAGCCCAGCGCAGGGGGAGAGATTGTGCCCAGCGCAGGGGGAAGAGATTGTGCCCAGCGCAGGGAGAGAGATTGAGCCCAGCACAGGGGGATGAGATTGAGCCCAGTGCAGGGCGAAGAGATTGAGCCCAGCGCAGGGAGAGAGATTTAGCCCAGCACAGGGGTAGAGATTGAGCCCAGCGCAGGGAGAGTAATCGAGCACAAAGCAGGGAGAGAGATTGAGCCCAGCGCACGGAGAGAGATTGAGCCCAGCGCAGGGAGAGAGATTGAGCTCAGTGCGGGGAGAGAGATTGAGCCCAGCGCAGGGGGAGAGATTGAGCCCAGCGCAGGGAGAGAGATTGAGCTCAGTGCGGGGAGAGAGATTGAGCCCAGCGCGGGGAGAGAGATTGAGCCCAGTGCAGGCGGACAGATTGAGCCCAGTGCAGGCGGACAGATTGAGCCCAGCGTGGGGAGAGAGATTGAGCCCATCGCAGGGAGAGAGATTGTGCCCAGCGCAGCGAGAGAGATCAAGACCAGCACAAGGAGAGAGATTGAGCCCAGCACAACGAGAGAAATTGAGCCCAGCACAGGGGGAGAGATTGACCCCAGCTCAGGGAGAGAGATTGAGCCCAGCGCAGCGAGAGAGATTGAGCCCAGCACAGGGAGAGAGATTGAGCCCAGCACAGGGAGAGAGATTGAGCCCAGCACAGGGAGAGAGATTGAGCCCAGCGCAGGGAGAGTGATTGAACCCAGCGCAGGGGGAGAGATTGAGCCCAGCGCGGGGAGAGAGATTGAGCCCAGTGCAGGGGGAGAGATTGAGCCCAGCGTGGGGAGAGAGATTGAGCACAGCGCAGGGAGAGAGATTGAGCCCATCGCAGGGACAGAGGTTGTGCCCAGCTCAGGGAGAGAGATCAAGCCCAGCACAAGGAGAGAGATTGAGCCCAGCACAAGGAGAGAGATTGACCCCAGTGCAGCGAGAGAGATTGAGCCCAGTGCAGGCGGAGAGATTGAGCCCAGTGCAGGCGGAGAGATTGAGCCCAGTGCAGGCGGAGAGTTTGAGCTCAGTACGGGAGAGAGATCAAGTTCTGTGCTGGAGAGAGATCGAGCCCAGCGCAGGGGGAGAGATTGAGCCCAGCGCAGGGGGAGAGATTGAGCTCAGTGCGGGGAGAGAGATTGAGCCCAGCGCAGGGAGAGAGACTGTGCCCAGCTCAGGGAGAGAGATTGAGCCCAGCGTAGGGAGAGAGATTGAGCCCAGCGCAGGGGGGAGAGATTGAGCCCAGCGCAGGGGGGAGAGATTGTGCCCAGCTCAGGAAGAGAGATTGAGCCTATCGCAGGGAGAGAGATTGTGCCCAGCTCAGGGAGAGAGATTGAGCCCAGCGCAGGGAGAGAGATTGAGCCCAGCGCAGGGGGGAGAGACTGAGCCCAGCGCAGGGGGGAGAGATTGAGCCCAGCGCAGGGAGAGAGATTGAGCCAAGCGCAGGGGGAGAGATTGAGCCCAGCGCAGGGAGAGAGATTGAGCCAAGCGCAGGGGGTAGAGATTGAGCCCAGCGCAGGAAGAGAGATTGAGCCCAGCGCAGGGGGGAGAGTTTGAGCCCAGCGCAGGGGGAGAGATTGAGCCCAGCGCAGGGGGAAGTGATTGTGCCCAGCGCAGGGAGAGAGATTGAGCCCAGCGCAGGGAGAGAGATTTAGCCCCGCCCCGAGGGATAGAGATTAAGCCCAGCGCATGGAGAGAGATTGAGCCTAGCGCAGGGGGAGAGATTGAGCCCAGCGCAGGGAGAGAGATTGATCCCAGTGCAGGGGGAGAGATTGCGCCCATCGCAGGCAGAGAGATCAAGCCCAGTGCGGGGGGGAGGGATTGAGCTCAGTGCGGGAGAGAGATCAGGTTCAGTGCGGGAGAGAGATTGAGCCCAGCGCAGGGAGAACAATTGAGCCCAGCGCAGGGAGAGATCGAGGCAAGTGCAGGGAGAGAGATTGAGCCCAGTGCAGGGGGAGAGATCGAGCTCAGTGCAGGGGGAGAGAGATCGAGCTCAGTGCAGGGGGAGAGAGATCGAGCTC
Source organism: Chiloscyllium plagiosum (assembly GCF_037043375.1). NCBI lineage: Eukaryota > Metazoa > Chordata > Chondrichthyes > Orectolobiformes > Hemiscylliidae > Chiloscyllium > Chiloscyllium plagiosum. The sequence goes on along the minus strand of NW_028270142.1, from coordinate 101,751,507 downwards.
AGTGCAGGGGGAGAGATTGAGCTCAGTGCGGGAGAGAGATCAGGTTCAGTGCTGAAGAGAGATTGAGCCCAGCGCAGGGAGAACGATTGAGCCCAGCGCATGGAGAGAGATCGAGCCCAGCACAGGGGGAGAGATTGAGCCCAGCGCAGGGACAGAGATTGAGCTCAGTGCAGGGGGAGAGATTGAGCCCAGCGCAGGGGGAGAGATTGAGCCCAGCGCAGGGAGAGAGATTGAGCTCAGTGCGGGGAGAGAGATTGAGTCCAGCGCATGGAGAGAGATTGAGCTCAGTGCGGGGAGACAGATTGAACCCAGCGCAGGGGGAGAGATTGAGCCCAGCGCAGGGAGAGAGATTGAGCCCAGCGCAGGGAGGGAGATTGAGCCCAGCGCAAGGAGAGAGATTGAGCCCAGCGCAGGGAGTGAGATTGAGCCCAGCGCAGGGGGAGAGATTGAGCCCAGCGTAGGGAGGGAGATTGAGCCCAGCGCAGGGAGGGAGATTGAGCCCAGCGCAGGGAGAGAGATTGAGCCCAGCGCAGGGAGGGAGATTGAGCCCAGTGCAGGGGGAGAGATTGTGCCCAGCACAAGGAGAGAGATTGAGCCCAGTGCGGGGGGAGAGATTGAGCCCAGCGCAGGGAGAGAGATTGAGCCCAGCGTGGGGAGAGAGATTGAGCCCATCGCAGGGAGAGAGATTGTGCCCAGCGCAGGGAGAGAGATCAAGCCCAGCACAGGGAGAGAGATCGAGCCCAGCACAACGAGAGAGATTGAGCCCAGCACAGGGGGAGAGATTGACCCCAGCGCAGGGAGAGAGATTGAGCCCAGCGCAGCAAGAGAGATTGAGCCCAGCACAGGGAGAGAGATTGAGCCCAGCACAGGGAGAGAGATTGGGCCCAGCGCAGCGGGGAGAGATTGAGCCCAGCGCAGGGAGAGTGATTGAACCCAGCGCAGGGGGAGAGATTGAACCCAGCGCGGGGAGTGAGATTGAGTCCAGCGCGGGGGGAGAGATTGAGCCCAGTGCGGGGAGAAAGATTGAGCCCAACGCAGAGAGGGAGGTTGAGCCCAGTGCGGGGAGAGAGATTGAGCCCAGCGCAGGGAGTGAGATTGAGCCCAGCGTATGGGGAGAGGTTGAGCCCAGCGCAGAGGTAGAGATTGTGCCCAGCGCAGGGGGAGAGATTGAGCTCAGTGCGGGGAGAGAGATTGAGCCCAGCGCAGGGAGAGAGATTGAGACCAACGCAGGGAGAGAGATTGTGCCAAGCTCAGGGAGAGAGATCAAGCCCAGAGCAGGGAGAGAGATTGAGCCCAGCCCAGGGGGAGAGATTGACCCCAGCGCAAGGAGAGAGATTGAGCCCAGCGCAGCGAGAGAGATTGAGCCCAGCACAGGGAGAGAGATTGAGCCCAGCACACGGAGAGAGATTGGGCCCGGCGCAGGGGGGAGAGATTGAGCCCAGCGCAGGGAGAGAGATTGAGCCCAGCGCAGGGGGAGAGATTGAGCCCAGCGCAGAGAGGGAGGTTGAGCCCAGTGCGGGGAGAGAGATTGAGCCCAGCGCAGGGAGTGAGATTGAGCCCAGCGTATGGGGAGAGGTTGAGCCCAGCGCAGAGGTAGAGATTGTGCCCAGCGCAGGGGGAGAGATTGAGCTCAGTGCGGGGAGAGAGATTGAGCCCAGCGCAGGGAGAGAGATTGAGACCAACGCAGGGAGAGAGATTGTGCCAAGCTCAGGGAGAGAGATCAAGCCCAGAGCAGGGAGAGAGATTGAGCCCAGCCCAGGGGGAGAGATTGACCCCAGCGCAGGGAGAGAGATTGAGCCCAGCGCAGCGAGAGAGATTGAGCCCAGCACAGGGAGAGAGATTGAGCCCAGCGCAGGGGGAGAGATTGAGCCCAGCGCCGGGAGAGAGATTGAGCCCAGTGCAGGGGGAGAGATTGTGCCCATCGTATGGAGAGAGATCGAGACCAGTGCAGGGAGAGAGATTGAGCCCAGTGCAGGGGGAGACATTGAGCCCAGTGCAGGCGGACAGATTGAGCCCAGTTCAGGCGGACAGATTGAGCCCAGTGCAGGCGGACAGATTGAGCCCACGCAGGGAGAGAGATTGAGCCCAGTGCAGGGAGAGAGATTGAGCCCAGTGCAGGTGGACAGATTGAGCCCAGTGCAGGCGGACAGATTGAGCCCAGCGCAGGGAGAGAGATTGAGCCCAGCGCAGCGAGAGAGATTGAGCCCAGCGTGGGGAGAGAGATTGAGCCCATCGCAGGGAGAGAGATTGTGCCCAGCGCAGCGAGAGAGATCAAGCCCAGCACAAGGAGAGAGATTGAGCCCAGCACAACGAGAGAGATTGAGCCCAGCACAGGGGGAGAGATTGACCCCAGCGCAGGGAGAGCGATTGAGCCCAGCGCAGCGAGAGAGATTGAGCCCAGCACAGGGAGAGAGATTGAGCCCAGCGCAGGGAGAGTGATTGAACCCAGCGCAGGGGGAGAGATTGAGCCCAGCGCGGGGAGAGAGATTGAGCCCAGCGCAGGGAGAGAGATTGAGCCCAGTGCAGGGGGAGAGATTGTGCCCATCGCAGGGAGAGAGATTGTGCCCAGCTCAGGGAGAGAGATTGAGCCAAGCGCAGGGGGGAGTGATTAAGCCCAGCGCAGGGAGAGAGATTGAGCCCAGCGCAGGGAGAGAGATTGAGCCCAGCGCATGGGGAGAGATTGAGCCCAGCGCAGGGGGGAGAGATTGAGCCCAGCGCAGGGGGAGAGATTGTGCCCAGCGCAGGGGGAAGAGATTGTGCCCAGCGCAGGGAGAGAGATTGAGCCCAGCACAGGGGGATGAGATTGAGCCCAGCGCAGGGCGAAGAGATTGAGCCCAGCGCAGGGAGAGAGATTTAGCCCAGCACAGGGGTAGAGATTGAGCCCAGCGCAGGGAGAGTAATCGAGCACAAAGCAGGGAGAGAGATTGAGCCCAGCGCACGGAGAGAGATTGAGCCTAGCGCAGGGGGAGAGATTGAGCCCAGCGCAGGGAGAGAGATTGAGCCCAGTGCAGGGGGAGAGATTGTGCCCATCGCAGGCAGAGAGATCAAGCCCAGTGCAGGGGGAGAGATTGAGCTCAGTGCGGGAGAGAGATCAGGTCAGTGCGGGAGAGAGATTGAGCCCAGCGCAGGGGGAGAGATTGAGCCCAGCGCAGGGAGAGAGATTGAGCTCAGTGCGGGGAGACAGATTGAACCCAGCGCAGGGGGAGAGATTGAGCCCAGCGCAGGGACAGAGATTGAGCTCAGTGCAGGGGGAGAGATTGAGCCCAGCGCAGGGGGAGAGATTGAGCCCAGCGCAGGGAGAGAGATTGAGCTCAGTGCGGGGAGAGAGATTGAGCCCAGCGCGGGGAGAGAGATTGAGCCCAGTGCAGGCGGACAGATTGAGCCCAGTGCTGGCGGACAGATTGAGCCCAGCGTGGGGAGAGAGATTGAGCCCATCGCAGGGAGAGAGATTGTGCCCAGCGCAGCGAGAGAGATCAAGCCCAGCACAAGGAGAGAGATTGAGCCCAGCACAACGAGAGAAATTGAGCCCAGCACAGGGGGAGAGATAGACCCCAGCGCAGGGAGAGAGATTGAGCCCAGCGCAGCGAGAGAGATTGAGCCCAGCACAGGGAGAGAGATTGAGCCCAGCGCAGGGAGAGTGATTGAACCCAGCGCAGGGGGAGAGATTGAGCCCAGCGCGGGGAGAGAGATTGAGCCCAGCGCAGGGAGAGAGATTGAGCCCAGTGCAGGGGGAGAGATTGTGCCCATCGCAGGGAGAGAGATTGTGCCCAGCTCAGGGAGAGAGATTGAGCCAAGCGCAGGGGGGAGTGATTAAGCCCAGCGCAGGGAGACAGATTGAGCCCAGCGCATGGGGTGAGATTGAGCCCAGTGCAGGGGGAGACATTGAGCCCAGTGCAGGCGGACAGATTGAGCCCAGTGCAGGCGGACAGATTGAGCCCAGTGCAGGCGGACAGATTGAGCCCACGCAGGGAGAGAGATTGAGCCCAGTGCAGGGAGAGAGATTGAGCCCAGTGCAGGTGGACAGATTGAGCCCAGTGCAGGCGGACAGATTGAGCCCAGCGCAGGGAGAGAGATTGAGCCCAGCGCAGCGAGAGAGATTGAGCCCAGCGTGGGGAGAGAGATTGAGCCCATCGCAGGGAGAGAGATTGTGCCCAGCGCAGCGAGAGAGATCAAGCCCAGCACAAGGAGAGAGATTGAGCCCAGCACAACGAGAGAGATTGAGCCCAGCACAGGGGGAGAGATTGACCCCAGCGCAGGGAGAGCGATTGAGCCCAGCGCAGCGAGAGAGATTGAGCCCAGCACAGGGAGAGAGATTGAGCCCAGCGCAGGGAGAGTGATTGAACCCAGCGCAGGGGGAGAGATTGAGCCCAGCGCGGGGAGAGAGATTGAGCCCAGCGCAGGGAGAGAGATTGAGCCCAGTGCAGGGGGAGAGATTGTGCCCATCGCAGGGAGAGAGATTGTGCCCAGCTCAGGGAGAGAGATTGAGCCAAGCGCAGGGGGGAGTGATTAAGCCCAGCGCAGGGAGAGAGATTGAGCCCAGCGCAGAGAGAGAGATTGAGCCCAGCGCATGGGGAGAGATTGAGCCCAGCGCAGGGGGGAGAGATTGAGCCCAGCGCAGGGGGAGAGATTGTGCCCAGCGCAGGGGGAAGAGATTGTGCCCAGCGCAGGGAGAGAGATTGAGCCCAGCACAGGGGGATGAGATTGAGCCCAGCGCAGGGCGAAGAGATTGAGCCCAGCGCAGGGAGAGAGATTTAGCCCAGCACAGGGGTAGAGATTGAGCCCAGCGCAGGGAGAGTAATCGAGCACAAAGCAGGGAGAGAGATTGAGCCCAGCGCACGGAGAGAGATTGAGCCTAGCGCAGGGGGAGAGATTGAGCCCAGCGCAGGGAGAGAGATTGAGCCCAGTGCAGGGGGAGAGATTGTGCCCATCGCAGGCAGAGAGATCAAGCCCAGTGCAGGGGGAGAGATTGAGCTCAGTGCGGGAGAGAGATCAGGTCAGTGCGGGAGAGAGATTGAGCCCAGCGCAGGGGGAGAGATTGAGCTCAGTGCGGGGAGACAGATTGAAGCCAGCGCAGGGGGAGAGATTGAGCCCAGCGCAGGGACAGAGATTGAGCTCAGTGCAGGGGGAGAGATTGAGCCCAGCGCAGGGGGAGAGATTGAGCCCAGCGCAGGGAGAGAGATTGAGCTCAGTGCGGGGAGAGAGATTGAGCCCAGCGCGGGGAGAGAGATTGAGCCCAGTGCAGGCGGACAGATTGAGCCCAGTGCAGGCGGACAGATTGAGCCCAGCGTGGGGAGAGAGATTGAGCCCATCGCAGGGAGAGAGATTGTGCCCAGCGCAGCGAGAGAGATCAAGCCCAGCACAAGGAGAGAGATTGAGCCCAGCACAACGAGAGAAATTGAGCCCAGCACAGGGGGAGAGATTGACCCCAGCGCAGGGAGAGAGATTGAGCCCAGCGCAGCGAGAGAGATTGAGCCCAGCACAGGGAGAGAGATTGAGCCCAGCGCAGGGAGAGTGATTGAACCCAGCGCAGGGGGAGAGATTGAGCCCAGCGCGGGGAGAGAGATTGAGCCCAGCGCAGGGAGAGAGATTGAGCCCAGTGCAGGGGGAGAGATTGTGCCCATCGCAGGGAGAGAGATTGTGCCCAGCTCAGGGAGAGAGATTGAGCCAAGCGCAGGGGGGAGTGATTAAGCCCAGCGCAGGGAGAGAGATTGAGCCCAGCGCATGGGGAGAGATTGAGCCCAGCACAGGGGGGAGAGATTGAGCCCAGCTCAGGGAGAGAGATTGAGCCAAGCGCAGGGGGGAGTGATTAAGCCCAGCGCAGGGAGAGAGATTGAGCCCAGCGCATGGGGAGAGATTGAGCCCAGCGCAGCGAGAGAGATTGAGCCCAGCGCAGGGAGAGAGATTGAGCCCAGCGCATGGGGAGAGATTGAGCCCAGCGCAGGGGGGAGAGATTGAGCCCAGCGCAGGGGGAGAGATTGTGCCCAGCGCAGGGGGAAGAAATTGTGCCCAGCGCAGGGAGAGAGATTGAGCCCAGCGCAGGGAGAGAGATTGAGCCCAGCGCAGGGGGATGAGATTGAGCCCAGCGCAGGGCGAAGAGATTGAGCCCAGCGCAGGGAGAGAGATTTAGCCCAGCACAGGGAGAGAGATTGAGCCCAGTGCAGGGGGAGAGATTGTGCCCATCGCAGGGAGAGAGATTGTGCCCAGTACAGGCGGACAGATTGAGCCCAGTGCTGGCGGACAGATTGAGCCCAGCGTGGGGAGAGAGATTGAGCCCATCGCAGGGAGAGAGATTGTGCCCAGCGCAGCGAGAGAGATCAAGCCCAGCGCGGGGAGAGAGATTGAGCCCAGCACAACGAGAGAAATTGAGCCCAGCACAGGGGGAGAGATAGACCCCAGCGCAGGGAGAGAGATTGAGCCCAGCGCAGCGAGAGAGATTGAGCCCAGCACAGGGAGAGAGATTGAGCCCAGCGCAGGGAGAGTGATTGAACCCAGCGCAGGGGGAGAGATTGAGCCCAGCGCGGGGAGAGAGATTGAGCCCAGCGCAGGGAGAGAGATTGAGCCCAGTGCAGGGGGAGAGATTGTGCCCATCGCAGGGAGAGAGATTGTGCCCAGCTCAGGGAGAGAGATTGAGCCAAGCGCAGGGGGGAGTGATTAAGCCCAGCGCAGGGAGAGAGATTGAGCCCAGCGCATGGGGAGAGATTGAGCCCAGTGCAGGGGGAGACATTGAGCCCAGTGCAGGCGGACAGATTGAGCCCAGTGCAGGCGGACAGATTGAGCCCAGTGCAGGCGGACAGATTGAGCCCACGCAGGGAGAGAGATTGAGCCCAGTGCAGGGAGAGAGATTGAGCCCAGTGCAGGTGGACAGATTGAGCCCAGTGCAGGCGGACAGATTGAGCCCAGCGCAGGGAGAGAGATTGAGCCCAGCGCAGCGAGAGAGATTGAGCCCAGCGTGGGGAGAGAGATTGAGCCCATCGCAGGGAGAGAGATTGTGCCCAGCGCAGCGAGAGAGATCAAGCCCAGCACAAGGAGAGAGATTGAGCCCAGCACAACGAGAGAGATTGAGCCCAGCACAGGGGGAGAGATTGACCCCAGCGCAGGGAGAGCGATTGAGCCCAGCGCAGCGAGAGAGATTGAGCCCAGCACAGGGAGAGAGATTGAGCCCAGCGCAGGGAGAGTGATTGAACCCAGCGCAGGGGGAGAGATTGAGCCCAGCGCGGGGAGAGAGATTGAGCCCAGCGCAGGGAGAGAGATTGAGCCCAGTGCAGGGGGAGAGATTGTGCCCATCGCAGGGAGAGAGATTGTGCCCAGCTCAGGGAGAGAGATTGAGCCAAGCGCAGGGGGGAGTGATTAAGCCCAGCGCAGGGAGAGAGATTGAGCCCAGCGCAGAGAGAGAGATTGAGCCCAGCGCATGGGGAGAGATTGAGCCCAGCGCAGGGGGGAGAGATTGAGCCCAGCGCAGGGGGAGAGATTGTGCCCAGCGCAGGGGGAAGAGATTGTGCCCAGCGCAGGGAGAGAGATTGAGCCCAGCACAGGGGGATGAGATTGAGCCCAGCGCAGGGCGAAGAGATTGAGCCCAGCGCAGGGAGAGAGATTTAGCCCAGCACAGGGGTAGAGATTGAGCCCAGCGCAGGGAGAGTAATCGAGCACAAAGCAGGGAGAGAGATTGAGCCCAGCGCACGGAGAGAGATTGAGCCTAGCGCAGGGGGAGAGATTGAGCCCAGCGCAGGGAGAGAGATTGAGCCCAGTGCAGGGGGAGAGATTGTGCCCATCGCAGGCAGAGAGATCAAGCCCAGTGCAGGGGGAGAGATTGAGCTCAGTGCGGGAGAGAGATCAGGTCAGTGCGGGAGAGAGATTGAGCCCAGCGCAGGGGGAGAGATTGAGCCCAGCGCAGGGAGAGAGATTGAGCTCAGTGCGGGGAGACAGATTGAACCCAGCGCAGGGGGAGAGATTGAGCCCAGCGCAGGGAGAGAGATTGAGCTCAGTGCGGGGAGAGAGATTGAGCCCAGCGCGGGGAGAGAGATTGAGCCCAGTGCAGGCGGACAGATTGAGCCCAGTGCAGGCGGACAGATTGAGCCCAGCGTGGGGAGAGAGATTGAGCCCATCGCAGGGAGAGAGATTGTGCCCAGCGCAGCGAGAGAGATCAAGCCCAGCACAAGGAGAGAGATTGAGCCCAGCACAACGAGAGAAATTGAGCCCAGCACAGGGGGAGAGATTGACCCCAGCGCAGGGAGAGAGATTGAGCCCAGCGCAGCGAGAGAGATTGAGCCCAGCACAGGGAGAGAGATTGAGCCCAGCGCAGGGAGAGTGATTGAACCCAGCGCAGGGGGAGAGATTGAGCCCAGCGCGGGGAGAGAGATTGAGCCCAGCGCAGGGAGAGAGATTGAGCCCAGTGCAGGGGGAGAGATTGTGCCCATCGCAGGGAGAGAGATTGTGCCCAGCTCAGGGAGAGAGATTGAGCCAAGCGCAGGGGGGAGTGATTAAGCCCAGCGCAGGGAGAGAGATTGAGCCCAGCGCATGGGGAGAGATTGAGCCCAGCACAGGGGGGAGAGATTGAGCCCAGCTCAGGGAGAGAGATTGAGCCAAGCGCAGGGGGGAGTGATTAAGCGCAGCGCAGGGAGAGAGATTGAGCCCAGCGCATGGGGAGAGATTGAGCCCAGCGCAGCGAGAGAGATTGAGCCCAGCGCAGGGAGAGAGATTGAGCCCAGCGCATGGGGAGAGATTGAGCCCAGCGCAGGGGGGAGAGATTGAGCCCAGCGCAGGGGGAGAGATTGTGCCCAGCGCAGGGGGAAGAAATTGTGCCCAGCGCAGGGAGAGAGATTGAGCCCAGCGCAGGGAGAGAGATTGAGCCCAGCGCAGGGGGATGAGATTGAGCCCAGCGCAGGGCGAAGAGATTGAGCCCAGCGCAGGGAGAGAGATTTAGCCCAGCACAGGGGTAGAGATTGAGCCCAGCGCAGGGAGAGTAATCGAGCACAAAGCAGGGAGAGAGATTGAGCCCAGCGCAGGGAGAGAGATTGAGCCTAGCGCAGGGGGAGAGATTGAGCCCAGCGCAGGGGGAGAGATTGTGCCCATCGCAGGCAGAGAGATCAAGCCCAGTGCAGGGGGAGACATTGAGCTCAGTGCGGGAGAGAGATCAGGTCAGTGCGGGAGAGAGATTGAGCCCAGCGCAGGGAGCGAGATTGAGCCCAGTGCAGGGGGAGAGATTGTGCCCAGCGCAGGGAGAGAGATCAAGCCCAGTGCGGGGGGAGAGATTGAGCTCAGTGCGGGACAGAGATCAGGTTCAGTGCTGAAGAGAGATTGAGCCCAGCGCAGGGAGAACGATTGAGCCCAGCGGATGGAGAGAGATTGAGCCCAGCACAGGGAGAGAGATTGAGCTCAGTGCGGGGAGACAGATTGAACCCAGCGCAGGGACAGAGATTGAGCTCAGTGCAGGGGGAGAGATTGAGCCCAGCGCAGGGGGAGAGATTGAGCCCAGCGCAGGGCGAGAGATTGAGCTCAGTGCGGGGAGAGAGATTGAGCCCAGCGCGGGGAGAGAGATTGAGCCCAGCGCAGGGAGAGAGATTGAGCCCAGCGCTGGGAGGGAGATTGAGCCCAGCGCAGGGAGAGAGATTGAGCCCAGCGCAGGGAGAGAGATTGAGCCCAGCGCAGGGGGAGAGATTGAGCCCAGCGCAGGGAGGGAGATTGAGCCCAGCGCAAAGGGGGAGATTGAGCCCAACGCAGGGAGAGAGATTGAGCCCAGCGCAGGGAGAGAGATTGAGCCCAGCGCAGGGAGGGAGATTGAGCCCAGTGCAGGGAGAAAGATTGAGCCCAGCACAGGGAGAGAGATTGTGCCCAGCGCATGGGGAGAGGTTGAGCCCAGCGCAGGGGTAGAGATTGTGCCCAGCGCAGGGGGAGAGATTGATCTCAATGCAGGAAGAGAGATTGAGCCAATCACAGGGAGAGAGATTGAGCCCATCGCAGGGAGAGAGATTGTGCCCAGCTCAGGGAGAGAGATCAAGCCCAGCACAAGGAGAGAGATTGAGCCCAGCACAAGGAGTGAAATTGACCCCAGTGCAGCGAGAGAGATTGAGCCCAGTGCAGGCGGAGAGATTGAGCCCAGTGCAGGCGGAGAGATTGAGCCCAGTGCAGGCGGAGAGTTTGAGCTCAGTACGGGAGAGAGATCAAGTTCTGTGCTGGAGAGAGATTGAGCCCAGCGCAGGGGGAGAGATTGAGCTCAGTGCGGGGAGAGAGATTGAGCCCAGCGCAGGGGGGAGAGATTGAGCCCAGCGCAGGGAGAGAGATTGAGCCAAGCGCAGGGAGAGAGATTGAGCCCAGCGCAGGGGGAGAGATTGAGCCCAGCGCAGGGAGAGAGATTGAGCCAAGCGCAGGGGGGAGAGATTGAGCCCAGCGCAGGGGGGAGAGATTGTGCCCAGCTCAGGAAGAGAGATTGAGCCAATCGCAGGGAGAGAGATTGTGCCCAGCTCAGGGAGAGAGATTGAGCCCAGCGCAGGGAGAGAGATTGAGCCCAGCGCAGGGGGGAGAGACTGAGCCCAGCGCAGGGGGGAGAGATTGAGCCCAGCGCAGGGAGAGAGATTGAGCCAAGCGCAGGGAGAGAGATTGAGCCCAGCGCAGGGGGAGAGATTGAGCCCAGCGCAGGGAGAGAGATTGAGCCAAGCGCAGGGGGTAGAGATTGAGCCCAGCGCAGGAAGAGAGATTGAGCCAAGCGCAGGGGGGAGAGTTTGAGCCCAGCGCAGGGGGAGAGATTGAGCCCAGCGCAGGGGGAAGTGATTGTGCCCAGCGCAGGGAGAGAGATTGAGCCCAGCGCAGGGAGAGAGATTTAGCCCCGCCCCGAGGGATAGAGATTGAGCCCAGCGCAGGGCGAAGAGATTGAGCCCAGCGCAGGGAGAGTAATCGAGCCCAAAGCAGGGAGAGAGATTGAGCCCACCGCAGGGAGAGAGATTGAGCCTAGCGCAGGGGGAGAGATTGACCCCAGCGCAGGGAGAGAGATTGATCCCAGTGCAGGGGGAGAGATTGTGCCCATCGCAGGCAGAGAGATCAAGCCCAGTGCGGGGGGGAGGGATTGAGCTCAGTGCGGGAGAGAGATCAGGTTCAGTGCGGGAGAGAGATTGAGCCCAGCGCAGGGAGAACAATTGAGCCCAGCGCAGGGAGAGATCGAGGCAAGTGCAGGGAGAGAGATTGAGCCCAGTGCAGGGGGAGAGATCGAGCTCAGTGCAGGGGGAGAGAGATCGAGCTCAGTGCAGGGGGAGAGAGATCGAGCTCAGTGCAGGGGGAGAGATTGAGCTCAGTGCGGGAGAGAGATCAGGTTCAGTGCTGAAGAGAGATTGAGCCCAGCGCAGGGAGAACGATTGAGCCCAGCGCATGGAGAGAGATCGAGCCCAGCACAGGGGGAGAGATTGAGCCCAGCGCAGGGACAGAGATTGAGCTCAGTGCAGGGGGAGAGATTGAGCCCAGCGCAGGGGGAGAGATTGAGCCCAGCGCAGGGAGAGAGATTGAGCTCAGTGCGGGGAGAGAGATTGAGTCCAGCGCATGGAGAGAGATTGAGCTCAGTGCGGGGAGACAGATTGAACCCAGCGCAGGGGGAGAGATTGAGCCCAGCGCAGGGACAGAGATTGAGCTCAGTGCAGGGGGAGAAATTGCGCCCAGCGCAGGGGGAGAGATTGAGCCCAGCGCAGGGAGAGAGATTGAGCTCAGTGCGGGGAGAGAGATTGAGCCCAGCGCGGGGAGAGAGATTGAGCCCAGCGCAGGGAGAGAGATTGAGCCCAGCGCAGGGAGGGAGATTGAGCCCAGCGCAAGGAGAGAGATTGAGCCCAGCGCAGGGAGTGAGATTGAGCCCAGCGCAGGGGGAGAGATTGAGCCCAGCGTAGGGAGGGAGATTGAGCCCAGCGCAGGGAGGGAGATTGAGCCCAGCGCAGGGAGAGAGATTGAGCCCAGCGCAGGGAGAAAGATTGAGCCCAGCACAGGGAGAGAGATTGTGCCCAGCGCATGGGGAGAGGTTGAGCCCAGCGCAGGGGTAGAGATTGTGCCCAGCGCAGGGGGAGAGATTGAGCTCAATGCAGGGAGAGAGATTGAGCCCATCGCAGGGAGAGAGATTGAGCCCATCGCAGGGAGAGAGATTGTGCCCAGCTCAGGGAGAGAGATCAAGCCCAGCACAAGGAGAGAGATTGAGCCCAGCACAAGGAGAGAGATTGACCCCAGCGCAGCGAGAGAGATTGACCCCCGGGGCAGGCGGAGAGTTTGAGCTCAGTACGGGAGAGAGATCAAGTTCTGTGCTGGAGAGAGATCGAGCCCAGCGCAGGGGGAGAGATTGAGCCCAGCGCAGGGGGAGAGATTGAGCTCAGTGCGGGGAGAGAGATTGAGCCCAGCGCAGGGAGAGAGATTGAGCATAGCGCAGGGGGGAGAGATTGAGCCCAGCGCAGGGGAGAGAGATTGAGCCCAGCGCAGGGGAGAGAGATTGAGCCAAGCGCAGGGGGTAGAGATTGAGCCCAGCGCAGGGGGAGAGATTGAGCCAAGCGCAGGGGGTCGAGATTGAGCCAAGCGCAGGTAGAGAGATTTAGCCCCGCACAGGGGGAAGAGATTGAGCCCAGCGCAGGGCGAAGAGATTGAGCCCAGCGCAGGGAGAGAGATTTAGCCCCACACAGGGATAGAGATTGAGCCCAGCGCAGGGAGAGTAATCGAGCCCAAAGCAGGGAGACAGATTGAGCCCAGCGCAGGGAGAGAGATTGAGCCTAGCGCAGGGGGAGAGATTGAGCCCAGCGCAGGGAGAGAGATTGATCCCAGTGCAGGGGGAGAGATTGTTCCCATCGCAGGCAGAGAGATCAAGCCCATTGCGGGGGGAGAGATTGAGCTCAGTGCGGGAGAGAGATCAGGTTCAGTGCGGGAGAGAGATTGAGCCCAGCGCAGGGAGAACAATTGAGTCCAGCGCAGGGAGAGAGATCGAGGCAAGTGCAGGGAGAGAGATTGAGCCCAGTGCAGGGGGAGAGATCGAGCTCAGTGCAGGGGAGAGAGATCGAGCTCAGTGCAGGGGGAGAGATCGAGCCCAGCGCAGGTAGAGAGATTGAGCTCAGTACGGGAGAGAGATCGAGCTCAGTGAAGGTGGAGAGATTGAGCACATTGCGGGAGAGAGATCGAGTTCAGTGCTGGAGAAAGATGGAGCCTATCGCAGGGGGAGTGATCCAGGATGGAGGGACTGAAGCCCATAGCTAAAGAAGAATTGTAATTTAAAATTTTTAACTTTGTTTCTTATTTCCTACTTTCTACTGAGAAGATCTGTAATTTTACACTTTTTACTAATTTCTTTATTTTTCTACTTTTTACCTAAGATTGTGCACCTACGTACTTTGTAACTAAGATGGCGTCATGAATGGTGACATTGTAAAGGTTTCACTGCAGGGCAGCATGGTGCCCAGTGGTTAGCATTGTTGCCTCACAATGCCAGGTACTCGGGTTTGATTCCACCCTCAGGCTACTCTCTGTGTGGAATTTGCATATTCTCCCCGTGTCCTCAGGGCACTCTGGTTTCCTCCCACAGTCCAAAGATGTGCAGGTTAGATGAACTGGCTATAGTAAATTGCCCATAGCGTTTTGGGATGTGTAGTTAGACGCATTAGTCAGTAATAGGGAAGGGGAATGGATCTGAGTGGGATACTGTTTGGAGGGTTGGTGTGGACTTGTTGGGCCAAATGGTCTTTTCCTTCACAGTAGGGATTCTATGAAACACGTGACAATAAAACTAATTTGCAATCTAGCTTTAGTTTACTGTTAGCATGTTTTGTAGCTCAGATTGAGGTTCTGCATATAAGTTTGCTCGCTCGGCTGGAAGGTTCATTTTCAGACGTTTTGTCACCATGCTAGGTAACATCTTCAGTGAGCCTCCGGATGAAGCACTCCTGATTAGATTACTTACAGTGTGGAAACAGGCCTTTCAGCCCAACAAGTCCACACCGACCCACCGAAGCGCAACCCACCCATACATTTACCTCTTCAGCTAACACCACGGGCTATTTAGCATGGCCAATTCACCTAACCTGCACATCTTTGAACTGTGGGAGGAAACCGGAGCATCCTGAGGAAACCCACGCAGACACGGGGAGAAGTCGCCTGAGGTAGGGATTGAACCCGGGTCTCTGGTGCTGTGAGGCAGCAGTGCTAACCACTGTGCCGCCGTGCCACTGATGTTTCCTTTCTATTTATACGTTTGGGTTTCCTTGGGTTTGTGATGTCATTTCATGTAATGATGTCATTTCCTATGGTGATGTTATTTCCTGTTTTTTTTCTCAGGGGATGGTAAATGGTTAATGTGTTTGTTGATAGAATTCCGGTTGGAATGCCATGCTTCTAGGAATTCTCATGCGTGTCTGTGTTTGCTATATTTAGTTTTCTTTAATGCCAACTTGACAAAGTCCTTCTAATTTACCTTTTAATGCTATGAAGATGCCTCTGCTAACGTATTTGAGGATTTATGTTAAAGGAACATTCGAACTTATGAAGCTTCTTTTTTAAAGAAAAGTCACCAAAAATAGGACACTGGGCTATTTATTTCTTGTAAGGCAGTTTGTACAAGTCACATGACCTAAGCTTTTTGGAGCTGATACTTCATTTTAGATATAGTTTGGAGTTTAGCTGGAGTACAGCCAGTTGAGAGAGAGAAAAACAGACAAGCTGCCCCAGTTAATTCTCTGCTTTTCAGAGAAAAATCCTTTTTTGGAGAGTTTGAAAAACTGATGCAGCTGTTTCTCCTGAAAAGCCACTGAATGTTTCGCATGTGCTGAACAGACTACACTTAAAAATCTACTGTCTACTTTGCAGCACCTATCGACATGTTCTAGAATGCTGACTGAAAGCCTTCTCAAATATTTCATACATTACCCTTTTCCCTTTAACAAATTAATAATTACTGGTCAAAGTGTTTCTTCAAAAATAAACTCTGCAGAGAATTCTCTTTCCTTTTAATTTGTGTTTAAGGCTGATATTGAAAGATAAATGTTTAGCTTTCCACTTTTAAATTATGTGTCAATCAGCTTTAGGTCTTTGCGAATTTCACAATAAATTAATAAGTGCCTCGTTTATTAAAGAAACCTGTTTTCTCTTATTTTAAATCTAATTGACCATATATATATATATATATATATATATAACTGGGTAAATCACTGAAATTTATGTTGCAATTTGTAAAGTAGCGGAACTGGATAGAGACAGAGGGAGAGACAGTGAAAGAGATAGACACTCCTCAATCTCAGTGTAGCTGCAGCAATCCATTCCCCAAACATTTTAACGCTTGACTCCTAATTTCCTCTAGAAATTATCACACTGGGTCATTATAATGTAAAGGTTCTTGTGTGTGAACATTGATGTTTTCTCCTGTTTTCTCCTGAGATTTAATTTCTAACAGGGTGAGATTAGCTGTTTCATATTGCAGTTAAGGCATTTGTTCACACCATTTTACTTACTGGGTTTGTGCTGTTCACAATATTTGGTAAAGGAACAAAACTATCCTATCCATTGCTTTGTTAACATGAACCTCTATTAGTTCAGGGTTTGTGGCCTCTGACTCTGTTGGGGTATAAGTTACCATGCAAGGTGTCACATTAGTTTAATTTTTTTGGTACATGCATCATACTAAAGTTGAGTACCATTTGCTCTGGTAGGACTATGGCAACTTTGCTTGTGCGAGTACCAGCTAATGTGCATTACTGCTTATGAGATCAGGAATTTAAGTCAAAAGCTCTTAATTTTCAAACCTTTTGAAATTGAGAGTCAGGCATAGACTAGCTGGATCATTCAGGCCATGTATTATCACTTTGATTCTTCATCATATAAATACTTCCACCCACTTGGAGCCATGGAATTTCTTGAGAGAGGTGAAACAAGTGAAAAACATAGGGAGAGTGAATTGTGTGTTTGATGTCAAACCTAACATGGGCACTATTTCCAGACGTACTGCACCAGGGAGCGTGGGGTTTGGGTGGGAGAATGGTGATGATATGTAGGAAGGGAAGTATTCAATAGCTGATTTGCTGGGGGTATGACTGGTGGGCAATTAGTGGCAGCCGAGTCCAGAATGGAGACAGGACTTTGAAAGTGGAAGCACAATTTAAAGACACAATGGCAGCTGTTATGGGGTGGCCATCTTGTGTGGTTATGAAAACCCAAGGTCATCAGGCAAACTAGAGGCCTGGCATTAATGGCAATGTGCCGGTGATGTGGTCCTTGATGTGTTTTAGAGGTGATATCCGGGAAGTGAGAGGTTTTATTCTCATTATGTGAAAAGATAAGGTCATCCTGAGTAATGCTGGTTGGAGATGGCAGAAAATGTCCTACAGGATCGGGATGCAGCGCTACAAATGGTTTCATGGCCTTCTTCACTCGGGCAAAGTGAGTAGAAAGTGACACTGAGGTTATAGGCCTCTGAGTCTGCTGCTACCAGAGACGCTTCAGCTGAACAGTCTGTGAGTATATTTTACTCCTGAACGTGGAGAATTGTGTGGTCAGGGTTATTACTAAATCATTAGCCTTGGGTTGCATCTTTGTTTAAAACCTGACCCACTAGCATCATGAGAGAGGCAATGGTGGAAAGTCTGCCTCAGGGGATGCCCACTAGGACATCAATGCAAGTCAGGAGGTCATACTGTCCACGATTAACATGAGAGAGTACCCACGTCTTTACAAGATGATCAGTTCTGTCTTGAATACTGTGAATCTATGTTCACTGAATGAGTCAGCAATCTGTTCCACAAGTTTGCTATTACTAAGAAATACAGATGAAATAATTGATTTATATAAACATTGTTATTTAGAAACCTCAATCAAATCAACTGAGTCTACACCTCTCTAGAATTCAGATTTCAGTCAATCTGGACAACTAAACCACTTTAAAATGTTAATCAAGACCAGATTTTCTCGTCTTTCACTTTTGCTTTGCTCTTTATTCTTCTTCGCAACCATTTTCCTCTTTTCCATCATTCCACTTTTTTCTCTTTCATTTCTCTCTCTTCTAATTTCAAGCTATCTCTCCACATTTACTTTTATTTCTTTCTCCAATTTCTATTCCTTTTGCTTTTCTCTTTCAATGCTATTCTATTTTTTGGAGACTGATTCACTGCGGGGCCTAGTGGGATTTAGATTAGATTCCCTATGATGTGGAATCAAGCCATTTTGCCCAATAAGTCCACACCAACCCTCCGAAGAGTAACCCACTCAGACCCATTCCCCTACCCAATTAGGCAGAAGTGAGGACTGCAGATGCTGGAAACCAGAGTTTAGATTAGAGTGGTGCTGGAAAAGCACAGCAGGTCAGGCAGCATCCGAGGAGCAGGAAAATTGATGTGTCGGGCAAAAGGATTCCTTCATCAGGAATCTCTACCCAATTATCCTACGTTTCCCTCTGACTAATGGACCTAACACTATGAGCAATTTAGCATGGCCAATTCACTTGATCTGCACATCTTTGGATTGTGGGAGGAAACCACAACACCTGGAGGAAACCCACGCAGACACAGAGAAAATGCGCAAACTCCACACAGACAGTCACCCGTGGGTGGAATCTAACCCGGGTCCCTGGTGCTGTGAGACAGCAGAGCTAACTGCTGAGCCACTGTGCTGCCCACTCACCGTGTCTTTCCAAACTCACCTAATTAACTACCTACCTCACCCCGAGGACATCCGTCTCACCCCATTCCAGCCCCATTCTACTCATGCCAGTTCCACAATAACTTGACACTCGTGGGCATCCGCTGAATGACCAGCATCCCTGGTACATATGTCAGCTTAAAAACGTCGCTGTACACCTAGAGAAAAGTTGGCAATCTGACATTGCCCCTCACCAGCAATGTAATGGCATAGCAACTACAAATGCATGCTGCCCACAGTAGCTGGCATGTCTGACAATCACACACTCACTCCAAATAATCCAACTCTCTCACACAAATTTCTGTTTTATCATGAGCCCGCACAGCTTTCCTGTCCTTAGCTATATCCTTTCTAATCACCCTCTCTAAGTCGCAACCACTCTGTCCCCAGTGCCCACTCTCGACCTACATCTCGTCATTGTCCATTAGGGGAATGTCACATTCAGGGCATTTCCAAACACGAGTTTATACTTACATCCAGTTCATTTCCATAATGCAAACAGAATGTGGCACCAATGACTATTAAAAATTCCTTGATGGTATGGCTGCATCCAGCTCTCATTTATTGACATCGAGTGTTAGTCAGGTCCTATCTGCCTCTCAGTGTCTGATACAGCTGAGCTCTGTCATGCACAGGGAGAACTTTTATCCTCCCTAAAGGCCTCACTGTCCTTCTCAGAAGACTGCTCACATTCTCCAGTTGCTCAGTACCTATCATGGTGCCCAGTTGCCTGTACTTCACCCTCTCCACAACCTTGATTAGTCAGGCCCCCCACCGTCCCCTTCGACAAATAACCCCCACACACATTCTATGGAAATGTTGTAAAAATGTACATACCTTGGCCTGCAATACTGCTCCTGCACCAAGTGGATTATGAGCCAGTTTTCTTCTTGGGACAGGCCAGACTTGGAATTTTGGTTGGACAAATCTCCAATAACATTCAGAGGGATATGATTTTTAATTTTAAGTTGCAAAACTGGGCACTGAAAAGACATTTAATAATGGGCAACTAATGCCAATCCATTGAGCTGAATAGCTTCATTTATCCAAAGTTAAATTAACCTAAATACGTTGCTGGCCGGAGTCAACATTTTCTTTTAAATTAACCATAATGCACAACACAGGAATAATTTGAAGGTGAAGTAGTGACCTTAGTAATATAAGTATTTTGAAAATCACGAACCTTTGTACATTTGTAAATTGAACCTTTGCAGCATTACATCTTTATACGTAAGCAACAGTTAGCCATACTGTGCACCAAAAGAGTCGAGGAGATTCAGGATTGTAGGATAATGTAAAAAGAAATGATTTATATAATGTCTTATCAGGAAGTCCTAATGTGGTTATTGTCAATGAATTGGAATTGGGTCACTGTTGTCATGCAGCCAGACAGATATCAGTTTGCACACAGCAATATCTTGCAAAAAGACAATGAAGTGAGTGATAGCTAATGCCCTGTGTTTAGGAGTACAGTTCCTATCATGGCAATTAATGGAATTTTAATTCAATCTCTCAATCAAGAATTAAATGTGCAAATCTTAGTGATATTGATCGTGAACTACCAGATTACTAGAACAATCCAGTTGGTTTCACTAGTGTCCCATGGAGAAAGAAAAGTTGATATCCTTTCCAGGTATGGTCGCTATGTGGCTCCAGACCCTCAGCAATATGGCTGCCACTGAAATGGCTGAGCAAGCCATGAAGTTGTATCAAACTGAAAGAGAAAAATGAAAACAAATCGAGGTGGAACAGCTGGAATTGACCTAGCCACTGGAAGCGGCAACAGCACAGCAGCCAAGTTGACCCCACAAAGTCTGTCTTATTATTAACTGGTGGCTTAGAACAAAGAAAAAGAAAATTTAAAGCCCAGGAACAGGCCCTTCGGCCCTCCAAGCCTGAGCCAATCCAAATGGACTGTCTAAACCTGTCGATCAATTCCTAAGCATCTGTATCCCTCTGCTCCCCACCTACTCATGCATCTGTCCAGATGCATCTTAAATGAATCTACCCTACCTGCCTCTACCACCTCTGCTGGCAACGCGTTCCAAAAACTGTGTGAAGTACTTGCTACGTGTATCCCCCTTAAACTTTCCACCTCTCAACCTTGAAAGCTTGACCTCTCATTATTGAATCCTTCACCCTGGGAAAAAGCTTGTCTCTATCCACCTTGTCTATACCCTTCATGATTTTGTCGACCTCAATCAGGTCCCCCCTCAATCTCCTTTTTTCTAATGAAAATAAACCTAACCTACTCAACCTCTCTTCATAGCTAGCGCCTTCCATACCAGACAACATCTTTGTAAACCTTCTCTGCACCCTCTCCAATGTGTCCACATCCTTTTGGTAATGTGGCGACCAGAACTGTACACAGTGTTCTAAGTGCAGCCAAACCAACATCTTGTACAATTTTAACATGACTTGCCAGCTCTTATACTCAATATCCCGTCCAATGTGCAGCAAACTTCAGGGTACAATGGACCTGCACTCCCAAATCTCTATGCCCATCAACTTTTCCCAAGCTCTTCCGTTCATTGTATAATTTGCTCCAGAATTAGACTTGCCTAAATGCATCATTTCACATTTGTCTGGATTGCACTCCATCTGCCACGTTTCCACCCAACTCTCCAGTCTATCTATATCCTCCTGTATTCTTTGACAGTCCCTTATACTTTCTGCTACTCCACCAATCTTCGTGTCATCTGCAAACTTGCTGATCGTACCAACAGTGCCCTCTTCCAGATCATTTATGTATATTACAAACAACAGTGGCCCCAACACTGATCCCTGTGGAGCACCACTGGTCACATTTCTCCATTTCGAGAAACTCCCTTCAACTACTACTCTCTGTCTCCTGTTGCTCAACCAGTTCTTTATCCACCCTGCACACCATGTGACTTCACTTTCTCCATTAGTCTACCATGGGGAACCTTATCAAACTCCTTACTAAAGTCCATGTATATGACATCAACAGCCCTTCCTTCATCTATCAATTTGGTCACTTCCTCGAAGAACTCTATTAAGTTGGTAAGGCACAATCTCCCTGCACAATACCATGTTGCCTATCACTGATAAGCCCATTCGTTTCTAAATATAAATAGACCCTATCCCTCAGTACTTTCTCCAGAAACTTTCCCACTACTGACGTCAGGCTCACTGGTCTGTAGTTACCCGGAATATCCCTACTACCCTTCTTGTACAAGGGGACAACACAAGCAACTCTCCAGTCCTCCGGCACCTCACCTGTATTTAAGGATGCCACAAAAATATCTGTCAGGGCCCCAGCTATTTCCTCTCTTGCCTCCATCAGCAACCTGGGATAGATCCCACACGGTCCTGGGACTTTTGTTCACCTTAATAACCTGTAGCATACCCAACACATCTTTCCTACTTATGTCAACATGATCCAGACTAATAAAACTTCTGTCTCTAACCTCAACATTCATCTTGTTCCTCTCCTCAGTGAACACTAATGCAAAGTAATCATTCAGAATCTCACCCATTCTCTCAGGTTCAACACACAGCCTTCTATCATTATCCTTTAGTGGACCAATCCTTTCTCTAGTTACCCGCTTGCTTCTTATATGAGAATGAAATGTTTTGAGATTCTCCTTAATTCTGCTCGCTAAAGCTATTTCATGACCCCTTTTAGCTTGCTTTATTCCTCATTTAAGACTTGCCCTACTCTTCCGATATTCCTCCAGGGACTGTTCTGTTCTTAGCTGCCTAGACCTTATGTACGCTTCCCTTTTCCTCTTGGCTAGTAGTACAATGTCTCCTGTCATCCACGGTTCACGAATTGTGAACCGTTGATGACAAAAATTGTTCCAAAAATTGAGAGAGATTTCCCATAGAATAGTCAAGCAACAACCTCACACCAAATCAGATTCCACAATTGATGACACAATCTCTTCCATTATCAACATTACTGATACGTACTGCCTCACCAGAGATGGTTGCACAATTAAACAGTTAGAGGGAGGATTGACCTCGGAAATCCAATATTTCCAAATCTCAGAAAGTCTCATGCCATCAGGTCAAACATGGGCAAGAAAACCTTCAGCTGGTTATCACCTACCACTAGTGAAATGGTACTCTATTTTGAATACTAATTGAAGGAAGTGTTAAGCTAACAAAGACACAGAATGGATTGCAGGTGAAAGTCTTCAATGTTTATAACCAAGTGCCTTGATAGCAATACTGTTGACCAAGCTGTCTGAATCCTGACTCTGCATCTGCAGCAGGCATTGAGTAAATCACCAAAACGTCATGCTCACTGCAATACCTGTGTGAATGTATTTGTTCATGACAGACTGGTAGAAGTGACTAAAGTTCAGACCTTGTGCAATATTTTCACACTAAAGACACTATCAATCATGTTATGAGACCACTACAATGAAGGATTCTGTACAGACCTAACACATCAAATTCCATGAGGTACTGTGGTCCATTAGCAGCAGAATTCTATTCAATCACAAGTAAAATCTTAAAGCCTAGTAAATCCATCAGTCTACAATTGTCACCAAGCCAAGCGAGGGAGGAGATGGGGAGGCAGTTAGGAAGTCAAATGCAATGTTAGCATTCATTTCAACATGGCTAGAATACAAGAGCAGAAACATACTGCTGAGGCTGTATAAGGCTTTGGTCAGACCATATTTGGAATATCATGAGCAGGTTTGGAACCTGTATCAAAGAAGGAATGTGATAGCATGGGAGAGGGTCCAAAGGAGGTTTACAAGAATGATCCTGGTGATGAAGGCTTTGTCATATGAGAATCAGTTAGGAATTGTGGGTCTGTACTCGATAGAGTTTAGAAGGATGAGGGAGGATCTGTTTGAAATGTACACAATACAGTGAGGCCTGGATAGAGAGGATGTAGAGAGGATGTTTCCACTAGCAGGAGACACTAGGACCCGAGGGCACCCTCACACTGAAGGGATGACCCTTTAGAACTGAGATGAGGAGGAATTTCCTCAGCCAGAGGCTAGTGAATCTGTGGAACTCATTGCCACAAAAGGATGTGGAGACTGTGTCAGCGAGTGCATTTAAGATATAGTTAAATAGGTTCTTGTTTGGTAAGGGAATCATGGGTTACAGGGAGAAGACAGGAGAATGGATTTGAGAAACATATCAGCCATAATCAAATGGTGGAAGAAAGTCAATGGGCTGATAGGCCTAATTCTGCTCCGATATCTTATTGTCTAATGGTCTTAAATCAAGAAACAGTTGGAGGCAATTGATACTGCAAAAGACTACGGGCCCTAATAACATTTTGGCAGTAGTACCGAAGACGAGAAATGATTGCTCCCCTAGCCAAGTTGTTCCAGTAATACTGCAACACTGGCAACAATATGGAATATTGCCCAGGTATATCCTATACACAAAAGCAGGAAAAATCCAACCCAGCCAGTTACCACTCCATCAGTCTATTCTTGATCATTTGTGAAGTGATGTCATCAACAGTGCTGTCAAGCAGCATCTACTCAGCAATACCCTGCTCAGTGACGCCCAGTGTTGGTTCCACTAGGGCCATTCAGCTTCTGAACTCATTGCAGTCTTGGTCCGAACATGGGTAAAAGAGCTGAATTCCAGAGGTGAGGTGAGAATGATAGCCCTTGAGATCAAGGGCACCTTTGATCAACTGTGGCAACAAGAAACCCGAATAAAACTGGAAGCCAGAGAAAAACTCACCACCGTTTGGAGTCATACCTGGCACACAGGAAGATGGTTGTGGTTGTTGGAGGTCAGTGATCTCAGCTCCAGGACATAACTGCAGGAGTTCCTCAGGGTAGTGTCCCAGGCCCAACAATCTTCAGCTGCTTCATCAATGACCTTCCCTCCATCATAAGGTCAGAGGTTGGGATGCTTACTGATGGTTGCACAATATTCAGCACCATTTGCAACTCTTTAAATCTCAAACCAATCCATGTCCAAGTGCAGCAAGATCTGGACAATATCCAGGCTGAATAGTGGCAAGTAACATTTGTGCCACAAAAGTGCCAGGCAATGATCATCTCCAATAAGAGAGAATCTAACCACCACCCTTGACACTCAATGGCATTACCATCACTAAATACCCCTCGCTGTCAAAACTTCGGGGTTACCATTGACCAGAAACTGAACTGTATTAGCCACATAAATAGTGTGACTACAAGAGCAGATCAGAGGCTAGGAATCCTGCAATTCTCTCCATCATAGCATTGTGGGTCTACCTTTAGCAATGGGCTGCATTGGTTTAAGAAGGAAGTGCATCACCAGTTTCTCAAGAGCAACTAGGAATGGATAATAAATGCTGGCCCTGTCAGCAGTGCCCACATCCGAAGAATGAATAAAAGAAAGAGATCAAGACTTTCAAAAAAGAGGAGTGCAGAAGAGCTTTCCCGCTATACCTAAAAATGTGGTTTCAAGCTGATGAAGCTACAAAGCAAGGTGAGATGCATGCTAAACAGTGGAGCAGATGTGCTAATCATAGAGTTAAGTGATCCAAAAACAAACAGATCAGATCAAAGCTCTGCAGTTGTAAATGGCATTGGACAGTTAAACAACTAAATGAAGGATGAGATTCCACAAACATTCTTGTCCTCGTTGATGGGGGAGCCCAGCAGATCAATATAAAAGATAAAGCTGAAACATTTGCCAATGTCTTCAGCCATAAGTGCCAAGCGGAGATGCCAGTTTTTGTTTATTCACTCCGTGTGATATCAAGACGTTTCAACAAATATGGGTCCTGGCACCATTCCAGCAATAGTACTACAAAACCTGTGCTGCAGAACCAACTGAGTACCTACCAGAACAGCTACAATACTAAAATCCATAAGATAATATGGAAAACTGCTCACCACATCCGATCCGCAAAACAAATCCCAGTCCAATCAATTACTCCACCACCCGTCAATGATTGATTATCAACAAAATGTCAGTAATACGAGACCAAGAATAACAATTGGCACAACCTCACACTAAATGTAACATCTTTTTTGAGAATTTAAAATAAATCAGTTTCAAGTAAATCCTATAGCTGCCTCTCAGGTGGTCAATCTGAGATCACTAGGAATGATCATTAACCAAAACCTTCCTATTTTGCTCACCGACACTCATCTCATCTCTGCACATCTTCGGTTTTACTTTTTGAGGACCCCTGCATGGGACTTTTTCAGGATTTCACCTCATGGATAGTGTTTTTAAAAGCACTTTCTCTGCATGTCAATTGGTTAGTTGTGTGCACTTCCAGATGTTAGTTGGTTAGTGCATTCCAGAATTGGCATCAAGGGGAGCAGCTTCATAGTTCCTTGAAAGTGAAGTCACAGATAGACAGGGTGAAGAAGGCATATGGCACGCCTGCCTTCATTGGTCAGTGCATTGAGAATTTGAGTTGGGATGCTATATTATGGCTGTACTGGACATTGATTAGGCCATTTTTGGAATGCTATGTTCAATTCTGGTCTCCCTGCTATAGGAAAGATGTTAAACCTAAAAGGGTTCAGAAAAGATTCACAAGGATGTTGACAGGTCTGGAGGGTTTAAGCTATAGGAAGAGGCTGAATAGGCTGAGGCTATTTTCCCTGGAGCCTCAGAGGCTGAGGGGTGATCTTATAGAGGTTTATAAAATCACAAGCAGCATGGATAGGTTGAATAGCCAAGGTCTTTTACCCAGAGTAGGGGACTCCAAATCTAGAGGGCATAGGTCTAAGGTGAGAGGGAGAGATTTAAAAAGGACCAGAGGGGCAACTTTTTCACGCAGAAGGTAATACATGTATGGAACGAGCTGCCAGAGGAGGTAGTGGAGGCGGTTACAATTACAGCATTTAAAAGGCATCTGGATGGGTATATGAATAGGGAGGGTTTAGAGGGATAATGGGCCAAATGCTGGCAAATAGGATCAGATCAGTTTAGGATATCTGGTTGGCACAGATGAGTTTGACTGAAGAGTCTGTTTCTGTGCTGTATAACTCTAATACTTTATAATTGGCCTAACCATATAAGGTCATCTTCCTGTCCTATTGTAATCCCATGTCTGGTTTGAATCAGTCCCCAGTGATTTCACCTAAATGATTGCTATTTCTGCAAAAGCAAGTCATGTTGTCAGAGTTAAGGAGATTTTGCCTGAGTAAAACAGAGACAGTGAATATTTTGGAATCTGGATCAAAGTGGAAATTCAGGAAGGAGGGGGAAAAGATGCTTTAATTAAGGTTTACTGCAAGAAATAATGTCTGCAGAGTAAGAGTGAGCAGGAGAAGAAATAAGGATAGATCAAGAGACAGGATTTGAGCTACAGGGAGAGGCTGAATAGATTGGGGCTGTTTTCCCTGGAGCATCGGAGACTGAGAGTGACCTTATAGATGCTTATAAAATCATAATGGGCATGCGTAGGGTAAATAGACAAGGTATTTTCCCAGAGGTGGGGAAGTCCAGAACTAGACTGTATAGGTTTAGGGTGAGAGGGGAAAAATTTAAAAAGGACCTAAGGGGCAACATTTTCACGCAGAAGATGGTGCATGGGCTGCTAGAGGAAGTGGTGGAGGCTGGTACAATTGCGACATTTATAAGGTGTTTGGATGGGTATATGAATAGGAAGGGTTTAGAAGGACATTTGCCAACTGCTGGCAAATGGGACGAGATTGTGTTAGGATATCTGGTCAGCATGGACAAGTTGGACCGAAGGTGCTGTTTCTGTGATGTATATCTCTGTGGCGTTATGACTCTAAGGGTACGACCTGCATTGAGACCTATGGTGGCATGACATCATGAGTGTAGCTAATTGGTGAGTAGGATTAGTCCATATTTCCAACGTTTTCAGTGAAAGTTTGAAACTTCGTTTGAACAAAGAAAAAAGAAAATTTACAGCCCAGGAACAGGCCCTTCAGCCCTCCAAGCCTGAGCCAATCCAAATCTACTATCTAAACCTGTCGGTCAATTCCTAAGCATCTGTATCCCTCTGCTCCCCACCTACTCATGCATCTGTCCAGATGCATCTTAAATGAATCTACCGTGCCTGCCTCTACCACCTCTGCTGGCAATACGTTCCAAACGCCCACCACCCTCTGTGTGAAGTACTTGCCGTATGTTGGGAGGTCATGTTGCAGCTGTACAGGACATTGGTTAGGCCACTGTTGGAATATTGCACGCAATTCTGGTCTCCTTCCTATTGGAAAGATGTTGTGAAACTTGAAAGGGTTCAGAAAAGACTTACAAGGATGTTGCCAGGGTTGGAGAATCTGAGCTACAGGAAGAGACTGAACAGGCTGGGGCTGTTTTCCCTGGAGCGTCGGAGGCTGAGGGGTGACCTTATAGAGGTTTACAAAATTATGAGGGGCATGGATAGAGTAAATAGACAAAGGCTTTTTCCTGGGATCGGGGAGTCCAGAACTAGAGGACATAGGTTTAGGGTGAGAGGGGAAAGATATAAATGAGACCTACGGGACAACTTTTTCATGCAGAGGGTGGTACGTGTATGGAATGAGCTGCAAGAAGATGTGGTGGAGGCTGGTACAATTGCAACATTTAGGAGTCATTTGGATGAGTATACGAATAGGAAGGGTTTGGAGGGATATGGGCCAGGTGCTGGCAGGTGGGACTAGATTGGGTTGGGATATCTGGTCGGCATGGCGGGTTGGACCGAAGAGTCTGTTTCCATGCTGTACATCTCTATGACTCTATGACTCTATGACTATCACCTTGAAAGCATGACCTCTCGTTATTGAATCCTTCACCCTGGGAAAAAGCTTGTCTCTATCCACCTTGTCTATACCCTTCATGATTTTGTAAACCTCAATCAGGTCCCCCCTCAATCTCCTTTTTTCTAGTGAAAATAAGCCTAACCTACTCAATCTCTCTTTATAGCTAGCACCTTCCATACAAGGCAACATCCTCGTAAACCTTCTCTGGCACCCTCTCCAATGTGTCCACATCCTTTTTGGTAATGTGGCGACCAGAACCATACACAGTATTCTAAACGCAGCCGAACCAATGTCTTGTACAATTTTAATATGACTTGCCAGCTCTTATCCTCAATACCCCGTCCAATGAAGGCAAGCATATTATATGCCTTCTTGACCACTCTATCCACCTGTGCAGCAACTTCAGGGTACAATGGACCTGCACTCCCAGATCTCTCTGCCCATCAACTTTTCCCAAGGCTCTTCCATTCATTGTATAATTCGCTCCAGAATTAGACTTGCCTAAATGCATCATTTCACATTTGTCTAGATTGAAAGCCATCTGCCACTTTTCCGCCCAACTCTCCAGTCTATCTATATCCACCTGTATTCTCTGACAGTCCCTTATGCTTTCTGCTACTCCACCAACCTTTGTGTCATCTGCAAACGTGCTGATCGTACCAACAGTGTCCTCTTCCAGATCATTTATGTATATTACAAACAACAGTGGCCCCATTACTGCCCCCTGTGGAACACCACTGGTCACTTTTCTCCATTTCGAGAAACTCCCTTCAACTACTACTCTCTGTCTCCTGTTGCTCTCCAGTTCTTTATCCACCTAGCTAGAACACCCTGCACACCATGTGACCTCACTTTCTTCAGTAGTCTACAATGGGGAACCTTATCAAACTCCTTACTAAAGTCCATGGATATGACATCAACAGCCCTTCCTTCATCTAACAACTTGGTCACTTCCTCGAAGAACTCTGTCAAGTTGGTAAGGCACGATCTCCCCACACAAAACCATGTTGCCCATCACCGATAAGCGCATTCCTTTGCAAATATAAATAGATCCTATCTCTCAGTACCCTCTCCAGCAACTTCCCCACCACCGACTTCAGGCTCACTGGTCTGTAGTTACCCGGAATATCCCTACTACCCTTCTTGTATAGGGGGACAACATGAGCAATATTCCAGTCCTCCGACACCTCACCTATATTTAAGGATGCCACAAAGACATCTGTCAGGGCCCCAGCTATTTCCTCTCTTGCCTCCCTCAGCAACCTGGGATAGATCCCATCCGGTCCTGGGGATTTGTTCACCTTAATAACCGCAGGAGGTGCAAGACTTGCGTCTCCATGTACAGCGCATCATCCGCCGTCATTTCCGCCACCTCCAAACGGACCCCACCACCAAGGATATATTTCCCTCCCCTCCCCTATCAGCATTCCGTAAAGACCACTCCCTCCGTGACTCCCTCGTCAGATCCACACCCCCCACCAACCCAACCTCCACTCCCGGCACCTTCCCCTGCAACCGCAGGAGGTGCAAGACTTGCACCCACACCTCCCCCCTCACCTCCCTCCAAGGCCCTAAAGGAAACTTCCATATCCGCCACAGATTCACCTGCACCTCCACACACATCATCTATTGCATCCTCTGCACCCGATGTGGCCTCCTCTATATTGGGGAGACAGGCCGGCTACTTACGGAGCGTTTCAGAGAACACCTCTGGGACACCCGGACCAACCAACCCAACCACCCTGTGGCTCAACACTTCAACTCCCTCTCCCACTCCACCAAGGATATGTAGGTCTTTGGACTCCTCCATCGCCAGACCACAACAACATGACGGTTGGAGGAAGAGCGCCTCATCTTCCGCCTAGGAACCCTCCAACCACAAGGGATGAACTCGGATTTCACCAGTTTCCTCATTTCCCCTCCCCCCACCTTGTCTCAGTCAAATCCATCGAATTCAGCACCGCCTTCCTAACCTGCAACCTTCTTCCTGACCTCTCCGCCCCCACCCCAGTCTGACCTATCACCCTCACCTTGACCTCTTTCCACCTATCACATTTCCGACGCCCCTCCCCCAAGTCCCTCCTCCCTACCTTTTATCTTAGCCTGCTGGACAAACTTTCCTCATTCCTGAAGAAGGGCTTATGCCTGAAACGTCGATTCTCCTGTTCCCTGGATGCTGCCTGACCTGCTGCGCTTTTCCAGCAACACATTTTCAGCTTAATAACCTCTAGCATACCCAACACATCTTCCCTACTTATGCCAACGTGATCCACACTAATCAAACTTCTATCTCTAATCTCAACATTCATCATGTTCCTTTCCATAGTGAACACTGATGCAAAGTAATCATTCAGAATCTCACCCATCCTCTCAGGTTCAGCACACAGCTTTCCTTCATTATCTTTTAGTGGACCAATCCTTTCTTTAGTTCCCCACTTGCTTTTTATATAAGAATAAAATGCTTTGGGATTTTTGTTAATTCTGCTTGCTAAAGCTATTTCATGACCCCTTTTAGCCCGCCTGATTACTCGTTTAAGACTTGTCCTACTCTTCTGATATTCCTCCAGGGCCCTTTCTGTTCTTATCTGCCTAGACCTTATGTAAGCTTCCCTTTTCCTCTTGGCGAGTCGTACAATTTCTCCTGTCATCCACGGTTCATGAATCTTGCCCTTCCTATCCTTTGCCTTCAATGGGACATGCCTATCCTGCACTGCCGTTAACCTTTCTTTGAAAGCTTCCCACATCTCAGATGTGGACTTGCCTTCAAATAGCTTTGTGTTTGTCTTTTTTCACTCTTCTTCAGAGAGATAACTTGTTAGGTTTTCATAGTAAGTTCATACTTTTTTTGTTCATTCACAGGATATGGGCATCACTGGCTAAGCCAGCAAGCAATTAAAAGGCTTTGGGTCTGGAGTCAAATATAGGCCAGACCAGGTAAGGATGGAAGTTCCCTTCCCTAAAGGGCACTTGGTCAACTGGATAGATTCTCCAACATTCAACAATACTTTCATGGTTCTGAGGAAGGGTCACCAGATCTGAAACATTAACTCTGATTTCTCTTCACAGATGCCAGAGCTGCTGAGCTTTTCCAGCAACTTCTGTTTTTGTTTCTGATTTACAGCATCTGCAGTTCTTTTTCGTTTTTATTTAAAACTTCCATGGTCATCATTAGCACTCAGCTCCTTCCGAGACTTCAGGCTGTGGCTTGGCCTGGATGCTTGCACGGAGTTAAGACTTAGAGTCAATCATAGAATCATGGAATCCCTACAGTGTGGAAGCAGGCCATTCGGTCCATCAAATCTACACTGACCCTCTGAAGAGCATCCCTCTCTGACCCATCCTATCCCTGTAACCCTGCATTTCCCATGTCAACCCACTTAGCCTACACATCCTTGGATTAGCATGGCCAATCCACCTAACCTTCATATCTTTGGACTGCGGGAGGAAACTGGAGAACCCAGAGGAAACCCACACAGCCACGGGCAAACACCACACAGACACACTTAAATAAGACTTTAATCTCTGGACGTTTCTCACTCCTTTTGGCTTTGTTTCCTTTTTTCTGCTTGTTTTTTAAATATTCTGGTTTTGTAATCGAGTGTAGAATCAAGATGGTGCCGGTAAAGGTGTTCCATTGGAAGCAGCACAGTGAAGGACTGGTGCCTGGCCACTAGGCACAGGGCCCACCGTGCAGTGCTTAACAAGAATGATTGTAAAAAAACTTTCTCTATTTCTTTATTTTTCTATCTTTATATGTTATGCTTTGGCTTATTTTTCTGTGTTTGAAGGTGGAGAGAGACGACACCATCCAACTCTTTTCACTGTATCTTGTAACAAAATACACTTGAAAATAAACAGATCAAATAAAATCAAATCTTAATTCCAGATTCGTATCAAATTTAAGTTCCACCATTTGGCATGGTATGATTTAAACCCAGGGCTCCCAGACTCTATTTGAGTCTCTAGATTAATAGTCTATCATCGTAATAATATCACTAGGCTGTCACCTCCTTTGAAGTGTCAGAATTAGGTTTTTTTAGTTACTGGATGGCAGGTCAGAAGGGCAAAGTGAAATGTACATCTTGTGTTACGTGTGAGGTCACGGACATACTACGTGTCTCAGCCGAACACATCTGTATGAAGTGTCACCAGCTACACAAGCCTGAGCTCTGGACTTTAGAACCTGAGCAGCATCTGGAGCCACTGTTGTCCATCCGTGGGTCAGAGAACTATGGGGAATGCACGTATCAGGATATGAAGTCACCCAGATTAGAAATGGGCAGGCAGAGAGGGATTAAGGTGACTACCACGCAACCTCAGAAAGTCAGGGAGGGAGGGCAGGAATCCCCTGAGTCTATCTTACTTGCTAATGGGTATTCCATTCTGGAAACTGGTGAGGGCAATGGCTCGTCAGGAAAGTGCAGCCAGACCCAATCCAATGGGACACTGCAAATCAGTCTGCACAGAGGACGAGGAGGAAGAATGGAAAAGTTACAGTTATTGGGTCACACGATCAGGCAAATGGATTTAAGTGTGATTCCAGGATGGAGTGTTGCCTCTCTGGTACCAAGGTGAAGGATGTCAAGAAGGGACGCCCTTCTAGGGGAGGGAAATCTGCCAGAAGGCATGGCCGCTTTGGTACAAAAGACATAGGTGGGCAAAATGATGAAGTCCTGAAGGCACTTTTCAAAGAGTTAGGAAGGAAACCAAAGTAGGACCTGACAACAAATAATTTCAGGCTTATTCCCAGTGTCAAATGATAGTGAGCATAAGAACAGGAGGATTTATCAATTGAAAGTGTGGCTGGAGAAATGGTGTAGGAGGGAGGATCTGAGGAACCTGGCAACTATGTGGAGCCAAGGGCTGACCATGTTCACCATCAACTACATCATTGCCATCACGTTCCATTCCCTCGATGTAAAATATATCTGGAAAATGGTTCGGACAACACTCAAGATGGGCACAGTCCGTATGGGTGAATGTACGGGATACACATTTGCTGGATTCTGAACGGGCAAATATACATTTGCAAACTGCAGCTACATTTAATCTGCAATCATTTCATCATCCATTTACAATGTATGCAGAATGAACATTTTAAGGTTCAATTCTGGTCAGAGGCAATTTGCACTTTGTCACTGGACATTGCAAATTGAACATTGGCTCTCAGTGATGCAGAAGTTAGTGGCAAGTGACTTAAGCAGAGGTGAATGCTAGTCAAAAGCATCCCATCACTTCTGAAACTTGCAAGGGTCCTGTGGGGGGTGGAGACAATTACTTCATCATCTGTCATATAAGTTTTATGATGGACTCTATTGAATTCAATGAGAAGTTCCACGAGGATGGGAAGAGGTTAGAGCACAGCACTTTTTACTGTAATGTGCTGGTCACTCAGTCGGCGTTACACCTTCACCAAGTCAGTGCACAGACTGAGGCTGCAGCTGAATGAATGATGTAGACATGGCCCTTGTTTTCAGGTGCACATGTCTCATTGTATAAGCCATAGTGTGCCGCCATATGGATATGCCATTAGTGACTAGTCTCAGAGCTAGGAACTCAAAATAGGTTATTACTGAAATGAGTTGGGTGTCCTGCTGCTAGTGGGATGTTGGGCATTATGGCTGCCTTCCTAAGGATTCAAAGGCGGCTACAGGAAAACCAGGACTGATTGTGAGCCCAGAATCAGGCTGCCTCAGAGACTCAGGAGTATGCAGATCAGGTAGAAGTCACAGCCATAAATGCATGCAGCCCATTTCCTGGGGATAAACGAAGTGCAGTATTAGTACAAACACTGTATGCCCAAGAAACTGCCTGCTGTTGAAGTGGGACCCCATCCTCTCCTGGTGATAATGAAGGTGACAGCAACTTTGAACTTCAAAACAACTGGCTCCTTCCGGGAAGTGACAAGTGATCTATGTGAGATCTCTCAGTTAAACACTGTAAAATTATGCAGGACCAATGGTCCCTGTGCAAGGCCACACCAAGTCATTTCATTTCTCCATGACAAGGTCAGAGCTACAGCCCAGACAGTAGGTTTTGGCAACATAGCTGGCTTTGCTTCAGTCCAGCATGCCATCGACTGCACCCAGGCCATATCCCAATACTCCATAGTAAGATGAATGCTCAGAAAATGTCTGATCATGGTTCCGCTTCCTGGTGATGAGAGCCTGCTGAACTGGCAATTACTGTCACTCATGTATCCTGGAGCACTCTCATTTACCTTAATGTGTTTAAGAGCCCAGGTACTGTGCAAAGCTGTTTACTGGAGTAAAGGGCAATTCACTGTGAGCATGGCTTATGATACCATTGCACAAACCCCTGACTAATGCAGACCACAATTTACAATGCCTTCCATGGAGAAGCCTTATGCTTCTACAAGGCCCATTTTGGAGCATATTACAGGGTGACTGATGTGATTCTGCTGCTTGGACCAGTCTGGCAGAGGGGGAGTGGGATGGGGTGTGGCTGCTCACTGGCATGCTGTGATCTACACAATTGAAGCAGTCAAGGAGGTGATGTGATAGATGTTGGGGAAACTGGGAGAACAGGAGCAGTCTTCAGAGGACATAGGTGAGAACATTAGGGAAGATAAATCTCTCGTTGTGTGTAACAGAGCTCAGCAGTGTCAGACCTGGTTGACACTCAGTTCCAGTCATTGGGAGCTTGTTGAAGCAGACTGTCACTAAATGCTAAATTGTAATTGGTCATTATACCAGCATTTAGTTTGCACTGGGGGCTGGGGGTCAACTGTAACCTTGATGTGCTTTGCTTTTGCTTGTTTTTGCTGACCATAAATAAAACCTCATAGTTGGAATTGTTCAATTGCTTGCCTGTGTATAATGTTCCCCTACTGGACAATGACAAGGTGCAGGTCTAGAGTTGGCACTGGGGATAGTAGTGGCAATTTAAAGATAATATTCAGCTAAGGACAGGCAAACTGTAGCATGGTGTTTTAACAGTAACATGGATGAGAGAATGAGGTTCTACCTGTAAGGGAGTGTCAGCCATGCTAACTGTAAGCAGTGTGCTTTTGAGGCTGATGTGCCAGTAAAGGGCAATACCTCTTTGCCAACTCTTGCCTAGATGCACAACATTTAGAGATTGAGCAAATGTAAGGAATGCTAACTAATCAGCGGATATCCAGTGAGTGGTGAGTTGCTCTGGAAACAACATGTTGTAAAATGGTGCTAGAATCGGGTGATGGGGATACCGTTGGAGCAGAATAGGTAGCTAACGAGGTGGATTTGGTATAAGCGATGGCAGATGATCCCACCAGGCCTTGCAATGAGAATCCTCCGTGAGGTTGGCAGGGTGGCCCAGTGGTTAGCACTGCTGCCTCTCAACGCCAGGGACCCAGGTTCAATTCCAACCTCAGATGACTGTCTGTGTGGAGTTTGCATATTCTCCCTATGTCTGCGTGGGTTTCCATTGGGTGCTCCAGGTTTCTTCCACAGATGTTCAAATTAGGTGGATTGGCCATGTTAAATTGCCCATAGTGTTCAGGAATGTATAGCTTAGGTGCTTTAGCCATGGGGAATGCAGGGTTACAGGGATAGGGAAGGAGGATTGGTCTGGGTAGGATGCTCTTCAGAGGGTCGGTGTGGACCTGTGGGCCGAATGGTGTGTTTCCACACAGTATGACTCTGTGAACTGAATAAAACTGACATTGCGTCAAAAAGAGTAAAATTCAGCCTAACATCCCCATTTTGAGCTCCTAAAAGCATTGCGGGTATTCCTATACTGTGTAAACAGCAGCAGTTCACCGTTTTCTCATTGATAACTAGGAAAGTGCATCATATGGTAGTTTTTCCAGCAATGGCCTTGAACGAATAAAAGGATTTATGATCTTCATATCGCAGAATTGGTGTCCTCTGGCCTTTTCTTCATTTGACTGGTGTCCTGAACAGTACGCTTTAGCTCTCCAATAGGATTCTCAACACAAAACATATATTCATAAAATTTAAAATGTGCAGCATTGAAACTCAAACTGTACTTTCATCTTAGGATCCTGCTGATATTCAAAAGCTACTCAAGCTAACTTGTCATTAGAGTCACTTGAATAAATTGCTGTCTTTTAACTCACAGTTAGCCTGCTATTATTCTATATTTAAACATACTAAGGTCTATCAAGCCATTAGGTTTTAGGCTCACACAGGCTGCATGGAATTCAGAGAAGGAAAAGGCTTATTAACATGGCACTGTGATTTCACTTTTGGACATGTTACATGCAGGCCACAGTGCAATTTCTCTTACACAGCTCAGACATCAATGCGGTTACCACTGCTATTTGTTAAAATGCCTCATTTCCATTTTCTATTGTGCCAGTTGTAGGAAAGTATTTAATGTATTCAAAATCTGTGGAGTCTAATTGTTTTTAAACAATCGACATTTATTATATGAGTCATTTACATGTGGCTGATACCAAACAGGCATGGAAGCAACTGTGTCACCCCAGGTCTGAACATCTGGTTTATTATACGAAACAGAAACCGAAGAATATCCGTATATTTCACAAATGTTTTCATTAAAAACAGAACATCAGAATGTTCACTATTTAGAGAGAAATTGAGGATTGTGATAGAGATTGCAATTAAATATCTGAGTTGCTAAACAAACTGGAAAAGAGTAGATAGAAAGCAGCTTGAGACTTTGATCACAGCATTCCAAGAATTGTGTAATTTAGATTGTTTAGCATTGTAATAGTGCCAATATGAATGCTACTCTGTTGTGGATCTGAGTAGGTGAATTTCCATTGGCTTCTTCTATTCATCTGCAGAAAGGCAAATACACTTGGAAATGCTGTACAAAGAGCTCAACACATTTTCCCAGCAATCATCCTGTGAGAGTGGATAATCGAGAAAGAACCCCTGTGGAAATTTACCCTCATGTCTTCATTTGGTTTTAGAGTAAAACATTTTCCGTTAGTTTTAGAATAGTATTTGGCTGGTTATTTTGACAGAGGGCAGTGAGTAAAATTAATCCTTCCCAAATACTGAACTCTGGTGCTTCACTGCACAAATACTTTATGAGAACTTTTGTGTGATTTCAATTTACAGAAATGAAACATCTTGCTGAAGCATGTTGAGTGGTTAAAAATAAAAACAAATGTAATTTGTGTCGGACACAGGGAGATCTGTTGATAAATTCCCACTTGATAAACTAATGATACTGGTAAAGCTACCTCTTTGAACTTCCTATGCCTCTCGCATCTGTGACCAATTTGCAAGATAATCACGTCTCCATATGATTCTTATTTTAAAGCTTTACCCCAAATACAGCTAGGTCAGAATTCTCTAAAATTAGAACGTAAGCACTAAAATTATACGACAGATTAGTAGCAGCAAACATTATAGAGGCTATTTTCGAGCTTAAATCTGGAATGCGGCAGACAGTCATGTATTTCATATACTCAAAAGAGTTGGTACATTTGTGTGTGTGTTGGGAACTTAATGGTCAGGCTTAATTTCTATTAATCTAGAGAATTTAACACTCAACAGATCAGCCAGGATCAGATTTGAGAGGCTGATGGCCTATTCAGTTCCTATATTATTTATTAGGGAGCTCTCAATTAAGAAGTTAGGATGTCCTTAAGGAGGATGTGATTTTCATAAAGAGCAACAGCAACCATAAAGTGTGTGCAACAGCAAATTAAATTACTTCCTATGGAGATAGTGAAAATACCATCATTGAACATGTCACAACCAGAAAGGAGCTCCTCTTCCAAACAATGGATGCTAAGACAAGGGATAGAGAGGAATGTTAGAAAATGTTGCTATCAGTAGCACCACCCCCATCAACAGTCTGCAGTGAAGAGAAACCATGAAATGGTCTGACCATGGTAAATCTGCCTTCCCATTTCTCTTATAGTTTTTTCACAGCTCTGTATGACTTACTTAGCTCAGACAAGCGCCCTTGTCTCCTTCCTATAGTTGTCCATGTGTTACGACACAGAATTCAAACCTCTCTGTTAATTAAACCAAACACCCAGAAAAGCTTGCCTCACCCTGTAATCTGTGAAAATATGAATGACAGAGAACTCCTAAATTTCACTATTAAAGAAAAATAACAATTTATTTTCCTAACTCTAATACTGAACATTAAACAAAAAGTATTCACAAATTCAAACCCACTCCCCCCCCCCCCCCCCGTACTGTTTTCTTGATTTGGAGATGCTGGTGTGGGCCTGGGGTGCAGAAAATTTAAAGTCCCACAACACCAGGTTATAGTCCAATAGGATTACTTGGAAGCACTAGCTTTCGGAGCATTGCTCCTTCATCAGGTGGTTGTGGAGTATAAGAATGTAGGATACAGAATTTACAGCAAAGGTTTACAGTGTGATGTCGGTGAAATTATATATTGAAAAAGACCTGGATTGTTTGTTAAATCTCATCTTTTAGAATGACCATGTTGGTTTCAGTTCTTTCATATGTAAATCCCAGAACTCTCTTAAAGTTACATTCTCAAGTGAACTTTAACAATAGGTGCCATGTTGGCCCAGATAATGCACTGAAGGTGTGAGGTTCCCTGTGTGAGGCTCTAATTAAGGTCTTGCAACACATATGAGAAATCATGTCATAGTCTGCATAATGAAAAGACACAAGTGATTGTGTCTATGAAATTATTCACTTTTTACGTGTTGCCAAGTCAAAAGTGTGTATGGTCACTTTAAAATAGAAAGTGTTTTCTGAATTTTGAAGTAAACATTAAGTGCAGGCTCAACTGCCCTGTGGGGTGAGGAAGGGGGTTGAAAGATAAATAGGAAGGTGGGGGGGGGGCGGCTGAGCCTGGCGGAGGGTAGCTGGTAAGATGATAGGTGGGGGGTGATGGTGATAGGTCGGAGGGGATGGTGAAGTGGATAGCTGGAAAGGAAGATGGACAGGTAGGACAGTTCAAGAGGGCGGTGCCAAATTGGAGAGTTGGAATTGGGATGAGGTTGGGGGAGGGGAGATGAAGAAACTGGTGAAATTGACATTGATACCATGTGGTTGGAGGGTCCCAAGGCAGAAGATGAGGAGTTCTTCCTTGAGGTGTAGGGTGGCTTGGATTTAGTGGTAGAGGAGCCCAGGACCTGCATGGGGGAGTTGAAGTGATCAGCCACAGGGCAGTGGGGTTGTTTGGAGCATGTGTCCCAGGGATTTTCCCTGAAACGTTCTGTGAGTTGGCGTTGTGTCTCCCCAATGTAGAGGAGACCACATTGAGAGCAACAGACACAGTAGATGACATGTTTGGACATGTAAGAATATCTCTGCTGGATGTGGATGGATCCTTTGGGTCCTTGGACAGAGGTGAGGGGGCAGGTGTAGGCACAGGTTTTACACCTCTTGAGGTGGCAAGTGAAGGTGCCAGGAGTGGAGGGTGGACCTAACGAGGGAGTCACGGAGGGAATGGTCTCGGTGGAATACTGAGAGGGGTTGGGAGAGAAATATATCTCTGGTGGTGAGGTCTGATTGTAGGAAATGGCAGAGATGTATCCGGAGATTGGTGGTTAGAAGGTGAGGACCAGGGGGATTCTACCCTTGTTGCGTTTGGAGGGTTGGAGTTCAAGGGTGGAGGTGCGGGAAGTGGAGGAGATGCACTGGAGGGTTGACCACGTGGGAGGGGAAATTGCGGTCCTTGAAATAGGAGGCCATCTGGGATGTCCTGGAGTGGAATTGCTCCTCCTTGGAGCAGATATGGCAGAGGCAGAGGAAGTAGGAGTAAGGGTTAGTGTTTTTACAGGTGGGCTTTGGAAGGAGGTGTAGTCCAGGTAGCTATGAGAGTCTGTAGGTTTGAAGTAGATGTCCGTGTTGAATCGATCACTGGATATGGAGACAGAGAGGTCCAGGAAGGGGAGGGAGGTGTCCAAAATGGTCCAGGTGAACTTGAGGTCAGGGTGGAAGGTGTTTGTGGAGTTGATGAACTGTTCAACCTCCTTGTGGGAGCACAAGGTAGCACCGATACAGTCATCAATGTAGTGGAGGAAAAGATGGGGAACGGTGCTGGTATATCTGTGGAAGATGGACTATTCCACGTACCCGACAAAGAGGCAGGCATAGCTGGGGCACATGCAGGTGCCCATGTCTACCCCTTTGATATGAAGGAAGTGGGAGGATTTGAAGGAGAAGTTGTTGAGGGTGAGGACCCGCTTTGCCAATCGAGTGAGTGTGTTGGTGGAGGGGTACAAGTTTCGGTTGGCGGGACAGGAAGAAACGGAGGGCTTGGAGGCATTCGCCATGGCGGATGGATATATACAGGGACTGGATGTCCATGGTGAAGATGAGGCTTTGGAGGCTGGGGAAATGAAAGTCATGGAAGAGGTGGAGGGCATGGGTGATCTCCTAAATGTATGTGGGGAGTTCCTGGACCAAAGGGGACAGGACGGTGTCAAGATATGAGGAGATAACTTCGGTGGGACAGGAGATGATGTGTTGACTGGGGCAGGCAGGTTTGTGAATTATGGGTAAAAGATAAAACCAGCAGGCGAGATTCTGGGACTTTGAGGTTGAAGACTGTGAATGGGAGATCCCCTGAGGTGATGAAGTTGTGGATGGTCTGGGAGATGATGGTTTGGTGATGGGAGGTGAGGTTATGGTTGAGGGGGCAGTAGGAGGAGGTGTTCATGAGTTAGCATCTGGCTTCAGCAGTGTAGAGGTTGGTAAGCAAAACTACAACTGCATTCCCTACCCCCCCACCCCCAATATTTTTCTGCTGGTTTGATGGTGAGGTTGAGGTTGGAGTGGAAGGAGTGGAGGGCTGTGTTTTGTGAGGCTAAGACGGGTGGACAGGTTGAGGCAGTCAATGTCACGGCAGCAGTTGGAGATAAAGAAGT
The DNA here is from genome assembly GCF_037043375.1 of Chiloscyllium plagiosum. Lineage (NCBI taxonomy): Eukaryota > Metazoa > Chordata > Chondrichthyes > Orectolobiformes > Hemiscylliidae > Chiloscyllium > Chiloscyllium plagiosum. The sequence goes on along the minus strand of NW_028270142.1, from coordinate 101,711,403 downwards.
CTAGGGCAGGTAACAGACCAGCACGGGGTGTCCAAGTGGATGGAGTATGTTAGAGGCAAGAGAAAGAGTCCTTAGAGGGTGGGTGGGAGTCCTGATGGAAAACGTAAGCGCAGAGATGGAGGAGGTGGAAGAAATGTTCGATGTTGCAACACGTATGGAATTCATTGACCCGAGAGCTTAGTGGGATGAAGGTGAGACCTGTACTGAGGACTGATTGTTCATCCTCAGTGAGGGGCAGATCTGGTTGTCGAAACAGCAACCAAAACTCAAGTATCCATTTAACAGCCAATTGCTACATGTATCTATTTTGTCACCTCCTAGCCTTTCCATTCAGGCAGTTGAGCCTGCATTTTACGTTTACTTCAAAATTCAGAAAACACTTTCTATTTTAAAGTGAACATACACACTTTTGACTTCATAACACATATAAACTATGAATAATTTCATAGAGACAATCACTTGTGTTTTCTTTTCATCATGTAGACTATAACATGATTTCTCATATGTGTTGCTAGACCTTAATCAGAGCACAAATTCCTGGACTTCTAGCCTCCTTGCAGGAGAACCTGATACAGAACAGGGGAAGGCTAGCAGAACAGGAGCAGCTCCTTGTATAAACACTTCCACTGGCAGAACAGATCTCCATCAATATTATTGGTGAACAAAGGGCACACAACATGACAGACTGTCAGGCTGAAAGTGTAACTGTCTGGGCACCCTTCATTTATATTTTCTGTCTATCTAATTCACTCAGTCACATATTGGCACACACAGCATGACAACCTGATGGTGCACATTGCTGCCACTCCATATGTTACCCTTTACATTTGCCTTTCCAGCTAATTTATTCTTCTGACTTTCTGATTGTTCCATCAGATGGCTTGGACAGGTGCTCTGTCACTTTTTTTAATTTTTCCAAGTAATACAGTTAACAACACCTCTGCCAGACAGAAATAATACAAGGTTCTGCATTTGACAGTAGCATAGTGATAATATTCCTGTTCTAATGAATCAGTACTCCTTCTTGTTGAACACCATACGGAAGAAACATTAAAGCTAGCAACAGCAAACCCTCTCCCCTACTCCCAGGGCTGGGGATCTTTAAGGGGATCTTTAATGTCCATCACTAAGGGAGGTCACCTACGCAGACCGGCCCTTAGCGACATAGCTGCCAGACTGGGCTCAGTGTAGCTAGGGAGAGAACTAAAGTGAGGGGAAAAAAGCCCCAACTTGACCTTAGCTGATGCAGATTCAGCTTTCCATTTCAGTATTGATAGAAGTGATCGTTACACAGGCCTTGTGGAGATGAAGTCTTATCTTCACATTGAGGATATGCTCCAATACACTGAATGGCATTATACCTCCATGCTAAATGGGATGGATTCAGAGAAGATATGGAAACTCAAAATTGAGCATTAATGAGGTGACATGTGCCACCAGCAGCAACATAGCCATATTTTCATAGTTCAACATATCCCTTACTCGGTTACTACCACCAAAGGAGGGGAATGACCAATGAAAACTATAGGAGAATAGGCTCAGCAGCACCAGGCATACCTCAAAATGAGCTGCCAACTGGATGAAGTTGTAACACACAACTGACATGGATATTAAGCAGCAGAAACAACACACTCATCACAGCGAAAGGCCAGGCCGGGCAGCATCCAAAGAGCAGGAGAATCGACGTTTCGGGCATAAGTCCTTCTTCAGGAACCTTCCTGAAGAAGGGCTTATGCCTGAAACATCGGTTCTCCTGCACCTCAGATGCTGCCTGGCCTGTTATGTTTTTCTAGCGCCACATTTTTCAACTCTGGTCTCCAGCATCTGCAGTCCTCGCTTTCTCCACAGAGAAAGGCCATCCCATATCCGAGTGTGGCCATTGGTGGATAACTAAACAACAAACTGCAGGAGGAGGCTCCAAAAATATCTTGAAATAGGTGATGGGTGATCCCAGCACAATTTTGCAAAAGACAAGGCTGAGGCATTTGTAACCATCTTCAGCCAGAAAAGTGATGAGTGAATAATCCATCTCAGCCTTCTGTTGAGGTGCTCTTCAGAGATATGGGTCTCAGTCTGAATTCTCCATAGAATTTCAAGAAATAGCTGAAGGCAGTGGACACAGGAAAGGCTACAGGCCCTGACAACATGAAACACTGAAGATTTGAGTTCCAGAATGTGCTGCACCTCTCAGCCAGCTTGTTCTGTACAGCTATAACATTGGCATCTGTTCAACAAGGTGAAAAAATGATAAAAGGATAAATCCAACCTGACCAATTACCATCTCTTCAGTCGACTATCAAAGCAAAATGATGGAAGGTTCCACAACAAGTGCTACCAAACAATACTTACTCAGTAACAACCACCTTATTGATGTTAGTTTTCATTGTATCATGGATACTCAACTGCAGACCTGTTACAACCTTGTTCCAATCATGGACAAAAGAACTAATTTCAAGGTGTGACCTGAGATTGTTTTTGACATCAAGGCATGGAACCAGGCAGGCACAGGCACAGGCACAGGGACAGAAATCACAGGCCTCAATGCTATTCCTGGCCCCAACTCTTCCCTGACCTGAGCACAGCAACTTCACCCCTTATATGGCCACAGCAAGATCCCAATGGCCCTGGTCATTAGGCACTGATGTACCTCACCTGTGTGGGGTGATGGAATCAAGGAGTGCTAGCAAAAGTGAAGTCAGTGGGAATGCTCTGTAGTCATACTTAGCACAATAAAACTTAGGACAATAGAGTAGGGGTTCCTCAGGGCAGTATCTAGGACCAACCATCCTCAGCTGCTTCACCAGTGACCTATCCCCCAATATAAGTTCAGAAGTCAATAAATTTGCTGATGATTTCAGTGTTCAATACCATTCACAACTCCTTGATGTGACATAACGGTTGAGGGGAAATGTGGAGTTTGGCCTAAATGCTGTTGGATTGTGAGATTTATTCATTGGTTGTTTCTTGTGTCAATCAACCATGGGAGCCAGGTTTCAGATGTGGGCTTATCAATATTGGATATGGAAGATCCCATGCATTACAGCACATATTTTTGACTGTCTAAAGGATCTCTGTAAATATTTATTTTATTTATTCAGGGATGTGGACATTGTCAGCATTCATTGCTCATCACTAGCTGCCAGTGAGAAGATGGTGTTAAGCCGCATTCTTGAACCACTGCAATCCATTTGATGTAGGTACACCGACAAAGCTGTTAGGAAGGGAGATCTAGGAATTTTACCCAGTTACACTTAAGGAATGAAAATCAGGATGGTTAAAGGTCTGGAGAGAAATGTGTAAGTACTGGTCTCTGCTGTCCTTGTCCTTCTAGGTGTTAGTGGTTATACATTTGGAAGGTGCTATTTGAGGAGCCTTGATGAATCTCTGCAGTGCCCCTTGTAAGTGATGCTTACTGCTGCCTCAGGAGGGGGTGGACATTTATAGATGTGGTGCCAATCAAGTGGCAGCTTTGTCCTGGCTTTCTTTTCTCCAATTCTGTTGAAGCTGCACTCATCCAGGAAACTGAGGAACATTTTATCACACTCCTGACCTGTGTAGATGGTGGACAGGCTTTGGGGAAATAAGAGGTGAGCTGTTTACTGCAGGATTTCTAAACTCTGACCTGCTCTTGTAGCTGCTGTATCTGTATAGCTAGTCCTATTCAATTTCTGGTCAATGGTAATTCCTAAGATGTTGGTGGCAATTGAATGATTTATATATCAATTCACTTGCTCTTATGTTTGTAGCGCAAATGGATACTACATATTTTATGCAAAAAAAAGGTTAATTTCATTCCTGATAAAGGGCTTATACCCGAAATGTCGATTCTCCTGCTCCTTGGATGCTGCCTGACCTGCTGTGCTTTTCCAGCACCACACTCTTGACTCTGATCTCCAGCATCTGCAGTCCTCACTTTCTCCTAATTTCATTCTAGCCAGCCACTGAAAACATGGGACTGAATCTTCGAGTGATGTGGCAAAGTGTTGTTTCCATTGAGTTTTATGGACAATTTCTTTCTCGCACTACTGGCGCAAACTTGCCTCACCATCCAAGTTTCCACTGGCCCTTTAGGGAAGTACTCGTCATATATATCTGGGAAATCCTGTGATTCTTGGTACCTGCACCATCTTGATAAGGCAATTGTGCAACTGGACAAGCATTGTAAATCTGAGTTTCCCTGTATGGTTAATGACATTTACCTCATACATAAGATAGAGCAGCAGAATTAGCCATTTGGCCCATTGAGTCTGCTCAACCCCATTCTCCTGCCTTATCCCTGTAACCATTGATCCCCTTATTAATAAAGAACGTATCTGTCTCTGTCCTAAATATACTCAATGACTTGGTCTGCACAGCTCTCTGGGGCATGTGTTCCACAGATTAATTACCCTCTGGCTGAAGAAATTGCTCCTCATTTCAGATGTAAAGGGTTGCCCCTTCACTCAGGCTGTGCTCTAGTCCCTCCAACTGGAAACATCTTCTCCATGTTCACTCTATCCAAGCCTCTCAGTATTCTGTAAGTTTCAATCAGATTGCCCCATATCCTTCTAAACTCCATTGAATACAGATCCAGAATCCTCAACTGCTCCCTATATGACAGGCCCTACATCCCCAGATCATTCGTTTAAACCACTTTATGACCCCCGGTAATGCTCTCTTGAAATGAATGGTAACATGATAGGAAAGGAGAAATTGGCACCCTGCTTTACCAACAGGGATCTGGGGATCCTACTGGACTGGTTGCTGAACGTCTGTGCTCCACCAGGGTAAGTGGTGCCATCTTCTCTCTGTTATCTCACACTCACTCTATCTCGGAGGTTCGTGCACTACCATTATCACTACTTGCTCTTATCCACCGGATTTCCCCCTCCCCACCCACCGTCTCTAGCTCCTGCACTGTCTATCCACTCACACAGGATACTGCACCAGCTTTCCCCCAACTGCACCAGCACTGTCACCCACTTTCATCTCACTCAATCTCCCTCTTTCTCTAAGTATGGTTGAATTCAGAAACAGATGGGAAGTGTGAAGATAAAATCCAACACCAGGGTCCTGTGCTTAAACAAGGGGGAGTACAATAGGATGAGGGAGGAGTTGACAAAAGTAGACTGGAAGCAAAGACTTTATATTGGGATAGTTGATGAGTAGTGGAGAACTTTCAAAGCAATTTTTCAAAGTGCTCAGCACAAGTACACACCAGTGAAATGGACGGACTGTAGGAAAAGGGGTAATCATGCCATGGGTGTCTAAGGAAATAAGGGAGGCTATCAAATTGAAAAAGACAGAAAACAATGTGGCCAAGAAAAACAGAGAGTGTAGTGCTGGAAAAGCACAGCAAGTCAGGCAGCATCAGGATTCCTGGTGAAGAGCGTATGCCCGAAACATCAATTCTCCTGCTCCTCGGATGCTGCCAGACCTGTTGTGCTTTCCTGCACTACACTGTCAACTCTGAGCTCCAGCATTTGCAGTCCTCACTTTCTCCCGGTTAAGAAAAGTTGGAAACTAGAAGATTGGGAAAGTTTTAAAGGTCAACAGGAGACCACAAAAAGAGCTATAAAGAAAAGTAGGATGAATTATGAGAAAAAACTATCTCAGAATATAAAGACAGATAGCAAAGGTTACTATAAATGTATAAAACAAGAAAGTGTGGCTAAGGTCTTTTAGAGGATAAGAAGGGGGATTTAGTTATGGGATATGATGAAATGGCTGAGGCATTGAACAGGGATTTTGTATCGGTCTTCACAGTGAAGGACACTAATAACATGCCAGTAATTGACAAAGAGACAAGGTAGGTGAGGACCTGGAAACAATCATTATCATGAAAGAGGTAGTGTTGGGCAAACTAATGGAGCTCAGGGTAGACAGGTTGTCTGGCTGTGATGGAATGCATCCCAGGGTTCTAAAAGAGATGGCGGGAGAAATAGCAAATGCACTTGTGGTAATTTTCTAAAATTCACTGGACTTTGGGGCAGTTCCAGCAGATTGGAAAACAGCAAATGTGGCATCACTATTTAAAAAGGGAGGTAGGCAGAAGATGGGGAACTATAGATCAGTTAGCTTAATGTCTGTAGTGGGGAAAATGATCTATGATCAAGGAAGAAATAGCAAGGCATCGTCATAGAAATTGTCCCATTGGGCAGATGCAGCATGGGTTCATGAAGGGCAGGTCATGCTTAACAAATCTACTGGAATTCTATGAAGACATTATGAACACGGTAGACAGCAGGGACCCAGTGGGTGTGGTTTTTTGATTTCCAAAACGCATCATTAAGGTGCTGCACGAAAGGCTGCTGCATAAGATAAAGATGCAAAGTGTCATGGGTAATATATTACCATGTGTAGGGGATTAGGTAAAGGATGGGTAGAGGATTGGTTAACTAACAGGAAGCAAAGAGTAGGGATAAATGAGTGCTATTCTGGTTGGTAATCACTGACTAATAGTGTGCCTCAGGGATCAATGTTGGGAATGCAATTATTCACAATTTACATAGATGATTGGATTTGGGGACTATGTGTAGCATGTCAAAGTTTGCGGATGACACTAAGATGAGTGGCAGATCAAAGTATGCAGAGGACTGTGAAACTTTGCAAAGGAATATAAATCGTTTAAGTGCATGGCCAAATGTCTGACAGATGGAGTACAACATTAATAAATGCGAACTCATCCATTTCGTTAGGAATTACAGTAAAAAGGACTATTACTTGAATAGTAAGAAATTGCAGCACTCAGCTATGCAGAGGGACCTAGGAGTCCTTACGTATGAATCACAGAAGGTTGGTCTGCAGGTATAAGTCATTAGGAAGGTAAATGGAATTTTGTCCTTCATTGCTAAAGGGATTGAGTTTAAAACCAAAGCGGCTAAGTTACAGGTGTATAGGGTGCTGGTGAGGCCACACCCAGAGTACTGTGTGCAGTTTTGGTTTCCTCACTTGAGAAGGGGTGTATTGGCACGAGAAGGAGTGCAGAGGAGGTTCACTAGGTTGATTCCAGAGTTGAGGAGATTGGCTTATGAGGAGAGACTGAGTAGAGTAGGATTATATTCATTGGAATTTAGAAGAATGAGGGGAGAATCTTACAGAAACATATAAAATTGTAAAGGGAATAGATAAGATAGAAGTAGAGACGATAATTCCAATGGTGGGTGAAACTAGGACAAGATGGCAGAGCCTCAGAAATAAGGGGAGAAGATTTACATCTGAATTGAGAAGGAACTTCTTCATTCAGAGGGTTGTGAATCTATGGAATTCCCTATCCAATGAAGTGATTGGCATCCTCAGTAAATGTTTTAAAGCTAAGACTTTGGCAAATAGAAAGTTCTAAGGGTTTTTACAAATACATTAAGGATGAAGGGATAATTAGAGAGCAAATAGGGTCCCTCTATGATCAGCAAGGCAGCCTTTACGTGGAGCCGAAGGAGATGGAGGAGATACTAAACTAGTATTTTACATCAGTGTTTGCTGTGGAGAAATAGATGATGATGACATCTTGAAAAATGTCCATATTACAGAGGAAACAGTTCTGAATATCTTGAAAAGCACAAAGGTGGATAAATCCCCATTCCTGATGAAGGGCTCCTGCCCGAAACATCGATTTTCCTGCTACTCGGATGCTGCCTGACTGGCTGTGATTTTCCAGCAACACTCTAACCTTGACCCTAAATCTCCAGAACCTGATCAGTTATACCATAGAACTCGGTGGGAAGCTAGAAAAGTGATTGCAGGGCCTCTTGGTGAGATATTTGTATCATTGATAGTCACAGGTGAGGTGCAAGAAGACTGGAGGTTGTCTAATGTGGTACCACTGTTTAAGAAGGGTGGTAAGGACAAGCCAGGGAATTATAGACCGGTAAGCCTGATGTGGGTGGTGGGCAAGTTGTTGGAGGGAATCCTGAGGAATAGGATTTACACGTATTTGGAAAGACAAGGGCTGATTAGGGATAGTCAACATGGCTTTGTGTGTGCGAAGTCATGTCTCACAAACTTGATTGAGTTTTTTGAAAAAGTAACAAAGAGGATTAATGAGGGCAGAGCAGTGGATGTGATCTATATGGACTTCATTAAGGCATTCGACAAGGTTTCCCATGGGAGACTGGTTAGCATGGTTAGATCTCATGGAATACAGGGAGAACTAGCCATTTGGATACAGAACTGACTCGAAGGTAGATGACAGAGGGTGGTGGTGGAGGGTTGTTTTTCAGACTGGAGGCCTGTGACCAGTGGAGTGCCACAAGGATCAGTGGTGGGTCCACTACTTTTCATCATTTATATAAATGATTTGGTTATTAATATAGGAGGTAATAGTTAGTAAGTTTACAGATGACACCAAAATTGGAAGTGTAGTGGACAGCGAAGAAGGTTACCTCAGATTACAACAGGATCTTGATCAGATGGGCCAATGGGCTAGGTGAGGTGCTGCATTTTGGGAAAGCAAATCTTAGCAGGACTTACACACTTAATGGTAAGGTCCTAGGGAATGTTGTTGAACAAAGAGACCTTGGAGTGCAGGTTCATAGCTCCTTGAAAGTGGAATCGCAGGTAGATAGGATAGTGAAGAAGGCTTTTGGTATGCTTTCTTTTATTGGTCAGAGTATTGAGTACAGGAGTTGGGAGGTTATGTTGCAGCTGTATAGGACATTGGTTAGGCCATTGTTAGAATATTGCATGCAATTCTGGTCTCATTCCTATCGGAAAGATGGTGTGAAACTTGAAAGGGTTCAGAAAAGATTTATAAGGATGTTGCCAGGGTTGCAGGATTTGAGCTATGGGGAGAGAATGAACAGGCTGGGTCTGTTTCGGACCGAAGGGTCTGTTCACATGCTATACATGTCTATGATTCTATGACTCTATGAGTGGCAAATTGACTTTAATTTAGATAAATGCAAGGTGCTGCATTTTGGGAAAACAAATCTTAGCACGACTCATACACTTTAATCATAAAGTCCTAGGAAGTATTGCTGAGCAAAGAGACATTGGAGTACAGGTTCATACATCCTTGAAAGGCTGAATTGGCTGGGGTTGTATCCCTGGAGCGTCGAAGGCTGAGGGGTGACCTAATGGAGGTTCATAAAATCATGAGAAGTATAGATAGGATTAATAGACAAAAATTTTTCCCTGGGATAGGGGAGTCCAGAACTAGTGCGTATAAGTTTAGGGTGAGAAGGGAAAGATATAAAAGGGACCTAAGGGGCAACTTTTTCATACAGAGGGTGGTGCATGTATGGAATGAACTGCCAGAGGTAGGAGTGGAGGCTGGGATAATTACAAGATTTAAAAGGCATCTGTATGGGTATATGAATAGGAAGGGTTTAGAAGGATATGGGCCAAGTGCTGGCAGGTGGGACTAGATTGGGTTGGGATATCTGGTTGGCATGGACGGGTTGAACCAAAGGGTCTGTTTCCATGCTGTACATTTCTATGACTCTATGTATTTTTTTTGAACAGTAAAGGAATTAAGGGTTATGGTGAGAGGGCTGGTAAATGGAGCTCTGGCCACGAAAAGATTAGCCATGATCATATTGAATGGCAGAGCAGGCTCGAAGGGTCAGATGGCCTACTCCTGCTCCATTTCTTTTGCCCTTATGTAAATCCACAAGCCAACAGTCTAGAATAGGGCAGGAAGAACAAGACAGTTTGTGGGAGTGTGATTTTCAGCTCCTCACCTCTTACAGGAGAGGGCCCCGACTAGTCCAAGAGGTAGAATGACCATGCCCAAACCCTGGACTGATATCAGAGGCTGCCCTTGACTTACTGCCCCAGACTTACCCCCTGACTAAAAGATGTCACCTTTGGCTTGACTGAGGACTACTCCCTTTAAAGTTTGGGACGAGGCCATTAGCCTGAAACAAATGCACAGCCATGGGAAATGCTGGGCTGCAGGCATAGGATGGGGGCATAGGACTGGGTGAGATGCTCTTCAGAGGGTCAGTATGGATCAATGGGCAAATAGCCTGCTTCCACACTTTAGGGATTCTACGACTCTACATGGTGCAGAGATGTACTTAGCACAATGCCATTCAACAACATGCAGCACAGTGGCTCAGTGGTTAGCACTGCAGCCTCACAGTGCCAGGGACCTGGGTTTGAGTACAGCCTTGGGTGACTGTTTGGAATTTGCACATTCTCCCCATGTCTGCATGGCTTTCCTCTGGGTGCTCCAGCTTTTTCGCCTAGTCCAAAGATGAGCAGGTTAGGTGGATTAACCAAGATAAAAATCCCCATTTAGGAATGGGATGGGCCTAGATGAGATGCTCTTTGGAGGATTGGTGCATAATCGATGGGCCGAATGGCTTCTCTTTGTCCTGTAGGGATTCTAACATGCCTACCTCTTTGACAGGTGACAGGTTTCATGACTTTGCATCGACACTAAAAGCTAAGACAAGAATTTTTAATTCCTCTATAGCCACAGGGGAGGTTCCAGAGGGTTGGAGGACAGCTAATGCTGTTGCACTTTTCAAGAAGGATATTAGAGATATGCCAGGGAATTACAGCGATGTTATTACACACTGCGGGAAGCGTGTGGGACTTGAACCCACGTCTCAAAACAGAGATACTACCACTTCACCATGGGAATAATGCAGATTTCATCATGCAAGGGTCCTTTATGATGACATGATAATTGTCAATGCAATGCTATTAAATCACTCCAGCCTGGACTGGAAGATAAATATTAAATTGTCAACCACAGAAAATGTTTAAGAATTCAAAAGGGATTACACAGGTTGGAGAACCGTGAAATCCCTCTTTGAGTCTCCAGTGGACTGGTGGGAAACAGTCAAGGGAACATCAAAGGTGTTCAGAAGGTAGAGAGAGGTGGGCAAAACTGTCCAAACTCCAGAAATGTCTACAGAACCTACTCCAGCTGCAGAAGATGGGGGTCAATGTCACGCAGGATCTCCAGGAGGTGGACAGCCAGCAAATCTCGTTCTTTGCTTCGGAGGCCCCCAGGATAATCTTCCGGTCCATGATCTGCACTGTGGAGCAGGATGAGATGTGCTTGCGTTTCTTCTTCCAAAAGGTGCACAAGGAGAGCTCTGTGCTCAGCAGCCTGAAGGAAGAAGATGGTTCAGTAATGTCATCTCAGGCTGACATACTGAGAATCAGCAAATGCTTTTATGCCAGACTGTATGGCACGAAGCCCACAGACAGCAAGGCCCCCCAGTCGTTCCTATTCTCTCTCATGGAGGTGTTAGATGACAGCATACTGGAGAGACTGGACCAGTTGCTATCTCTGGATGAGCTGACCAAGGTCCTCAAATCCATAGAAAAGAATAAAATCCCAGAAGTGAGGGCTTACCAGCTGAGTTGTATTCGACTCTGTCGGATTTGATTTACCAGGACCTGCTGGAGGTGTATAACAGTATGCTTCTGGCAAGTACCATGTGTGAATCCATAAGGAAAGGTATCATCACCTTTATCTACAAGCGGAAGAGGAGAGAGGAGAGGGAGGACATTAGAAATTGGCAACCTATCTCACTGCTGAATGCAGACTACAAAATCCTGTTTAAGTCATCGCCATCTGGGTCAGGTCTGCTCTGGGATCGGTGATTCACCCTGACCAAACCTGTGCTGTACCGGGCAAGATCTCTGAGACCTGCGTGCCCCTCAGGGATACAATCGCTTATGTGCAGGACAGGGGGGTGGACACATGCCTCATCAACCTGAACCAGAAGGCCTTTAACAGGTCATGGCACACATACATGTGGGACATGCTTTCTGAAATGGGCGTTGGGGAGGGAATCCGCAATTGGATCCGATTCCCCCACACCAACATCATTAGTGCAGTCTCAGTCAATGGGTTAGAATCAGAAAGCTTTCCAATCAGATCCAGAGTCAGGCAGGGCTGCCCACTCTCTCCTGTCTTGGATGTATGTTGTATAGAGCCTTCTGCTGAGTCTATCAGGAAAGATGCAAGCCTGAGAGGGGTGACTATTCCAGGAAGCAGAGACCGGCAGATCAAAGCCTCCCTGTACGTGTATGACATTGCCAATTTCTGCTCAGATCCACCGTCAGTGCACAGACTCATGAGCATCTGTGACCAGTTTGAACTGGCCACGGGAGCCAAGGTAAATCAAGGCAAGAGCGAGGCCATGTTCTTTGGGAACTGGGCTAGGGGTGGCATGGTGGCTCAGTGGTTAGCACTGCTGCCTCACAGCACCAGGGACCCAGGCTCAATTCCAGCTTTGGGTGACTGTCTGTGTGGAGTTTGCACATTCTCCCTGTGTGGGTTTCACTCAGGTGCTCCAGTTTCCTCCTACAGTCCAAAGATATGTGGGTTGGCCAAGCTAAATTGCCTATAGTGTCCAGGGATGTGTATGTTAAGTGAATTAGCCATAGGAAATGCAAGGATAAATTGTGGGGGAATCCACACTCTAGGGATTCTAATTTAAACTATTATGTTTTATGCCTGCACAAAGTAAAGACTTTTTAAAAACTTTTCCTTTGTCTCTCCTATCTCTGTATCTTAATCCAATCTTTCTTTTCCTCTATTGTTCTTTCTGTACCCAATTAATTCAAATTCACTCTCTTTTTTTGTTATTTGTTTATTTTCTTCTCAATCCTTAAATCTCATTAATTAATAAGATACATAGTTACCTCAGCTTTCTTTAGAGGTCCCAGATACACTGCTGCCCTTGTCATTACATCATCAGATTGCAATACAATTTGAGCTGAAGGATGCGGAGAAAAAGGATCTTGATTAACAGCACACACTGTGAGATGCTTAGAGCGAACAAAATCTGGCCTATTGTTTCACATTATTTACATTTCTATGCCCTGAGATTTGCAATGAACTGTTTTTCAATGTGTGTGTGAAAAGGGGTGCTCAGCAGGTGACAGTAGGGAGTATCAGTTAATGAACTTGTACGAGAAGGGTGTTTTATTTGCACAAGGTGATCAGATTATCACCATTTGAGCTAATATTAGCTTCCTCCATAAAAGACCCTGCAGAGCCAGCTCACAAACATCATGTTAACCAGCAGTGATTTGGAATCTTGTAGGAGATTAGAAGTGTCCAGGAATAATTGCCAGGTGGAGAGACATTGTAAAGGTGCGAAGTATGAAATCATTCAAATGTCAAAGATCAAAAGCAGTGGCAGATGGATCATGTTCTAAATTTATTTCTTGGACATTGAACTGAATTTAACTGTTCCAAGTGCACTATTACAAAACAGAGCGTGATGTTTCGAATTGAACTCGGTTGTTGCGAAGGACAAATTTTCACTCCAACATTTTTGGTTTAAGCTAATCACACTAGCTGGCAGACTTCACTCAAGGATGGTGACTTTTTGATCACACATTTCCACACGATTTCCTTCACCCAGCCTCTCCCATTAACCTAGCATGTACACGAGTTGATTTTGTCATTCCCCCAAGATTAGAAAGCTGCCACAAGAGCCATGTTTTGAGCCAGCTACTCACCAGTGAAAAACAAATGAGACTGTGCAATCAATCTGACCTGCCTTATTGCCAGCCTCATTATGCAGCTAGTGCTCTTGGATCACATCCCAACTCACCTGCAGTCGGATTTCTAGGCCACTGGTAAAGCTTTATGTCACATTTTGTTTGCTTCACCCTCCACCCCCAGCATTTCCTGAAACTAATGATCAGACATTAGACGTCCCTCACCACATTTTCATGACGTGGTTCCATTTCTATGATCTAGAAGGAACCAGAGAACTGAGTTGAAAAATGTGATGCTGGAAAAACACAGCAGGCCAGGAAGCATCCGAGGAGCAGGAGAATCGACGTTTCGGGCATAAGCCCTTCTTCAGGAATGAGGCTGGTGTGCCAGGCGGGCTGAGATAAAAGGTAGTGGGGAGGGGATTTGGGGGAGGGGCGCTGGGAATACGATAGGTGGAAGGAGGTGAGGGTGAGGGTGATAGGCCGGAGAGGGAGTGGGTGCGGAGAGGTCAGGAAGAAGATTGCAGGTAAAGAGGGCGGTGCTGAATCCGGGGGTTGGGACTGAGATAAGGTGGGGGGAGGGGAAATGAGGAAGGTGGATAAATCTACATTCATCCCGTGTGGTTGGAAGGTTCCTAGGCGGAAGATGAGGCGCTCTTCCTCCAGGCGTCATGTGGTCAGGGACTGGCGATGGAAGTGGCCAAGGACCTGCATGTCCTTGGTGGAGTGGGAGGGGGAGTTAAAGTGTTCAGCCACGGGATGGTTGGGTTGGTTGGTGTGGGTGTCCCAGAGGTGTTCCCTGAAACGTTCCGCAAGTAGGCGGCCTGTCTCCCAAATGTAGAGGAGACCACATCGGGTGCAATGGATACAGTAAATGATGTGCGTGAAGAGAGCAGGTGAATTTGCGACCTGGAGGCCTTGGAGGGAGGTGAGGGGGGAGGTGTGAGCGCAAGTTTTGCATTTCTTGTGGTTGCAGGGGAAGGTGCCGGGAATGGAGGTTGGGTTGGTGGGGGGTGTGGACCTGACGAGGGAGTCATGGAGGGAGTGGTCTCTCCGGAATGCTGATAGGGGAGGGGAGGGAAATATATCCTTGGTGGTGGGGTCTGTTTGGAGGTGGCGGAAATGATGAAGGATGATACAATGTATCCGGAGGTTGGTGGGTGGAAGATGAGGACCAGTGGGGTTCTGTCCTGGTGGTGATTGGAGGGACGGGGTTCAAGGCCGGAGGTGCGGGAAGTGGAGGAGATGCAGTGGAGAGCATCGTTGACCATGTCAGTGGGGAAATTGCATCTCCTCCTGCAATTTCCCCTCCAATGTGGTCGATGGTGCTCTCCACCGCATCTCCTCCACTTCCCGCACCTCTGGCCTTGAAACCCGCCCCTCCAATCACCACCAGGACAGAACCCCACTGGTCCTCACCTTCCACCCACCAACCTCCGGACACACCGTATCATCCTCCGTCATTTCCGCCACCTCCAAACAGACCCCACCACCAAGGATATATTTCCCTCTCCACCCCTAACAGCGTTCCGGAGAGACCACTCCCTCCACGACTCCCTCGTCAGGTCCACACCCCCCACCAACCCAATCTCCACTCCCGGCACCTTCCCCTGCAACCACAAGTAATGCAAAACTTGTGCCCACATCTTCCCCCGCCTCACCTCCCTCCAAGGCCCCAATGGATCCTTCCATATCTGCCGCAAATTCACCTGCACCTCCACACACATCATTTACTGTATCCATTGCACCTGATGTGGTCTCCTCTACATTTGGGAGACAGGTCGCCTAATTGCGGAACGTTTCAGGGAATACCTCTGGGACACCCGCACCAACCAACCCAACCGCCCCGTGGCTGAACACTTTAACTCCCCCTCTCACTCCTTGGCCTCCTCCATCACCAGACCCTGACCACACGACGCCTGGAGGAAGAGCGCCTCATCTTCCGCCTAGGAACCCTCCACACGGGATGAATGTATATTTCTCCACCTTCCTCATTTCCCCTCCCCTCACCTTATCTCAGTCCCAACCCCCGGATTCAGCACCGCCCTCTTGACCTACAATCTTCTTCCTGACCTCTTCGCCCCCACCCCCTCTTCAGCCTATCACCCTCACCCTTACTTCCTTCCACCTATCGTATTCCCAGCACCCCTCCCCCAAATCCCCTCCCCCCCTACCTTTTACCTCAGTCCGCTTGGCACACCAGCCTCATTCCTGAAGAAGGGCTTATGCCCGAAATGTCGATTCTCCTGCTCTCGGATGCTGCCTGGCCTGTTGTGTTTTTCTAGCATCACATTTTTCAACTCTGGTCTCCAGCATCTGCAATCCTCACTTTCTCCTAGGAACCAAAGAATTGTCCATTTCATATCTGGTAATGAGTAATGAGGCTAAGTTTATTCTTGATTTCATAGTAAAGGATCCTTTTAGTAAGAATGATCAAAACAAATTCATGAGCAGATTATCTAAACAAGAGCTCTGTTCAATTGCTGTTGACTTTGCTTGATTGACGTCTTTAAGTTATTAGAAGAAAGTGAGGACTGAAGATGCTGGAGATCTGAGTCAAGAGAGTGTTGCTGGGAAAGCACAGCAGGTCAGGCAGCATCTGAGGAGCAGGAGCATTAATGTTTCAGGCATAAGCCCTTAATCAGGAATGTGTTCATCCATTCCTGATGAAGGGCCTATGCCCAAAACGTTGATTCTCCTGCTCCTTGGATGCTGTCTGACCTGCTCTGCTTTCCCAGCAACACACTCTCATCTTTAAGTTATTGTAATAAAGTATTCCTATGGTGCTGCAATACTGCTCTGATTCTGTAAATCTGTTCGCACCAATTTGGATTTTTTTTTTCATTTGATTACCAATTCCATGAGAATATTTGTAGACCTTACCTCGGTGCAGCATCTATTGATCCATGTCTCAGCTTCCATTTCAGCATTGGCAGAGACCGATCAAATATCTGAGTGGAGGTTCAGACTAGGTCTGCAAAATTGGTGCATATTGCCACACAAGCCCAGATTGGTGGAATTCAGTTTCAGATGCTACCATCATGGATGTGAATAGAAGGTCTCAAGGGGCTCTCATGTGTTCTAAGATTTGTCTTCCAGCAGATTATTAGGATTGTTGAAGTGCTACACCATGGAAGAAGAATTGACTGCCATCTCTCAGGATTAAAAGTCACACAACACTGGGTTATAGGCCAACAGGTTTATTTGGAAGCACTAGCTTTCGGAGCTCTGCTCCTTCAGCAGGTGGTTCACCCCAGTCCAACACCAGCACCTCCAAATCATCTCTCAGGATGACTGCATTTGGGCTCTAACCATTGCCATTCCTTCGGTACCCTCGCTGATCAGCCAGCCATTTTACTGCAAATATGTCATGGCGGTACTGTCTTGAGTTTGCAAATTCCACTGGATCAAGGGCACCCTGCAGCGCCACCTATAGTTTCTCCAACCATCAGCAGCCTCCCTCTGACCATCTTGCAGCAATGGAATAACACTAAATAAAAACCGACAGAACTGCAAATTCTATAAATCAGAAACAAAACTAGAAATTACTGAAAAAGCTCTGGCAGCATCTGTGGAGAGAAATCTGATTTAACGTTTTTGGCCGAGTGACCCTTCCTCAGTTCTGACCCATAACCTCCAGGAATATTACAGAAATATTGACGGTATTTTCTTGAGCCTGGATTAAAAACTCGAAATGTGGAAGCCAACCTTAAATCTAGGCAGATTCTGCAATTTGCAAACTGCAGAGTGGAACAGACGGTGTTTTTGCAGCCAGGTCTTGAATAATCAAAACCAGACAGGACTGAGACTACCTGGCCAGTGCTAATGGCCACATTGTTTCAGAACAAACTGTTGTTTACATCTCCAGTGAACCTCTTATGTTCGAAAAATGTTAAACAGATTTGTGGCATTAGGTCAGGGGGAGTCCAAAGGCTTGATAAGGACAGCTCTTGACAGTTGAAGGTTCAAAACCATGTTTCGTGACCTCTAAATATGGAAAATATTCACCTCAATGGATCTTCCAGTCCCCACTCAATGGCTACAGAATCTTTGAGAAAGGTGTGAACAGAGGGAATAAAAGGGATAACCTGCAGCCCCAGCTCACTCTGCTTTTTCCACTTTCTTCAACAGTATCTCCAGAGAGCACCTTCAACTGGCAGCTGAGCCGCACAGGATCTCCACCTCCTGACCAGGCCCAGAAGAGCACCTCAGTGAGATCACCTTGGTGAGATCACCTGAAGACCAGGACCAGCCCTAGACCAGAGAGGAAGCACAAATCAACAACTGGATATCCTGAAAATTCACCCTCAAAGACCAAGGAGCAGCCTATCCTTATCTAATGATTATTACTAATATTTTCAGATGAACAATTCAGATACAGTGGTAGGAACCTGTAGATAGAATATAGCAAATCCACAGAACCACATAACAGACCTTTCAGTCCAACTTGTCCATGTCGACCGGATATCCCAACCCAATCTAGTCCCACCTGCCAGCAATTGGCCCATATCCCTCCAAACCCTTCCTATTCATATACCCATCCAAATGCCCCTTAAATGTTGCAATTGTACTAGCCTCCATCACTTCCTCTGGCAGTTCATTCTAAATACATACCACCAACTGCATGAAAACATTGCCCCTTAGGTCTCTGTTATATCTTTCCCCCCTCATCCTAAACATATGCCTCTAGTTCTGGACTCCCCCACCCCACAGAAGAGACATGGTCTATTTATCCTATCCATGCCCCTCATGATTTTATAAACCTCTATAGGTCACCTCTCAGCCTCTGATAGCTAGTATAGATTTGAAACTGTTTACTTTGAGATTTAAAATGGTTTACTGAAAAATCCAGTGAAGAAATTCATTGAGTTTAATTAAAGTACAATAGTACAGACTGACAGATATTGTTTTTCATTGATAAAGTGTTTAATAAAGTTGTGTTGGACCTTCCCCTGACTCCTGTCCCCTTCGTCTACCTCACTGTGTAAACAGTTGCTCCTGAGAAAGAGAGAAGGCAGCTTAGAGATGTTCAATGAGGATTACCTCAGAATAAGGAGTTTAGTAGTAGTTTCAGAATAGAAGCATTTGAGCATAGGGGTTATTTAAAGCTGGGAAATTGTTAATGTCAATTTTAATGAAGACTCCAGGAAAGAGGCTATCAGATTCTCAAGACTGGGGTTTAAGCCACAGCTAAATTAAACTCCACTGATACAGCCTGTTACCACTATTAGTCTGTAGTCTTCCCTAAACTGTTTCCAACACATTTGCATCCTTCCTTAAATATGGTGACTAGAACTCCAGATGTGGCTCTGTATAACCAACGTAGAGCTTCTCTACCATTGTATCCAATTGCCCTCATAACAAGTTATAATATTCTGTTAATTTTCCTAATTACTTGCCTTACCTGCAATTCCTCCGCCTCTGCCGTATCTGCTCCCAGGAGGACCAGTTCCATCACAGAACACACCAGATGGCCTCCTTCTTTAGAGACCGCAATTTCCCTTCCCACGTGGTTAAAGATGCCCTCCAACGTATCTCGTCCACATCCCACACCTCCGCCCTCAGACCCCACCCCTCCAACCATAACAAGGACAGAATGCCCCTGGTGCTCACCTTCCACCCTACCAACCTTCGCATAAACCAAATCATCCGCCGACATTTCCACCTCCAAAAAGACCCCACCACCAGGGATATATTTCCCTCCCTACCCCTTTCCACCTTCCGCAAAGACCGTTCCCTCCGTGACTACCTGGTCAGGTCCACGCCCCCCTACAACCCACCCTCCCATCCTGGCACCTTCCCCTGCCACCGCAGGAACTGTAAAACCTGCGCCCACACCTCCTCCCTCACCTCTATCCAAGGCCCTAAAGGAGCCTTCCACATCCATCAAAGTTTTATTTGCACATCCACTAATATCATTTATTGTATCCGTTGCTCCCGATGCGGTCTCCTCTACATTGGGGAGACAGGGCGCCTCCTAGCAGAGCGCTTTAGGGAACATCTCCGGGACACCCGCACCAATCAACTACACTGCCCCGTGGCCCAACATTTCAACTCGCCCTCCCACTCTGCCGAGGACATGGAGGTGCTGGGCCTCCTTCACCGCCGCTCCCTCACCACCAGACGCCTGGAGGAAGAACACCTCATCTTCCGCCTCGGAACACTTCAACCCCAGGGCATCAATGTGGACTTCAACAGTTTCCTCATTTCCCCTTCCTCCACCTCACCCTCGCTCCAAACTTCCAGCTCAGCACTGTCCCCATGACTTGTCCGGACCTGTCCTACCTGCCTATCTCCTTTTCCACCTATCCACTCCACCCTCTCCTCCCTGACCTATCACCTTCATCCCCTCCCCCACTCACCCATTGTACTCTATGTTACTTTCTCCCCACCCCCACCCTCCTCTAGCTTATCTCTCCACGTTTCAGGCTCACTGCCTTTATTCTTGATGAAGGGCTTTTGCCCGAAACGTCGATTTCGCTGCTCCTTGGATGCTGCCTGAACTGCTGTGCTCTTCCAGCACCACTAATCCAGAATCTGGTTTCCAGCATCTGCAGTCATTGTTTTTACCTGCATACTAACCTTCTGCAACTTATCACTATGACATCAAACAAAGCTCAGCACAGGCTGGGAGAACAACACCTCATTTCCCACTTGTGGGACCCTGCAACCTTCTGGGCTCAATATTGAGTTCAACAATTTTAGGGCCTGAACATCCTCTTCCGTGTCCTTATCCCAAGCCCCACACACCACACCTTTACATCACATGGGTTGCTACCATAAACAACCCATTATTAGCTAGTTATGGTCCCCATTAGCAACTATACATTCTCCCAGGCTGATCTTTATCCATTCTTTTGTCTTCCCAGAGACAGAACAAAACTGCAGATGCTGGAATTCAAAATAGACAAACAGAAAGTTGGAAGAACACAGCAAACCAGGCAGCAGCACAAGGTGGAGAAGTCAGTGTCTCGGGTATTAACCCTTCTTCAGGACTAGATGTGGGGTAGGGGGAGTTACAATAAAGGGGGGGAATTGGGGTGGGGAGAGTAGTGGGATGGTAAGATAGTGATAGGTGGACACAGGTAGTGGGCACAACCTGGTTGGTCGATGGGAGGGATGAATCCAGTTGGTGGCTAGAAGGAAGGGTTGTTCAGAGGAATAGAAGGGAGGTGAGTCTGGAAAGGGTGATAGGGGATGGGTGAGAAGGTTATTTGAAATTAGAGAACTCAACGTTAAGCCCTCCAGGCTGAGGCCTACAGCAATTTCTGAGATTATATATACTTTTTATTTATGTGTGGGTAACCAGGAGATTGCACATTTGTCACCTGTGGAGGTCTGGAATGACCTGATGATGCGGCAGCTCAATGCTGAAGGATGTGTTAAGGTCACTGGAATAGATTCCAGTTCCATGTGGGGATGTGGCTTTTCCTGTCATTGCATCCTGAGTCATCTTTGTTTTTGCCATTCTAACATTTACAGATGGTTATACTGCCTGTAGTATTTCCAATGAAACACCATTGTTTGGTGTCACACTGGCCTCAGTTGGTAGCATCCTCAGTTGCATCCTCTGCTCCGTTATTACATTGGAACATTGACGTTAAGGACAGGGATAGGCCACTTGATTTTTCAAACCTGCTGCACCATTCGATAAAATCATGGTTGATTTGATTATGAATTTAACTTCACTTTCCCACCTGCCCCCTAACCCTTAATCCCCTCGTTTATCAAGAAGCTACCTAATTAAGCCTTGAATAAATTCAAAGTCCCAGCCTCTCTCAAGGGAAGAGAATTCTACACACTGTGTCCCTGAGTTTTAGACTGGTCCTTCAGAGGAAACATCCACACTCTCAAGTCCCCTCAGGGCCTTATACACTTCAATATGTTCATCCATCATTCTTCTAAATCCTAATGGTTATAGGCTCAGCCTATACAAACATTTGTCTGAAGCTCAGCTCTTCATCTGGCCTAGATTATCCTTGATGCTCCCAACCCCCATCATTAAACTGCCATCAGCACTCATGATCTCCCCTTTATTATGCTTGATCTGCTTTTGGTAGGATCTAATCTTCCACGTTGTTCAGCTCCCCCTTTCTATCTCCCATGACTCCTTCTTAGCACTCTCATGAACTGACCTCCCTCCCTCGGTCATGCATTCTCCAACCTCACAAGCAGCAGATACCCTCACTCCAAGATGTCTCAAACTCCCTGGACATCCCTGTCAAACCAGCTCAGCATCCTCATCATTGGTCCAAAAATAAATGCCCTTAAAACAAAGCCAACTTCTACTCAGTCCAGGAAGACTACCTCACCTATTGCACACTACTTTTAACCAGCCAGGAACCTGAAAATTTACATTTTTCATGTGCTGCTGATTTGATAGCAAAGCAATCATTTAATGTGGTGACCATGTGTTTTAATGAGTGCGCATTACATGTTAATGTCTTAAAACTAGGTTCCTAGTGACTGCAATTAAGAACCATGATTTCCTATTAATATGTTGCCAACTCATTCCCAACTTTCATCCTGCCATTGGAAAACTGATATTTTGCTTTTCACAAAATTAAATGCCCCTACCCACTTTTGTTTCCTGCTCCCAGATTTAGCATTGCATTTAGCCTATTTTGAAATAATTAACTAAATGGAGGCGAATACCAACCTTTAGCCATTATTCCACATGAAATAAGTACACTTTAAGAGTTCACATTCAGTTGAGCATGCAGAAAACCTTTGTTACTGAACCACATAGAGGCTGAACCCCATAGAGGCTGAACCCTACGCCTGCAGAATAGTATTTAGAAAGTAAAATTACTGTATTTGTTCAAATTGCTTTTGATATATGATGAAAGGTGTGGTTTCTGGGATTCACAAAAGGATATTGCTTGTTCATTTTCATTTCTATTTATGATAATAAAATTTCAAAAGTTTATTCTAAAATCTGGAAATTCCAAAATGTATATTCCTTATCAAAGAAGAGATAGCATGATATCTTTTTCTTGAGACAGGTCAACGATCCAAAGGCAAATAGCAGATATTTTCAGGAAAAGTTTCTGTGCATCCTAGCTGTGAGTGTGAACAATGTGCTGCTCATTTTCATCTGAAAAATGCTTGGCAGCTGAAAATCGATGTATTTTAATTCTACATTGAAATATTGAGAACGTTAAACAGATACATACGTAAACAAAGGTTATTTTATGGAACATTGGTGGAGTGTAATTTTTATTTCTCTGAGTTCAGGTCAATTTCCCAAACAAATAAAAGTCATAATTCACTTTCCCTTTTTGGCATGTGATCCTCTGAGTGATATGTTACAATGAATGCTTTCTAAAAGAGATAGTTTCCAAGCTGTTCTAATGTGAAGAAATTCTGACTGGACCTTAATATTTACTGAGTGAGCCTTTGTGAAGTTATGCTTGTGAACAGTGCAATCTATGATATGACTGAATTTTCCATCTGAAAAGTAATTAAGGACAATTAGTAAAGATAATCCCTTAATCTACTAAAAAACAGATCACGATGCATTAACCCCTCAAAATTAACATCTTGCCATATTTTTTGTAATTGGCCTCTTTTATTCCATTCTGTTTTCATTTCTTTTTAAATTTCTGGTTTTAACACAGATCTGATTTCCATTTTCCAAGTTTTTTTTTCATATGGGCTGGTTCTCAGTTTGAACATGAATAGGGAAGGCTTCTACAGACTCGTTAATGATGCGGGAGAGAAATTATCCCTGATTATTATATTTACCAATAAAAATGCTTCCAGATGAGATATATCAAATGTAAAAATTCAGTTTGCCATTACAATTTTACTGAACTGTCCATTAATTATAGTGATTACCAGTGATTTCATTTACTTTAAAAAGATATAAAATTACTTAAAATACTGTGAAAAGTTATGAAGAAAATTGCAGGCAACTTGCCTTGCTGTCTTCCTAGTACCATATTACCAGCCAAATCTCTTTGTAACACAGCAGCATATGGCTCAGAACAATGAGACTTCACCCAGCTAATAGGGTTAAATTTAATTTTAAGATTTTTTTTATTCTAATGCATTCTTAATAAGGATGATTACAAGTGTAGAGGGCACTTTACTACTCGCCATATATAACACCCAAATTTATTCACTTTCCTGTGTAGATAACAAAGACATGCTGTCTCACTGAAAGACCCAGTAATCACCATCTCCCTCCTGATTTCAATTCCCACAGTATTCTGTGTAACCACTGAGCCTGCTCAAACTCATTTGTGAAACCAACAGGACCATTGTATAATTAAGGCCCATAAATGGAACATGGACAAGACTATTAGATCTTTTTTTAAGGGGGTCAAAAAGGAAAGCTGGATAATCAACTAAAGGAGTTGAACACTGCCATCTTGTGGGCAAACTTTAATTTCTATGATGCTGAGTAGTTTTTTGCATTAAGGAGTTTTCAAGGTTCATATTTAATACAGAAATATCCTCTCAATTTTTAAATGTATACAGACATTATAAATCTTCTCAGTTTCTTCTTGTCACATTATTCAATTTAATAAGCATATTTTTGCATTTTTTGTCATTACACTGAATGTCTTACTAAATTCTAAATTGAATACATTTAATCCCTTTGCCCATTTTATTCTAATATTCTAAAATGTCTGCATCCTTCTACCTCTTAGGTACGCTAAGTTTAATCCAATTCCCCAATTCAGCAGGCATGTCCTTATTTTACAGCGGAGTAAATTGCTGTGCTCAACTTACTTGCTCTTAGGTAAGGATATGATCGTATAAACAAATGAATTAAGAGCTTGAGTAGGCCACTTGGCCCCTTGAGCCTGCTGTGCTATCCAGTAAGATCATGATTGATCTGATTATTCCATGTTCCTACTGCCCTTCACTCCCTTGCTTATTGAGAATCTGCATACCTTGTTCAAAGATTCTGCACCTTCAATGCCTTTTAAGGAAGTTCAAGAAACTATATGAAAAAAATTCTCCCCATTTCTATCTTAAATGGGTGATCTATTATTTTCAAATAGTGACCGCTAATTCCAGATTCTCTCACAACAGGAAGTAGTTTTCTATTCTTCCACAAAAATGCTGGAAAAACTCAGCAAGTCTGGCAGCATCTATAGTGTGAGAAATAGAGGTAACATTTTAAGTCCAATTGTCTTACTTTCACCTAGTCCATCCTTGACTCTTTCCTTCCTTTCATTTCCTTCTCTGGTTTCATTTTTGGGAATGAGCTAACTCCACAGTTGCCTAAACTACATTTCTTCACACTCTGCTTCCTGCAAGGTCTCCATTCCATTCTCCCAGTTTCTCCATCTCCGTCGCATCTGTCCAGACGATGCAGTCTCCCACAGGGTTATTTCCAATATACCTTTGATTTTTTTCTCAACTGAGGATTGCTCCCAGTATGGCTGACTGGGCCCTCAGCTATATCCAACCTATTTCCCAGTTTTAATCCTCACCCCTTTCCCTCCCCACAAAGAATCAAAAGAGTTCCTTTTTTTTCACTTTCCACCCAGCCCCCAGAGGAAAAACACAATTAAGAAAAAGGTCATATTATTGTACTTGTTAGTTTTACGGCATATGAGTCAGATCAGTACATGTCATTCGCAGATTTTCCTCTGTTTTCCCACCTGGGCAACATCTGCCTTCAAAGGAACATTCTCCACCATTGCAGCCACCTCCAGCAGTGTACCAGCACCAAATGCACCCCCTCCCCTCCCCCCCCCCCCACCCCCACTCCCCTGATAGCATTTCACAAGGACTGCTCCCTTCATGATACCCTTGTTTACTGCTCATGACTTCCAGCACTTTTTCACCCATCCATGGTACTTTCTTATCAATCAAAAGGTATAAAACATCCTCCATCGTACTTTATATCTTCCATTCTCATTCTCAAGGCCCCAAATATAACTCTTGGTGAAGGGCATTTTACTACTTTTAATCTAGTCTACTATATTAGCTGTTCACAATGCAGTCTACACATTGGTGAGATCAAATGCAGACTGGGTAAATGCTTTGCAGAATACCTCTGCTCTGTCTGCAAGAATGATACTGACCATCCAGTTGCTTGCCATTTCAATACACCATTTTGCTGTCATGGTAACATTTCTATCCAGGCCTGCCATAGCGTTCCAATAAAGCCCAAAATGCAACCTGGAGAAACAGCACCTTTCCTTCTGCTTAGGCGCTTTACACCCTTTGGGACTTAGTATTGAGTTCGACAACTTCATACTATTGAACTATGACATGATTTTGACAAATATGGGGGCAAATACATGGCAGGACTTCAGTGTAATTGGGACAAGTTAAATAAGGGGGCAAATACATGCCAGAAGCAGTAATAATGTGGATAAATGTGAGGTTATCTACTTCAGCAGCAGAAATAGGCAGGCAGATTATAACTTAAAGGCAATAGATTGTGAACGAGGGAGGTGCAATGAGACCTGGCTATCCTGAAAGTAAGGAGAAAGTGAGGACTATAGATGCTGGAGATCCTGGTAAAGGGCTTATGCCCAAAACATCAATTCTCCTGCTCCTTGGATGCTGCATGACCTGCTGTGCTCTTCCAGCACCACATTCTCTATCCTGAAAGTAAGCATGCCAATGCAGCCGGAGGTGAAGAAGGAAAATTATATGTTAGCCTTCATAGTGAAAGGATTTGACTACAGGAGCAAGGATGTCTTGCTGCAACTGTAGGGCACTGATAAGACCACACCTGAAATGTTCTGTGCAGTTTTAGTCTCCTTATCTGAAGGAGGATGTTCTGGCTATTGAGGGAGTGCAAAGAAGGTTAACCAGAGTGATGCCTGGGATGGTGGGATTGACATATGAAGAGAGGCTGAATCAGTTATAACTATATTCACGAGGGAAGATCACATAAAATAAAATACAAATCTGACAGGTTTAGACAGGAAAGGTGCAGGAAGGATATTGTCAATGACCGGGGAGTCCAGAACCAGGGGTTAAGGATAAATGGTAGGCCTTCTGTGACTGAGATGAGAAGGAATTTCTTCACCCAGACAGTGCTGAGCCTGTGGAATTCTGAACCACAGGAAATTGTTGAGGCCAAAACATTGAAACCCTTCAGGAAAGGTGTAGATAAAGTTCTTAGGACTAAAGGGACTAAAAGGATATTGGGAGAAAGTGAAATAGGGTACTGAGTTGGATGACCAGCCATGATTATATTGAATGGCAGAGCAAGCTCAGGGGGCTGAATGGCCTCCTCCTATTTTTTATATTTCCATGAGGTCTGTCCTCTGTTTTGATTAACCACTTCCCCCAACCCTGCACCTTGCTTACATGAATTTACTTTCAACAGAGCTGATCCATTTTCTATTAATACCAGTCATATATATCGACTCTTGGTTCTCATCTTTCTCTACTAACATAAGCATTCACTGTTTTTTTTTGCTCTGACGTGCCTTTACCATCTGTTCCAATTGCCTCTCCTCCTCGATTCCACAGAATAGAAACTAAAACTTTATTTTTGAAGAAAAGTTATATTAGCCTCAAAACATGAACTCTGCTGTCTCTGCACAGATGCTGCACAGTCTCTCCAGAACTTCCAGTTTTAAAACGTTTAGTAATCACTTTCTAAACTGCTTCCAGTGCATTTACATTCTTCTTTAAGGAGATTAATCCAGATATGGCCACACCAATGTCCTGTGTAACTTAAGCTAAATCTCTCTTCTTTCATTTTTTTTAGGTTTTCTAATTGTTTACTGTACCTTCATGCTGAAGTTTTGTGATTCGTGTACTAACACACCTAGATCTCAGACTTCAGAGCTCTGCAATCTTTCATTATTTAGATAATGTACTTATTTTTTATTCTTCCTTCTGAAATGGACACATTTCACATTTTCCTACATTATGTTCCACTTTTCAGGCTTTGGTTCTGTCCATTCACTCAACCTATCTATATCCCTTTATAGCTTCCTTCTGTCCTCTCCACAACATACTTTCCAGATTATTTTTGTATCATCAGCAACACCAATTTAAATTCAATTCAATTAGGGAAGGGAATTCTTGGGTTCATTTTTTAAGGCAATGTCTTGGCCAATTAGAGTTAACTCTCCTGATTTAAAATTTAACCAAAGCTTGGCAGTTAACTGTCAGTCATCATTAACTAGTGAATTACCAATGGCAAAATCTTCCGTAGAATCCACTTGTCAACCAGTCAGACCATTCCTCCTGTGCAGTACAAATGCTGCTTTCCATTTACTTAGTAATTCTTATGAATTGCCCTGATGAGTACAAATTGAAAAGTATCAACAAAGTGGGTTTATTTTTCAGCAACATTCCAATTTGGTACTGCCCAACAACTATTTGCAATTAATATTAGTCTTCAACGCATATGCAGAAAACTAGCTTGCAGGTAAAACAGGTAGTAAGGAGGGCAATTGAAAATTATTGCTAAAGGAATGCAATCTAAGAGCAAGGGAGTATTGTTGCAATTGTGCAAGGCATTAGTGAGACTGCATCTGGAGTACTAAGTAGTTTTGGTCCCCTTACTTGAGGAAGGATGTAGTTGTATTGGAGGCAGCTTAGAGGAGGCCCATCAGAATAATTCCAGAGATGAAAGGCTTATTTGATGAGGAGAGATTAAGCAGTTGAGGCCTATACTTGCTAAAGTTTAGAAGACGAGGAGAAATTTACTTGAAGTATGCTAAAGGGGATTGAAAATGTCGATGTAAAGTGGATGTTTCCTATGGTGGAGAGTGTGGTGCTTGGAAAAGCACAACAGATCAGGCAGCATCCGAGGATCAGGAGAATCAACAGTTCAGGCAGAAGCCCTTCAGCAGAAATTACTCCTGATGAAGGGCTTTTGCACAAAAGTTTGATTCTCCTGCTCCTCAGATGCTGCCTGACCTGCTGTACTTTTCCAGCACCACAGTCTTGACTCTAATCTGCAGCATCTGCAGTCCTCACTTTCGCCTAGTTTCCTATGGTGAGGCAATTTAGAATGAGAGATCATAGTTTTAGGATAAGGGGTGACAGATGTAAAACAGAGATGAGGAGGAATTACTTCTGTCAAAGGGTTGTGAATCTGTGGGATTTAGTACTCCAGAGCATGCTGGACACCAGCATGCTGCAAAAATTTAAGGAGGACATAAACAGATTTTTATTACTAATGAGTTAAAGGGTGGTAGTGAGTGGGCAGGAAAGTGAACTGAGATGAGATAGCTCTGAGAGTATTAAATGGCAGAGCAGGCTCGAATTTTGCTTCTAGTTGTTATGTTAATATTCCTTAGTAGCCTCATTATTTCCTCCTCACAACTTGCTTTCATAGCTATCTTTGTGTTATCGACAAATTTAGCTACCACTCATCTAAGTTATTTACATAATGTGTAAAACATTGGAGCCCCAGCAGTGACTGCTGCAGCATATTATTTTTTGCATCCTGCCAGAAAATAATATATTTATGCCAGTTCTCTGTTTCCCGTTAATTAGACAATCTCTATCCATGCAATTGTGTCACCTCCTTAACTATGATCATTTACTTGCCACAATAAAATTTGATGTGGCACCTTATCCAATTATTTCTGAAAGTCTAGGTACAATATCCCCTGCTTTCCTGTTTAAAGCATGCTACTTCCTCAAAGAACTCAAACAGATTATTGAAACATGATTTCCCTTTTACAAAGTCACATTGACTCTGCCTGATTACTTAGAAGTTTTGAATTTTCCCGATGACAATTTAAATAATAGTATCTGGTATCTCTCTTTTGATAGACATTAAGCAGATTGGCCTGTGCCTATCTCCCCTTTTGAATAAAGGAGTTATATCCACCATCTACCAATCTGCTGAAACTTCCCCAAAACTAGGGAATTTTGGAAAACTAAAACATTGATTATTTCCCTAGCCACCTCTTGTAAGACTCCAGGTGAGTTCTATCAGGGCTTGAGGACTTGTCAGTCTGCAGTTCCAACAATTTACGCAGTATCACCTGCCTGTTGGTTGTACTTATCTTGAGTTCTTCCCTCCCATCCATTTCCTGAATTATAGTTATTTCTGTAATGTTGCTAATACACCCTATAGAGAAAACCATTGCAAAATAGTATTCAATTCATCTACTATATCTCCTTACCTTCCATTATCAGTTCCCCACACTCACTTTCTGTAGAATCAATGCTCACTTTGTTAACACTGTTTTTTAAAAATATTTATGGAAACTTATTATTTGTTATTATATTTCCTGCTGGCTTTCTCTCATAATCAATGTTTTGCTTACATTTTAATCTTTTAGTTTTTTAATATATTTTATCCATAATACATTGTGATCATATTCTTTACTGTAATAACACAAAATGGTTGTGACTTTATAAAACCCTTTGATTATGTTCCTACACTGATCTTTATTGTGCTGATAAACTGATCCACTGTTATAAATGAATTTCTCCTATTAGGTACAAACTCTTGCTATACATAACAATTCCAATATAATTATACCAGACTTTAGTACTTCAACAGTAGTCATGATTTGGAGATGCCAGTGTTGGACTGGGGTGTACAAAGTTAAAAATCACACAACACCAGTTTATAGTCCAACAGGTTTAACAGGAAGCACCAGCTTTCGAAGTGCTGCTCCTTCATCCATCTGATGAATCACTATCACCTGATGAAGGAGCGTCGCTCCGAAAGCTAGTGCTTCCAATTAAACCTGTTGGACTATAACCTGGTGTTGTGTGATTTTTAACTTTGAACTTCAACAGAGCATTAAATTTCGATGGTGCATTTTGAAACCACAACCTTTTAATATCTGGAATGGCAAGAATCTGAGATACTTTCCTACAGTATTTAAGCAATAATGTTCTCTCTGATAGCTCCTGTGTTCATAAATTAAACAAGTTTGGGAAATCTAAACCTCGTTTCAATTGGATGTAAGCCTGCAGCACAAAATGCAATGTAACCTATCTCTGTCATTTGTTAGGCTCTCGTTTAGGACAGCAGACATGAATGGCAGTTGGGAAATAATAAGGCAATCTGGTTGTGGAATCATAAACCTAGTGCATTATACTTGCATGTTGTGGATCTGAATTAGATTGTTCAATTATCATTGCAATAGCCCCATTATTGAAGCAACACTAAATTTTGCTAGATTGAGATACAGATATTACGTTATGTGGCTATAAAAGTGGCAGCTTTTTAAGATAAGAATTAGACTGAGAAATCTTGATTAAAACGTGGTAGTTGGATGCAGTCCAATTTAACAGAAATTTCCAAAAATTGATAATCCCATATCAAAATGTGTAGTATGGACATAAATGGAGTAAGAGAACTTTCCTGATGCACAAATATGATGCACTGTTGAGATAAAGTAGAGGCAATGTTTTTGCACTTCCGGCTTACATTGTGTTCCTAAACTCAGACTACCTCTCCCACTAATATTGTACCTTCCAAATTTCCTGGCCCACCACATCTCATTTATAGTGACTCACAACATAACACAAAACCTTCTGAATGTTCAAACAGAATATCAGAACAGTGCAGCTCAGAGATGAGTCTAGTCATCATAGATCCTCCCCAGTATTACAATTATATTATATAGAACACAAAAATGAACACAGAAAAAGCTGGAGAAACATAGCAGGTCTAGAAGTATCTACAAAGAGAGAGAAACAGAATAAACATTTCAAATCTCCTCCAGAACTTTTTTTTTAAGTAATACTGCACAATTTATGACACAGATATGCCTGTTTAAGGTGTATTCTCATATCATATTTTGTTTCAGCTAAGTTTGTAAATTAGGGAAATTCCCTGAATAACACTCCCTGCATTTGTTTTTAGTGTGTAACTGAACATGCCCATTCCTTTTTAAAACAAATCATCACTGTGTTCACCATCGCTCCCAATCTGCTTGCTCTATCACGTTCACTAGTTTCCTCTCAAAAACCTTCACTGCTTCCAGTTCATTGCTTTTGTCTGCTGAGCCCTTACTACTCATGAGTGCTGGGTAGTGGGTTGGAGAAATTGGTTTGGTTAGAAGAAGGAAGCAGGAAGCTGGATGGTCAGGCCATGGAAGCAGTAAGTGAGAGGATTAAGAAAGGAAAGTGATGTGTTCGGAGAGGGAGGCAGTGAGGAGAAGGGATGGGCAAGATGGTGAGTTCAGTGAGAGGGTCAATGAGCGGGAGGGAAGAAACAGCAAGCAGGAGGTAAGTTATTAAGAATTAATGAGAAGACTTTTGAGCCTGTTAAGTTCCAGGCAACTAATATTATTTTAATGTAAAAGTTGAAGTCTGGAACATAACCCATCTTTATTACATGTTTTATCATGGGAAAATGATTTTTATTTTAGCAAGATATTATTTAGCGCATTTTTTTTAACGAACACATTGGGAATGTTTAACAAAGGATATCTGTAATTCAAGGATATTTATACTGTTTAGACTCTGTTAGTTCATGAATAATGAGGTGTTCCACTGACCCATTTAAATGAACAATTAACAGTTCAGCAGCATCTGCAAAGGTAACAATTACAGCTATTAATCTCTATCTGAAATCAAAATAAACACTCTCTGGCAAAGAAAATCTTCACCTGTACATGTGTGAATTGATTTGAATGGACACTTACAGGGCCTGGGAGCTAAAGCAGAAGCTATTTTCAAGGCCTTTTAGAAATGCATATCACTGACCAGAAACACTTACAGTATGATAACTGACTAACTACTGGTACTTCCGTGAAGTTGCTTACATTAAGTGAGATGAGTTGTTGTGTTGGGCACCTAAAAAGTAAGAGCATAATTAGACCATTTGGCCTTTCGATCATGCTTTGTCATTGAATATGACCTTGGCTCATCCTCTCAGTTCACAATTCCACCTGCCTCCAATAACCTTTGATTCTCTTCCCAACAAGAACTTATTTGCCTTCAACATATTTAATGACCCCTCCTTCCACTGCCTTCTGAAGCAGACAGTTGCAAAGTCGCACAATGCTATGAGAGAAAAACACTATCTTCATCTCTGGCCTTAAAGAATGAGCTCTAATTTTAAAAACTTGCCTCCTAGCTCTGACTTCACTCACAAGAAGAAATTTTCACCTTGTTGAGAGCGTTCAAGATCTTACACATGTCAGTCAGGTCACTAGTGTTCCCTGTAATATTTTTTCCACTGAGGTCCATGCACAGGAAAAGTTTCTACAAATGGAAGCTAATTGTTCAGCACATGAACGAGCATGTGCAGAACCTCTCAGCAGCTGAGCAGCCTTAACGGGTACATTTCCCCTCACTCTTAGAAACAGCTGGGAAAACAAACCCAGTCTGTCTAACCTATCCCCAAAAGACAACCCTTTCATTCCAGATATCAATTTATTAAACCTTCCCTAAATCACCTATAATGTATTTGGATTATTCCATAAATACTGCACACCGTGTTTGAGATGTACTCTCACCAATATCCTATATAACTGAAGCAATACATCTTTACTTTTATGTTCAACTCATTTTGTAATACATTGCAACACCACACTAGCCTTCTTGATTAAGTACTGGACCTACATACTAACATATTGTGACTCATGCACTAAAACACCTCAGTCCCTCTGCAGCCTGGAAGTCCACAGTCATTTTGTAAGGTCAGCAGCATTTTTAAAGATCAAAAAACTCATTTTGTATTTTTTCACTAAGAAAAAATGTCATCAAATTTTATTTTGAAGTTCCAGTAGAAATCTCTGAATCCCAGGCAAAGGATAGAAATTTACCTTACTCAGTTCAAAAGTCCCAAAATCCTTGGAACAGTAAACTCTTTGCGTATCATATGTAAGGCTATCAGTTTTCCATATTCACAGAAAAAGAGATTAAATGCTGACATATGATTCCCAAACACCAGTGATGTTTTTAAAAATCCCTGCAGCACAACAGAAAGCTGATTATTCAGTCAAAATGGAACAATATGGAAAATGTGAGGTTTTTCACTTTGGTTGGAAAAATATTTGTGTAGGGTACTTCTTAACTAGGAAGAGGTTGTAAAGTATACACAAAGAGGGATACCAGGAGTCTTTGTCAATAAATAACCAAAAACTAACATTCAAGTGTAGCAAGGTATTAGGAAGTTGAAAGAAATGTTGATTTTGGTCATAAGAGATTTGAGTACAGGAGCAGTGAAGACCTGCTTCAATTGTATGAACCATGCTGGAATACTCTAAAAGTTTTGGTTCCTTATCTTAGAAGGATGTTATTCCCACTGAGGGAGTGTAACAAAGGTTCAGCAAAATTGGCCCCGGAATAGTGGGACTTTCTATGAAGAGAGATTGTGCAAACTAGATATGTGTTCTCTAAAGTTTAATTTCATTGAAACCAACAAAATACTTTAATGGAGAGAGTAAATGCAGTTAAGATAAGTCCCATTGGTCAGGGAGTATAGAACCAGGATGCATAATTCAATAATGAGGGGATGCCATTCCAGTCCAAAATAAGTAGGGAGTTTTTCACTCAGAGCGCTGTGAACCTTT
Source organism: Chiloscyllium plagiosum (assembly GCF_037043375.1). Classification (NCBI taxonomy): domain Eukaryota; kingdom Metazoa; phylum Chordata; class Chondrichthyes; order Orectolobiformes; family Hemiscylliidae; genus Chiloscyllium; species Chiloscyllium plagiosum. The sequence goes on along the minus strand of NW_028270142.1, from coordinate 101,677,567 downwards.
TGGAATTCTCTATTACAGAGAATAGCGGGAGGATGCTGTTTTATTTTACATGCATGCACACCTTCACCAGGTCAGTGTGGGAGTGGGAGGATGGGGGTTGTGCAAGAATGGGGTGGCAGGGTCAGGGTGGGCTGGACGGGGAGAAAGTGATGGGTGGAGGTAATGTGGAGGAATGCATAAAATTCTCCTCACAATCACAAAAGTTCAGCAATTCCAACTTGCTTTGTATTGAGGCATGTTTCAGCAATTCTCTGTTGGGTCACTAGAGAGCAGTGGAGACTCAATCCTGAGTATGTTTAATGTCTTTTGCCCGAAACGTCGATTTTGCCTGTCCTCGGATGCTGCCTGAATTGCTGTGCTCTTCCAGCACCACTAATCCAGAATATGTTTAATGTGGAGATTGAGTGTTTTCTGATTATCAGTGATGTGTCGGGTTATGGGAGGCTGGATGGGTAAAAGGCATAGAAGTGTTTGATCAGCCATGTTAATACTGAATAAGCGGGCAGCAGGCTCGATGGGCTGAATGTCCTAATCCTGTTCCCGTGTTCCAGTCACTGCAAACATGGAGCTGACTTTTAGAAGAGGCAAGGGTGGATGCAGTGTTTACCCTCCCCTTTGCCAATCAAGAAGTCAGCCAACAGCTCACTGGCTTTAGAAAGGGCAGCCCTGTGCTGATGGATCACAGCCATTACAGGGTGACAGTGGGACTTCTGTCTGCGCCACAGGCACAGGAAATCTGACCCTCGAAAATCAATCTGGTTGGCTGACAGCTGAAGGAAGGTTACATCTGAAACATTGTCTTCTCCACCTCTTGATGCTACCAGGCTTGCTGGATTCCAGCATCTGCAGTATTTTTTGTCTCCAGCTGCATAATCCTAACAGCTCCACAATTGGGTGATGATCACTGCTGGGATTGCAAAAAAGTCCCAAGAAGATGATTGTGGACACTGAACCGAGGCAAGCTTGGGGGTTTTGGTTGGTGCTGAGAGAGGGGGTGGAGGATGGGGGAGTGGAGAAGGGTTGGGATTAGGAGAAACAAACACAGTTACAGTCTCAGAGGGTGTACCCAAATGAATGCAAGGAGTTTATCCAAAGGAGGGAGCCCTCATCCTTCCTACCTTTCGTATCAAGTTGGGAAAATTAGTAGGCTGGCCACTTTCTTTCAGCCTTCTTCAATCTGTCCCCCCCACACCACCTAATGTTACAGCAGAAATAAGTTTTTAAAACAGAGCTTAATTGGCAGCCTAAGGCCAAAGAGCAGACAGCCAGCTGACACCTTATCCACCCACCATCAAATCGTGGACACTTCATGGTTGAGCAGCAGGATGATGCTGTTTTATTTTACATGCATGCACACCTTCACCAGGTCAGTGTGGGAGTGGGAGGATGAGGGTTGTGCAAGGATAGGGTGACAGGGTCAGGATGGGCTGGACGGGGAGAAAGTGATGGGTGGGGGTAATGTGGAGGAATGCATAAAATGCTCCTCACAATCACAAAAGTTCAGCAATTCCAACTTGCTTTGTATTGAGGCATGTTTCAGCAATTCTCTGTTGGGTCACTAGATGGCGCAGTACACTGTGACTAATGTTACCTCTAAATGTTACTTCCTTACTCTGTTTGAAGATTGTTTCTGTTTCTTTTGGGATACAGGTGAGCAGAAAATAAATTAAATAGATCCTTGAATGACAGGATCTAACAAGTAGTGTCCCATAAGGCATCTTGAATCAGTGACCTGACTGGGATTGGGGATGAGTGGGTTGGTTTGCTCAATGTGGCTGAATAATAGCCATAATAGCACAGGTTCAATTCCTGCACCAACTGAGGCTACTGTGAAAGTCCTGGCTTCTCAAACTCAGTCTATGCCCAAGGCTTAATGAGCCCCAGATTAGGCTCGTTACTCACTCAACCCAGTTGTCTCTCTCTGTCAAATTAGAGAGTGGTTTTCTGGATAAGGGGAGTAAAGGCATTAAATCTCTCTAGGAGACAAAGAACATGGAAAATATGTTGTGAAAAAGGCACAAGAAGTTTGTGGATGAATACAGCTATGTTGAGTGGGCAAAAATTGAGCAGACATTTTGGCAAGAGAAACAAAAAAGCAGAGTATTATTTAACAGAGAACAACTGAGGAATTCCAAGTTGCGGAGAGATCATGATTTTCTCACAAATGAGTCCTAAAAGGCTAGCTTGCAGGAGCAGTACATAACCAAGATTAATGGGATGCTAACCTTTATTATGAGAGGAATTGAACACCAAGGTGAAAATGTTATGCTTCAGTTTGCAGGGTGTTGATGAGATCACATCTCATGTACTATGTGCAGTGTTTCTGCCTCCCTATTTAAGGAAGGATGCAGCTACACTGGAGGTGCTTCAGAGGATGTTCACCAGATTGATGCCTGGAATGAATGGGTTGTCTTATGGGAAAAGGTTGGACAAACTGGGGTTGTTTCCAGTGGAGTTTAGAAGAGTCATGGATGACTTAATTGAAGTGTATAAGATCCTGAATGGTTTTGACAAGGTGGAGCATGGGAAGAATGTTTCCTCTTGACTCCACAACCATGGGGTACTGTTTTGAAATTAGGGATGACCCTTTAAGGATGGAGACAAGAGAATTTTTTTGCACTTAGTGAGTTATGTGGCTTTAGAACTGCCTGCCAGGTAGAGGTAGATGAATTCTTGTTGGGCAGGGGAATCAATAGTTACGTTGTGTTCCAAACTAAAAGTTTCCAGATTTCTCTAATCTACCTCCAGAGGTTTGAGTACCAGTACTAGAGAAGATAGCAGCTCTCAAGGGAGTCCATTGTCCATGTGCGTGCAATATTTAAGGTGACTTGTGGCTCATGGAATTGTGTTAATATCCAATGACATTGGCACTGATCACTATAGTATTGGCTTTCTATATATCCAGGGCGAAAGTGAATACTGTAGATGTTGAAGATCAGAGTCAAGATTAGAATGGTGCTGGAAAAGCACAGCAGGTCAGGCAGCATCCGAGGAGCAGGAAAAATGACGTTTCGGGCAAAAGCCCTTTCTATATATCCAATTCTTTTCAGGAATCCAGTTGAGACATCTATAGGATATTTCAGGCAATTGGTCACTGCTACCTTCAGGACGTTACCAAGGCCTAGTTCAAAGGGCTAGAAATTTCTTGTAGCTGATAGCTCGGCAGAGAGGTCTGTTAGCCTCAGGGCTATTGCCAACTTCCAACAGGAGTAATCATTTATGCTCATGTACTCAAAGCTCTCTTGGAGCAGCCTGTAGCCTTTGTAACCAGTAAAGGTACTACTCAACCATTGTCCACGTGGTCATCAAATCTCCACACAGTCATCCTAGAGATTTGGGAGGAAAAGACTTCCCCACTCCCCTGACAAGAGGAATGCTATCATCTTCAAGAATGGAGAAAAATCATGTTGTGGGTGAATATAAACTTTGCCATTTCTGACAGAAAAAAAAGCTGCATTTTATTTAAATAGAGAGTGTTGGTATACCTTGAGGGATCTGGGTGTCCTTGTACATGAATAACAAGACTTTAGAGTGCAGGCACAACCAGTGATTATGACAGCAAATGCAATTTTATTGTTTATTGCAAGGGGATTGAAAATATAGGAGTGGGGAAGCTTTACAGCAGATGTACAGGGTGTTGTTGATAACACATATGGAGTACTATGTATCATTTTTGTCTCCTTATTTGAATAATGCTTTCGAAGCAGTTTGGGAAAGTTCATTTTAGGAATTCTTGGAATGAAAGACTTATATTCTGAAGAAAGGTTGATTGGGGTAGGGGTATCCATTGGAGTTGAGAAAAATGAGAGATGATTTAACTGAAACATACAATAACTTAAGGGGGCTGATGGATACCCAGAGGATTTTTCCTCTTGTGAGGGTACTTGAAATTAGAGCACATAGTGTAAGAGGAAGGGAGTTCCCTTTAAGGTATAGATTAGGAGAGGTTTCTCTGAGAAGATTGGTAGAATGTGAAATTATCTTCCCAGAAGATAGGGAGACAGAAACTTTAGATTATTGATAAGACAATGGGGTCAAGGTTTATGAAACTGAGAGCACCAGCCAGATCAGCCATGGTTTTCTTGAATGGTGGAGCAAGCTGAAGGTGCTAAATGGTCTACTTCTGCTCCAACGTACTTTGTTCTAATGGAAACTATTGAGGTTTTTCCCTCATGTCCATAGTAGGGAAAATCCTGACATACATTTGCTTGATCAGCCTACTTCCTCTGTCTGAGGAAATCCTCCTAGAGAGACAATGTGGTTTTTGACCTTCCAGAGGTTTTGTGGATTGTGCTGTAACAATATGGATGTCCAAGAACTTCATCCTGCGAATGCTTCATGATGGTATACCTGCAAATGTTTCGAGTAAGAGATCTGAAAAAGATGCCTTCTAATTCAGGCTCAGGGTCAAGCAGAGCTGCATGAAAGCTCCCACACTACTTACAATCTACATGACAAAGGCTATTCGCCCAATCAAAGATTGTTCTCAAAACTGTTCTCTGGAGTGAGAACTTTTGATTAGCTGAAAATAATACTCATGGAAGAAACAGTGCTTGTCACTCCTGACTTCACTAAATCTTTCAAAATGACAATTGATGCTCGTTCTTGGGTTTGGATACAGTCTTACTACAGAATGAATTGCGAAGCAAGAAATCAGTATGGGATCTTCCTAAGAAATTAAACTCGTATTAGAAAATGTAAACTACTGTGGAAAAGGAGAAATTATGAGTATTATTGGCTCTTCAACATTTTAAAATCTATGTTTGTCCGTTGCCAAGAACCACCAATTGACACTGACTATAACCCATTAGATTTGTTAAAAAATGTGAAACTTGCATACATGATTGGTTTGATGGAGCTTATTAATGAATGGATTTCATATAAAAACAATTCACATTGTGGGAAAAGATAATATGTAATTATCAAGATTGTAGTTGTGCTGGGATATCTTAAGAATTTGAAAGGAAAGCTCAGAGGTAATTGTATAAATCCTGCATAAGGAATAACTGAGGATGACAATAAATGCAATTGTCTTGTGTCTTTTTGTCTTTATTCACTCATGGGATATGGGTGTCACAGGCTGGGCCAGCATTTATTATCTATCTCTAGTTGCTCCTCGTGGTGAGCAGCCTTCTTGAACTTTTGCAATCTATTTGAATTAAATACCCCCACACTGCAGTTAGTAATGGTATTTCAGGATTTGATCCACTGACACTGAAGGAGCGGTGATAAATTTATAAGTCAAGATGGTGAGTAGCTTGGGGTGGAAGTTTGTAGATGATTGTATTCCCATATGTCTGCTGCCATCATGTCCTGCTCATCTGACAAATGTCACTGGACTTTACCTCAAGTTTCCCTTTGGCTCCCTCTCTTGGACCAGTCCCTTTTTTTTTGTAAAAGACCAGACAGCGCCTCCTGCAAGAGTTAAGAACTTGGCTTTACTGCATTCAGGTAAAGCTGCAAGATTCTGCTATTCCATCTGTGCGCTGCTAAAACTCATGTATTTATACTCGTTGAAATTCCAATCTTCTGAGTAAGCTACTGCTGGCTGAGGAACCAATTTTAACTGTCACTACCTATCAGCGGGTAGGTTGTATCACTGACTAAAAGTGAAATGAACTACAATTTAATGTTTCAGTTAAATGTTAAATGCAAATGTGTCTAAATTCTGGAAAAACCAAACCCGACAATTTCCTCACTTACCAAAGTTGCAGAGTTAACAACTCTGCCTCATTGCACTCAAAGTTGACGAATGCTCATTGGCAAGGTCTACACACTTGACATGGCTGCTGATGCCAGTGAGGAACTCTCACCCTGCAGCTGAAGAAAACTGCAATGTCTGCCACACATCAATCTGAGTTACAATAGAACAGACAACCAGCCTTCTAAAAACTAAATTCTATAGTCCAGACCACACTGCCGGAGCTTGATAATAAGGACAGGATGCCCCAATAAGGGCTTCCAAGTCATTCATTGTTTTCTGCCCAAGCTAACACAGTAAAGAGGGGAGGTCTTGCAGCCTTGCATGTCAGGGAGGAACATCACTTCTCATCTGACAAGTTGTTATATGTGCAATCACATTTAGATTTTATTACCTAATCTGCAGAGGAACCATAAGATACAGGAGCAGAATTAGGCCATTTAGCCCAACAAGTCTGCGGAACCAACAACTGCCCAACAACTCGTGGCTGATATGTTTTTCAACACCATTCTCCTCCGTTCTGCTCATAACCCTTGATTCCCTTAATACCCGCCTCTATTCTTCCTACTAAAATGCATATCCTCACACTTGCTTACATATATTCCATACCACTTCTTTGCCCACTGTCATAGGCCTGGCCCAGATACCTACATGGAGTCAAGACTTAAGAGTCAATCATAGAATCCCTACAGTGTGGAAGCAGGCCATTTGGCCCATTGAGTCTACACTGACCCTCTGAAAAGCGTCCCTCTCTGGCCCACCCTATCCCTGTAACCCTGCATTTTCCATGGCTAACTCAATTAATCCACACATCCCTGGTCACTATGGGCAATTTGGCATGGTCTGCACATTTTTGGACTCTATGAGGAAACTGGAGTGCCTGGAGGAAACTCATGCAGACAATATGCAAACACCACACAGACAGAAGTTGGAATCAAACGCGGGTTCCTACCGTTGTGAGGCAGCAGTACTAACCACTGAGCCACCGTGTCATCCCATTTAGTCCCATTTGCCAGCATTTGGCATAATTTCCTCTAAATTCATGTAATCATTCATGTACCCATCCAGATGCCTTGTAAATGTTATAATTGTAGTAGCCTCCACAACCTACCTCCGGCAACTCATTCCAAACATGCACCACCCTCAGTGTGAAAAAGTTGCTGTTTGGTCCTTTTTAAATCTTTTCCCTTTCATCTTAAACCTATGCCCTCGAGTTTTGGACTTCCTCACCCTGAGGAAAAGACCTTGGCTATTTGACCTATCCAACTCCCTCATGGTTTTATAAACTGCTATAAGGTCACCCCTCAGCCTTTGACATTCCAGGGAAATTAGCCTCAGCTCAAATCCTCCATCTCTGGCAATATCCTTGTAAATCTTTTCTGAAACCTTTCAGTATTCACAATATCCTTCCTATAGCGGAGAGACCAGAATTGAATGCAGTATTCCAAAAACAGCCTAACCAATGCCCTGCACAGCTGCAACATGACCTCCCAACTCTTTTATTCAATACACTAACCATTAAAGGAAAGCATACCACACACTTTCTCTACTATCCTGACTACCTACCAACTTTCAAGGAACTGTGATCCTGCACTCCAAGGTCTCTTTGTTCAGCAACACTCCCCAGGACCTTATTATTAAGTGAATAAGTCCTACCCTGGTTTCCAAAATGCAGCACCTCACATTTATCTAAGTTAAACTCCATCTGCCAATTCCTTGGCCCATCTGATCAAGGTCCTGTTGTACTCTGAGGTAACTTTCTTCACTGTCCACTTCACCATCCATTTTGGTGTCATCTGCAAACTTACTAACTATACCTCCTACGCTCACATTCAAATCACTTATGAGAATGACAAAAAGCAGTGAACCCAGCACTAATTCTTGTGGCAAACTGCTGGTCACAAGCCTCCAGTCTGTAAAGCAACACTCCACCATCACTCTCTGTTTCCTATCTTTGAGTGTGTTGTTCTTAGCTGTCAAATCTCAGTTTCCCCATTAGTAAAACATTGTGTAGTTGCAGAACACCTTTCCTTTAGTAAACATTTTGATTTCAATTTTCAGGAAAGAGCTTCTGGTTTGTGTGAGCAGGCTGATGTTACTCTAAGATTCAGTAACAATCTTCAATTCAGATTTATGAGTGTGGGCTCATTTCTCGCCCTCTTCTTGATCCGATTCAGTGAGTCAATTTATTTGTTTGGGTACTGCCATTTCATGTAGGTTTAAGTTTTTTATGTCTATGTGTTCTCAAATTGATCGACATGTTCCAGGATATGGATATTTTGCTTTCTTTCCCTTCTCATCTCTATGCCTGATAACTCATTTATTATCCTCATTCATTGTTGGGTACATCCTTCATCCAAAAGCTCTGCAGTTTGATTCATTAAAAGGATATTTCTATCTGACTGTGGACTTTTTCTCTGTTGTGCATTTGTTTGTTGTTCTTCATCAATCCTGCTACCTTTATTTTGCCTTAGTTGAATACCCACTGAGGCAGCCAGACTTTTCAGCTGTTTACTCATTGCTTCATGTGTTCTGGCAGTGTCTACAGCCTGCTATATTGTGAACTTGTCCTTTCCAATCAAATTTTTTTATACTTCAGAATGTGTAGAACCCCAAATGAGCTGATCAATCAGCCTTTCGTCTGTTTCCAAAAATTAACATTTTCATGCTACATATTTCAATGTGGCTCCTGCCTTCGGCTCTGAAATTTATATTGTAGGATCCATTGATTTGACTTTGGCTGGTGATGCACGCTGAATTTTTTAAACATTTTGTCTCAGTTCTCACTGTAATCTTCACTCAGTTCACAACTATTAAAAGAAATTTAACTCTTTCTATCCTGCCCACATAAAGATGCAGTTGACACTTTCTTCTTCACTGGCAAATGGGATTAGGTTAATTTAGGACATCTGGTCGGCATGGACGAGTTGGACTGAAGGGTCTGTTTCCGTGCTGTAAATCTCCATGGTTCTATGACTCTATGATGACTTTTAAAAATTTCTCAAATGCCTCTTTAATATCGTCAGCTTCCCAATTCTTCATGACCTGGATTTGTGAGTTCATTACTGCAAAGACAAATGTTGATTTCATACAGTCCATTATGTTTTTTTTCCTCTCTGGCACTAATATGGGTTAATCATTTGTATAATCATGTTATTATTACTAAATCCATCTGAATTCTTGCTTTTATTCACAAACATCCAACATCACCATTACCATCTTCTGGTTCTCTGAAGTTCAAATTAATCAGAGTTTTACTTCAAAATGGTGGAACTTCATCATTACCTGTCTTTTAGCTCTTTATGTGGCTGGTGAACTGATAAACTGTTGCTCAACTCCTGACTGCAGTGCAGTAGTAAACATGACATCACAAATGTATATTCAGTGATGAAATCTGTAGTTTCAAAGGCAAACTGAAATATAGAACAGAGAAAAGAAACTAAGCCTCCAGCTTCAAAGTTTGGAAATGGTGGAAACCATGTAGCAGGAGAGCTTCTATAATAGAGTTTAGATGGCGATCCAAGTGGTTCAATGCAGGCAGGCTGAAGAAGCAAAAGGTGTGAACAAGTGGCTGAGAACAGGAAAACATTCAGATTCTGCTGCTGTTCTTGTTAACTGAAGATAAAGTTGGTGACTATACCATCCAGACCATCACAAGCAATATTAAGTACATTCTGCAGAGATATGTATTTCTGGTGAAAACCCTGCCTGTGGAACTTGAGTTGTTGTGCATTGCTCTTGCCTCGGGATTGGAAGAAGAAGTACTGAATTATTTGTGAGTAAGAGAGAATTTTGAAAGACTTTGGCTGAGATTGCTAACATATATGCTGAGCAGATTGCCGGGTCTGATCTTAGTAAGATCTATCTTAGTTGCATCTGCTACTTAATGTAAAACTTATAATTTATAATTGACCACAATTTGCCTGTTAATATGTGTTTAACTCACATGAACTCTGGGTTTTAAGATACGGGTGGTTACCCATGATAGTATTTAATGCTTATTTTGTTTGACTCTTGCACTATAAAAGATCTTTGTTTTAAACTATGGAATCTTGTGGCTTCATCATTTCAGTAACTAACTGGGATTTCAGATTGCCTATTTTTAAAAAAAGTTACCAATCTTTACCAAGATTATAACAATTTGTATAACAATTAGTTTCTTGCTCTTTATGAATTATATAACAGTATAATACTATTTCATATTGATAGCCTCTAGTTTCCTGTTTCCCTCAGGTGGAAACTGTTTCTCTAGGTACTCTATCAAAACATTTTATAATTCTGAAGACGTATCCTAAGTTACCCCTCAGCTTTTTATTTCCAAATGAAAACAGACCTCTCCTGTTAATCGATTCCTTAAAACTTTACAGTCGATTCTATTCTCATAAATCTTTATTTGCATTCTCTCTAGTGTCCCTACATCCCTTTTATAGAATGAAAGCCAGACTGCAGACAGTACACCAAGTGCAAGATAGTTAATTAAATAAGCCTGAATTAATGTTTTTATTTTGACTATATACTACACATTAATGTCAAGGCCACAATGAACATTGCTTAAAAGCACAAACATTCTCTGAAAGCATACCCGGTTATAAAGAACACACTGAGACATGTAGAAATATTACATGAAAACTTGTTCGTGCATTTGAAACCCATTGAGATTAAAGGGGCAACAGTAACATGGATACAAAATTGCATAAGGGACAGAAAGTAAAAAATGATGCTGAATATTTGTTTTTCAGACTGGAGAAAATTACACAGTAGTTTGCTCAGCATCAGTACACTGCTGTATAAAATATATGTTAATGATCTGGAGTTGGGTATACAAGGCACAATTGCCAATATTCAAAGCTTGCAGATGGTAAGATGACAACATATTCTGGGAGTGGATATGCACAAATCCTTGAAGGTGGCAGGCCAAATTCTTTTTTTAAAAAAAAGTGCTTTGAATCCTAGGTAAATAGTACTTAAAAACTATTACAACACAGGAGATGGCAATTAGGCAACTCCATGAGTACCACTACCTGCAGCCCTGTGAATATTCTCTCTTTCAATTCCTTTTTCAAAGCTAGGATTGAATCTGCCTCCACCATAGTTTCAGACAGTGCATTCCAGATCCTAGCCATTTGCTATATGAAACAGCTTTTCCTCAGTTTACTTTGATAACCATATCAAAACAATATCCTGTGGTTCTTGACACTTGTACCAACAAAAATAGTTTCTCTCTATTAACTCTGTTCGGTTCTATTGTTTTGGAAACAGAGGCATGAACAAGGAAATCATGTACTAAATAAATCACTGATTAGGCCTTAATTGGAGTATTGTATACATTTTTGACCAACACAGTTTAGGAAAGAAAATAATATTTTTTTAAAAATCAGAAGGATACTGAATAAAATGGGGTGAGAAAGGTGGCAGTTGTAGGTGAAACAAGAGAATCTGGTGCAACCTCCTGAGAACTGTGAGGTTGATGACAGAATTAATAAAGGTGTTCAATGTTTTGAAAGGGGTTGACAAAATAAAGAAGAAACTGTTTGCAGTGACAGAAGGCTCCGTAATCACAACACATATATTTAAAGTAGCATTTTTTTGTCTAGTTTTACACAATGAATTGCCAAATTCTGGAAATCACTGCTTGAAAGTGTGGTAGAAGTAGATTTGACATTACCTTGCAAAGGGTAAAAACAGGGACTGCAGATGCTGGAAACCAGAGCCTAGATTAGAGTGGTACTGGAAAAGCACAGCAGGTCGGGCAGCATCCGAGCAGCAGGAAAATCGATGTTTTGGGCAAAAGCTCTTCATCAGGAATAGAGCTCTATTCCTGATGAAGGGCTTTTGCCCGAAATGTCGATTTTCCTGATCCTCAGATGCTGCCTGACCTGCTGTGCTTTTCCAGTACCACTCTAATCTAGACCCATTACCTTGCAAAGTTGAATTGTAAAATTTTTGGAGGGAGAAAATATGCAGGACTAGAGAAAGTGCAGACTGGGACTAACTCAAAACGAGAATATTGCAGGTTGAGGAAAGGAGTACCAAAAAGGCTAGAAATGGAGTTAGTGCCTCAGGTTAATATGAATCCTTGAGTCCAGTTCTGATGAAAGGTCATCATTGACACAAAGCATTAACTTCTTTTCTCTCCACAGAAGCTGCCTAACCTGCTGAGTATTTCCAGCATTTTCTGTTGTTATATAAGGGAGTGGGACAGTTGAATGGATCTTTCAAAGTACTAGCACAGGCATGGTTTCTTTTGAGCTAAACCATTCTATAGCTTGTCTAGTTTGTGATCATACTTTTATCTGATAAAATACAAACATGAAGAAGGTACTCAGGTAGTCCAATTAATGCATCACATCCAGCCCATTTAGATATGGCTTAATCAAATATGCCATTTTCCTTACCCACTAATCTTGTGATTTCCCAGAAAGATATCTGCAAGATATGTATTGATTTTCTCCTTTTTTTAGATTCACATAAAATTGAACTCTTACAAAAGGTGGTATGCCACAGCTAGAGTTCTCTTGGGCAACTTTAATATCATTCCACAATTTCTCTTGTCTCTGATGTAGCTGAAAAATGTGAGAAACACCAGAGTCTGATGCTCCGACTCAGTCTTCCATTTCCTGAGGAGTTAGTAAGTTGGAAATCAAAGGAGGGAAGGAAGAATAGATGGTCAGATTAAAGTTTTTTTTCTGAAGGAGGAATATATTACTTTCTTTTCATCAAAACTGCCCATGTATTCTTGGAGTGCAACACTGGAGTACAAAGAAGGCTGGCCTTCGTTGTAGTAAGCACTTTAGATGAGAACAAATATATTCTAGGTAGCTCTAGCCAATTTATCTAGAAAACAATTTTTAGTAAAAATATAAGGATAACTGCAAAGATATCTGTAAACAGAATGTTCTTTGATTTGTTTTTGAGGTTATAACACCACAAAAAGCACTACAAATCACCTCATCGGTGTCTGTAGACAAGTCCAACATGACACAAATCACGAATCAAAATGGAATAAATGTAACACATCTTAGCATGTGCATCTTGAATTCTGTGCTCTACTTCCTATTCATCAAGAGGCAGACACAAAAGAAAAATTCTATTGTAGGTAAAACATGACAGATACTCGAAGCAGGAACTTGCACATTTTCATTCTCCCAAAAAGTGAATCACTAATGAGTTAACATTAAAACTGAACAAAAATGGCATTTTTGAAACAAGAATCATATAAAATGAATGTTGTACTCAATGGATTGAGAATATAGCTAGTTCTGCTATGACACATTTTTCATTAACGCGAATTGGCTGTAATGCGATTAGATGAATGCGAAATGCTTGTATTAAAACGCGAACTTTTAAAGCGTGAGTTGGCTATAAGGTGATTACATCACCAAGACTTTAAGTGTATTTGTATTGTGCAATTTTTGTATAGCATAGGGTTGCACAATGCAACTACCGCGTAATAGCAGAACCACCTGTTTTGGAAATATGTTATCTGTAAATCTGCAAATAGTCTATTCTTTATCATTGTGAGTTCCTCAAAACACAACCCAAAACATATGTTATCTGCAGTTCATGAAGTTGGTCTTCATTTCTTCATGTTGTTTTGTTATACTACTCATGGAATTGCTATCCCATAAAAACTGATGACCTGATTTACGGAATTGCTATCCCATAGAACTGATGACCTGATTCATTAAAACATTTGTACGAACAAAGCAACGCTCGGATGGGAACAACGTGAACAGGACTAGTTATGCTAATTTTCTGAAAGATAAAAATGGAATATAAATCACAAAACAATAAATCACAAAACAATAAATCTCCAGAGAAAAGAAACTTCTTATATTAAATCCAAAGTATATATTACAGGAAATTTTCCCTTGAATTATTAAAACACTTGTTATGAAGTAGTCAAACATTATGTAGTGAGAAAGACTCACATTATGTTGGCAATGATGAATAGAGTTGTTAAAATTTGCACGTTTTGCTACATTCTCATTCGGTTTCCATTTCTCACATCCAGGCATATATCTACAAACAATGTTGTCATTATGTAAAAATCTAAAAAAGATGTAAATTGACTAATGGCCGAGAAACACATTGACTCTGAATTTCTCCAGACCAATCATTCAGTCCTAAGTTCCAAATGTAGCTGTTGGTTACCTTCGGTGCTAAACCATGTAAAGTATGTCAAATGAGTGGCATATTACCGAAAGATAATAGTTTAATACCTGAAGTAATACTGGCAAATAATGAATGCTCATGTTACTATTCTGTATGTATTTCCTTGAAATTCCCAGCAAATGATCCCAAATCAGAAACACTGTTTAAATAGCTTATCAGCGCTTATTAATAGGGCAAGAAATTATGTTAATAGCTTATTATATTAATATTAAATCTGAGAGATTTAAATCTATCAACTTCATGACTGAGGCCAGTACTCCAAGGTGGACTCAACATCAACTCGGCACCAAATTTATCTTCATTCAGAGTCTGTGCTGCCTTTGATATGAAATTCATGTTAAGGTAGGAGGCCATTTTATCAAAAGAAAAGTGTAAATGGAAATTTATGGAGGAAGTCAAGACTCACAGGAAGTTTGTTAGTCCCAAAAAGTGCAAAGATTGGCTGATTTGAGTGTTAGTTACGTGGCAGCCAGAATTTGGGATGGACAGAAGACAATCAGAAGAGATGTAAGCAATGAATGGTATTGGCTCCAAGTTAATTCAAAGCTTGAAGAAGTATTACTACTCCTCAATAATATAAGCAAAAAAAACCACTTATCTTTAGAGGGGAACCTCGAGCAGTAACTTAAAAATACTGAATTTACTACCACACATCTAAGAATACTGACACATGCTGCAGTCAGTGAATAATAAATGTTTAGTTGAGGTTTCACCAAATCCCCTATTTTCACGTTTAAAGATCTAATATCTATTTCATAGATGACCCCTGAATGCTTATTCAGAGAAGTATTTGCAGTACAGAAAGTGGTGCACTTCCAGGACGTATCACATACAAACATAAGATCTGCCATATTGAATGCATAGTTAATGTCTCTTGGAATTTTTGTAAGCTTCTACTCTGTATTCAGTTGGCTGAATGGCTGATTTGTGATGCAGAGTAATGCAACAACTTAGGTTCAGCTTCCCATGGTAGCTGAGGTTACCATGAAGGACCTCTCCCCTTTCCTAATGTGTGGTGACTTTCTGGTTAAAACCATCACCAGTTGTCTTTCTCTAATGAGAGAAGAGCCCTATTGTCTGGTAGGACTATAACAACTTTATCTTAATTGTAGTTTTTTAATCCTTGCATTCATCCAAATACTGTTCATTTAATTCTATATACATATACATTATGTATTAATTTCAACAAAATATTTACCTTTGCTAGATCAACAAAGCTCACACATTCAAGCCAGGTGTTCAGAAAGCTACGTTTACATACAGCGCACAAACTTGCATGAGCCAATATTTTTCTTGCTTCTGGATAATGTTCAAGAGCTTCAGAGAGTGAATTACCACTCAGTCCATTCAAGATATAGCGTGCTGTAATTTCCTTCAATTTCAAAAGAGAATACAGTTAGATAAGCAACTAGGAATGACATACTGATACTTTGCTATAAAGACCAACATCAGAACCCAAGTCAAATTCCGTAAGTGCTAGTTTTAATTCATGGTTTAAGCTCATAACTGTGAGAAATGGAAATTTAACATTAAGAATAAAGCTCTCTGGTGATTTCATCAAATAGCAAATGAGGTAAAATAGATTGGATAGATGAGACAGTATGAAGCATTTCCTCTAGGTTAGGTACGGGAGTAAAATCAACCAGAGTATATATTCTCAATTGTTACCTAATGATTTTTAGTCTGAATTCTTAGTGTTGATGTTGGAGTGAAAGGACCAGGCTTTATATGATGCCTATCAGGTAACCCATCAATTATGTTTAACTAGGTAAAAGTGAGTACTGCAGATACTGGAAACCAGAGTCTAGATTAGAGTGGTGCTTCATCAGGAAGGGCTTTTGCCTGAAACATTGATTTTCCTGCTCCTCAAATGCTGCCTGACCTGCTGTGCTTTTCCAGCACCACTCTAACCTAGACATCAATTATGTTTGCCAACTTTCTTCATATATATTCTTTGAAACAGTCAAACATCTTGCTAGTCAAATACCATTTTATCCATGAGCTCAATTCTTTTTAACAAACAGCCAAAAATATTTTGAAAAATAATAAAACAGTTATCCACTTGAGTTACATTTCAGTAGTGTCTTGACTTTCTGGAGATGAGGCGCTGACTACATTAACTCAAAAAAACCCCACTTTACAGAGGTACAGTAGTCAACACTGGTGGCAGTATACTTGCACCTCAGTCAGGCTGCCACAATGGCAAGGGCACAAAATATGGTCTGGGTGAGGGACTCCAGTGTCCATCACCAAGAGTAGCTTGATAGCACCACCATACAGAGCTAATCTAATCCGAAAGGACATAGATACTAAACCTGATTTGAGCAGGTGGAAAATCATGCTTGACCTTGTTCTCCCAAAATCTGCAGCAGATGTACCCAATGGTATCATTAGGATTGATTGCTGCCAATTATTGTGGAGACTTAAAAATGAGATGTAAGTTAGATCACAAGACTATCTGTAGGTCAAACAGAATAAGTAGCGTGTGAAAGACGGAGGTAAAAGATCTCACAGCCAACAGATCAGATCTTCTATCGCCAATTAGTTATATAAATAGTAAAGGTCAATTAGGGATGGGAAACAAATATTAGATGAGCCAGCCATGCTCATATCATGTGAATGAATAAATACAAATGAGTCTAGTTGTCAAGGTGAGCAGGGAAGTGAGCCCTGTGTGTCAGTGCAGACCACAAATTTGTTTGAATCTAAATTTCACAAATTCTTGATCAAACAATCAGAATGCAAATAAAAACATATCTTCATGTTAACAGAGTTAGCTTTTTAAGTCCAGTATGATTCTTTTGCAAGATTAGGCATATTGGACTTGAAATGATAATTCTATTGTTTGTTTTACAGATGCTGGTAGACTGGACAAATTTATCCTTTTTTTTTGTTCACCTTCAAAGCCTTGGACTGAAACTTACAATATTATAGTTGTGTCATTTTCACCAAGTTTCATTGAATGTTTCTCTATTGATAAGATCGAGTGACTTGTGTCACATTATTTTTGCAAACTGTCCTCATTTACTTCCTACCATGCCATTGGCATCTACCAGACAATGTAGAAAATTGCCCAGGTATGTCCTGTACATAAAAAGCAAGACAACTCCAACCCAGCCAATTACGACTCTATCAGTCTACTCTCGGTCATCAATAAAGTGATGGAAGGTGTCATCAATAGTGCTATCCAACAGCACCTGCTCAGCAATAACCTGGTCAGTGATGCCCAGTGTGGGTTGCACCAGGGCCACTCAGCTCCTGACCTCATTACAGCCCAATGTTTTCACACAGAGGGTGGTGCATGTATGGAATGAGCTGCCAGAGGAAGTGGTGGAGGCTGGTATAATTACAACATATAAAAGGATATATGAATAGGAAGGGTTTAGAGGGATATGGGCCAAGTGGTGGCAGATGGGATTAGATTAGGTTAGGATATCTGGTCAGCATGAACGAATTGAACTGAAGGGTCTGTTTCCGTGCTGCACATCTCTGTGACTCAATAACTCTATGAATCTATGGACAAAAGAGCTGAATTCCAGAGGTGAGGTGAGAGTGTCAGTCCTTCACTTCAAGGCCCCCGAGCAAAACTGGAATCAATGGGTATCAGGGGGCAAATCTCTATTGGTTGGAGACATTCGTAGCACATAGAAAGATATTCATGGGTGTTGGAGTTCAGTTATCTTAGCTCCAGGACATCTCTGCAGGAATTCCTCAGGGTAGTGTCCAATATCCAATTACCTTCATCAAAGCTTTATCAAGTACCTTACCTCCATCCTAAGGTTAGAAATGGGAATGTTCACAGATGATTGCACAATGTTCAACACCATACTCAACTCCTGAAATACTGAAGCAGTCCATGTTCAAATGCAACAAGATCTAGACAATATCCAGACTTGGGCTGAGAAGTGGAAGTAACATTTGGGACGCACAAATGCCAAGTAACAACCATCTCCAATAAGAGATGATCTAACAACCATCTCTTGATATTTAATGGGATACCATCAATGAGTCCCTTACTATCAACATCTTGGGGGTAACCATTGGTCAGAAACTCAACTAGACCCACCATAAAAAAAAGTGTCTACAACAGCAGGTCAGAGAATAGGAATTATGCAGCAAGTAGCTCACCTGACTTCCCAAAGCCATCTACCATCTACAAGGCACAAGTCAGGAGTGTAGGGGGCCATGATTTGAAGGCTGACACTCTTTTGTATGAATCAAGGCTATAATGCGATCAGGAGGTGAGTGGCCCTAGTGAACCCAAACTGGGCAGAAGTCTCTGGAATACTCCCCATTTGCTTTGATGATGCAGCTTCAACATCACTCAAGAAGGTTGACACTACTCAGGCCAAAGCAGTCTACTTGACTGGCACCACACTCATAAGCATCCTTTCCCTCCACCACTAACATTCAGTAGCAGCAGCGTATAGTGACTACAAGATGCACTGCAGAAATTCACCAAAGATCCTTCGCCATCATCTTTCAAACCCACAATCACTTCCACCAAAATAGACAAAGGCAGAAGAAACATGGGAACACCACCAGCTGCGACAGCATTCCTTCACTGTCAATGGGTAAAATTCCTGGAATTCCCTTCCTAAGGACATTGTGGGTCAAACTACAGTACATGGAGTTCAGCAATTGAAGAATGCAGCTCCTCACCACCATCTCAATGGTAAATAGGGACAAGCAATAAATGCTGGCCAGCCAGCATCCCACACTGAATAAACAAAAACTGCATTACTTTCATCTCACTGCCTCCTTCTTTTCCTCTCAGTCCAGAAAAAAACAATCTACAATAGGGTAGAAAGAGCCAAGATGAGTAGTAGGATGCCCAGCATTCAGCACTTCCACCCTTAGGAGAACAGGATACTGACTGCCCGGAGTGACCATTTGGCAGTGACCAAGTAGCCGGACTGATTGTGGAGACTTTCCCGTGATTTGTTATGTTGGGACCCTCTGAGTGATAGATGTCTCCATGGACTTCACTGAGATTCTCTTCCCTTAGACTTTGAGATATGACTGTCTGCTTGCTCCATATGCATGTTTACTACACATTAGCTTCTGGGACATGGTGACATTGTGGGATTAAGGCAGAAATGTAGCACATAGCAAGATGTCCACCCTCTTGACTGATGACTGCCGACCGACATGACAAGCTGTGTGGTTTTGTGTCTAGAATAAAATGTATAGAATATTGTTACAATGCTGGGTTGGAACCCCAAAAACTGCAGTGAGCTTTGCCCTTAGTTCCAAAATGTGTCTTTTGAAAAGAGGAGTGTATTAGACACAAAATTACTGTAGGTGTAAATTCAGTGGCTAACCACTCAGCCAATTCTAGATTCAATTAGCCAAATTTCCTTGGATGTCATGGACTCACTATCAGTTTCCCAAGTGGGACTTTATCAAAAGCCTTGTTGAAGTCATAATCATATAGTTATACAGCATGGAAACAGACCCTTTGGTCCAACCAGTCCACGCTGAACATAATCTCAAAGTAAACTAGTCCCACTTGCCTCCTCCTGGCCCATATTCTTCCAAACCTTTCCTTACTAATGCAAAAGTCTTTTAGAAGTTGTAATTGTACCCACATCCACCACTTCCTCAGGAAGTTCATTCCACATGTGAGCCACTCTCTGTGTAAAACATTTGCCTCTCATGTCTTTTTTAAATCTCTCTCCTCTCTATGTCAAATATATTGCCCTCATTTACACACCTAGTCACCTCTTCGAGAAATTCAATCAAGTTGGTCACACAAGATCACTCTTACCAAAACAATGCCGTTTTTGATAAATCCTGCTATTTTCTCTTTGCCTCACTCAATGTGTCAAGAAAACTTCAATTAGAAGTGAGTGACTTGAGAGACCTAAGGTCTAACAATCCCCTACTCAGCAGCAAAACCACCCTTTGTGGATTTTGACTTAAATTTCAGACATAGTTTCTGGTTTCTCTCTAAAGAATACATAAGGATAGGGGTTAAAAAGTCAGTTTAAACTTGACTGGAGTGTGCTGTTACGATTAAATGTTCTCCTGGGTACCATTTGGATTTGAGTGTTAGTGAGCTATGAAGGCCAAATTTAAAGAACTATCTCCTATTCACTGCATGTTGCAGGAATCGAAGACCTCTCTCACTTTAAGTGCTGCAAATCAGAAAAAAAGAAACAAAGCAACAAGAGGACGCTCAGCCTGAATGCTGATATTCAATTACATATTAAGAGAATAAGAACTACAGAATCTCACCAAACTGCAAAATAAAGGTAATGAAACTGACTGTTTAACTACAGATGTCAAAGCTATTGGTGGCCTCCACTGCAATGGCCACAGCATTCAATTATCAGCTCTTCACAAACAACTCAGACAGAGTTCCGTGTAAACTTCTATTTACTTTTACCATTTTGATCCACCTCTTATTTTTAATCTCCATGTATGTGTGTTACATTAATAGTTATTCTTGTATATGGTAATTAATTAGTGTAACTCACTTGTTTTATTCATTCAAGCAAGACTATCTACATTAGCTCCTTTTTAAGTTTCATTTGGTCTGAGAGAAAGGCATACACAAGGGAAGGGATCCAGTTTTAAATTAACCTTGTTCCAACAACCAAGGGGGTTAATGACCAAGAAGCAGTGCCAGTTCATCCCTATTCACCCAAGAGCTTAATAGTTTGTGATGTCCTATCTAGAGCTGTAATGAATTGGGGAATCTCGCCCTGAGATAATCATAACATTATACAGAGGAACCTCAATTACCTGAACATCAATTATCCGAAAATTGGATTATCTGAATAAGATCTGAAGGTCCCATAAAACTGTTACAGCAAAGAGGTATTACCGACAATGGTACAACAATTGCATCTTTTGTTTAAATGAGTAGTGAATTCGGATGACCTGCACATCAAAGAGGTGTTAATGACACTGGTGCAACAATCTCAGTCGGTCAATTGTAGCATAATTTTAACACATTAAAATGACTGACATGCTGAAGGATTCAAATGCATGACAAAATCAGTGCTGTCTTCATTCCCTCTACGACTTTGCTCTGAGTGCATATCTGTTATAAGTGATTGAGTTTGTTGCACTGACCATGTCTGTGAAGATAAAGCAGACAGCAGTGACAATTGAAGAGAAATGCGAGATTTTACACCGTCTGGATTGTGGTGAAAAGGCATCAAAGATTGCACAGGAGTACAGCATCAGGACATCAGGAAAGCAAGACTGGCGATTGAGAAATTTATCAGCCAAAGCGACAGTTCTAATGCTTTAAAAAGAAAATCCATGAAGCCAGCGAAAAATGACCAACGCGATCAAAATGTATTTTTGTGGTTTTCACAGCAGCGTGAAAAGGGGATTCCCGTATCTGGCCCGATGATACTAGAAAAAGCTGCCAGTTTCCATAAGCGGTCACAGCGTATCATTGAGCTGGTTACAGCGTTTCAAACATTGTCATGGCATTAGGCAACTCAGAATTCTTGGACAGCAGAAGTCAGTGGTTGACAGCACCGTGGAAGCCTACAGACAGAAACTACAATCCATCATCCGTGAAGGAAATTACGAACATGAGCAATTTACAATGCTGATGAAAGTAGGTTGTCTTGGCATCACTGCCAGACAAAACACTTGCATCCAGCGCAGAAAAACTGGTGTCAGGACATAAAGTGCAGAAGGATTGCATTACAATTTTCCCTTGTGTCAATGCCACCGGCACTTATAAATTACTGCTTGTCTGCATCAGGCGTTATTCTAATTCACGTTGCTTCAAGAACTGTGACAAGAAGTCATTTCCCGTGAAGTACAAATCACAAAACATATCCAATTTTTTCATCCTGGTTTCAAGAAGAATTTGTACCTGCCATTACTTAGCAAGCGCTGGGTTCCAGCAACATGTCCTTCTGTTGACAATGCGAGTTCATACACTGTGAAAGGCAGCCAATTAGAATCACCAGACGAAGCTGTCAAGTGTTTGTTTTTACCACCAAACACCACTTCAAAGTTACAGCCGCTCGATCAGAGAATCATCGCAATAATAAAAAAAATTATCACCATAACATGTTATGTGCCGTCCTTGGAGAAGACAATGCAGACAAAGGAGTGCAGGAAATTATGAAGGCATTCACAGTCAAGGAAACATTGTTTATGATTGCTGAATCTTGGGACTCCATCAAGCCATCGACAGTTGCGGAGTGTTGGTACAATGGCTTGCGTGTTGGTAGCCGTGACAGTGAAGAGAACACCCATCCAGATCAAAGGCAAAGCACTGACATCACCAAGAACTGCAGACAGCTGGGATTATGAGTCTTCGTAGGGGTTGAGATCAATGCTTGGGTTAACTGTGACAATGACATTGGCACAGAGACACTCAGCAGTGATCAGATTATCAATGTAGTTACTGAAGAACAACGGGAAAGTATGGACGCAGTGGATGGTAAGGAAAATCAGAAACTGATATCGTCTGCAGTGCCCATTAACGAAGCTATTGACAGTTTGCAACTTTTCACAGAGTGGTATGAAGCATAAGACAAAGTCGATGCCGTTAAGTTGATGCATCTTCGTCAAATGCTATTGTTCGCAAAAAAAAAGACAGCAGCACCTCAAGCAACAGCGGCTGGATATTTTCTTCGAAAAGTAATAACCGACCTCCACCTCAACGAATTTTATTTACACAAAAAGTGCTTTGATTTGTGAAATAACATGAATTTTTAAGCGATATCCAGTGTTTGTACAAATTTTAGCGATTGAATAAAATAAAAACTCAGTAAACATGCTTTTTAACGCAATTATGCTCAGTATGGCTTCCTTTTATTATTGGAATAATCAATTATCCGAACAAAACACTGCCTGCCCATCGCCTTCAGATAATCGTATATTGGAAAGAAATATTTCTTGAATTTTGAGGCTTGAATTTACATGAACCACCTGCCTTGTGCCTTTCTTCACATAATGGGCTCTATTTATGTGCTAGCAAATTAGATTTTAATGACAATGACTCAAATATGCTCTTGACAACCTAAAGGAAGAATGTGTGGGGCTATGGTAGCCATGATGTGGAAGAGTCGGTATTGGACTGGGCTGGACAAAGTTAAAAATCACACCACACCAGATTATAGTCCAACTGGTTTATTTGGAGCACTGGTCATTCAGCAGGTAGCTGTGGAACAGGATCATAAGACAGAATTTATAGCAAAATATTACAGTGTCATGCAAGTGAAATGATATATTGAACAAACTTTCAGTTGCATGACACTGTAATCTTTGGCTATAAATTCTGTGTCTTATGATCCTGTTCCACAGCTATCTAATGAAACAGCAGCGCTCTGAAAGCTAGTGGTTCCAAATAAACCTGTTGGATTGTAACCTGGTGTTGTGTGATTTTTAACCTGGGTCTATGGTGACAGGCTTTATAGAACCAACAAACCAAGTAGTCAGATATGCAGAATAATTACAGCACAAATTCAGCTTATGGTGTCTGTGCTGTCCCTCCAAAGGAACTAAGTGCCACTCCAACCCATGTCATCATGGCCCCACACATTCTTCCTTTTCAGATAATAATTTAATTCCCTCCTGCATCCACCATTCTTTCAGGAAGTTCATTCCACATCCTATCCACTCATTGCATGAAAACATTCACATGTTGCAATTGTTCCTTTCACTAAGGACCTTAAACCTGTGGTCTCTCATTTTCAATCATTCCACCAGTGGGAGTGGAACCAGTTTTTCCCTATTTACTCTGTCCAGACCACTCTTGATGTTGAATGAGTCTATCAGATCTCCTCTCAACACTCCCTTCTCCAAAAAATAACAGTGCCAATTTCTCCAATCTATCTACATGACTGAAGCCTAAAACAAAATACTGCAGATCCTGGAAATCACATTACCACTTTTAGATCAATGATCTTTCTGAAGAATTGATACTGACATACAGTACTGGTGCAAGGTCACCAATTGGAAACAGGAATTCATTTTCTGCCACAGATGTTTCCTAATTTCCAGTATTTTGGTTTTAAATGAAAGTATCTGTTGAACAGATTTGTGCACCATTGTCCTTTTTCTCAGTGGCAACTTAAGATGAAAATTTGAAAGCAAATTGAACAGATGAAAAGTATCTAATTTAACAACTGCAATACAAAAAAAAGGTACAATTAAAGCAGAATGACAACATTGCAACTGTCGACTAACACACACAACTTATTTTAAAATTTGGCAGCTCATTAATAACTTTAAGTGGAACAAAATAAGAAACAGAAGCACTAAGGGTGAATCAATACATTAGGCAGGAAAATCATTTTGAATTCATGGTACATCTGTGAAAGGCAATAATAAAATAACAGATGTTGCAGCAAATTTCACTGCCAGCTGCCACAATTCCTAACATATACTCTTGCCAGCTCACCAGTTGTAAAGGAATTTTGCATTTAGGATGTCAGAAATGAGACCAGCTGATATAATGTTCTTTCGCTCTGTGGGGCAATAATATTATGGCATGTCTGCATTTACTCAAAACACGTGCACTCGATTTAAAACAGCTGATAACACAAATATTATTGCCAGCTATTCGGCTACGTACAAATCCACGTTTCATTTATTCAAGATCTGCTTTTGTTGGCTGAATTCAAATCTATAATAGAAGAGCTGTAAGGCCTTTGGCTTTATTACAAGTTCCTACATTCAAAATGCTGCAATTTGTATCCAGTTTAGGCAAACATCAAAGGAGGATAGCCATAAGACAGACACCTGTATTGACTCATGCTGATATCTGTATGTACAAACAAAATAGTGAGACATGATGAGTAACCATTTTATAAAGACATGAGGCCTTAGAAAAATCAAAGATATTACATGTATTTGAATGCTGTGAAGCATCAAATATGCAACTTCTGTACATACATTTTGTGTGGTAATGCAGCTCTCATCATATTGCTTAGCACTATATTTTGCATGCTTCTGCTGCTTGCCGTGCAAGCATTTCTGTATTTTAGTTTTGCCAGGTGTACAGGAAGGAGGGGTTTCTGGACCTGAAATATTAACTCTGATTTTTCTTCACAGATGCTACCAGACCTGCTGAGCTTTCAAGCAATTTCTGTTTTTGTTTCATATTTCCAGCATCTGCAGTTATTTCGGTTTTCATTTCTAGGAGTGTCTGGTGCTGCTCCTGGCATGTCCACCTGCATTCCTCACCAAACTAAAATCAATCTCCTGGTTTAATTATATTAGTAGAGTGAGAGATAACCTAGTTGTGAAGTTACAGATTGTGGTTGAATATAATGCCGTGTTGGTGGACTATAGTGCCTCATTGATATCCAGTTTTGAATTCAAAATCTGTCTGAAAATCAGAATCTGCCTGATTTAGCAAGCTGATAATATCACACAACATGATGGAGGGCATCCTCAATATGAAGCTGGGGCTTCTTCTTCACAAATACTTTGTGGTCCTTACTCTCACTGATAAAGTCAAGGACAGACACATCTGATGGACAGATTAATATGGAAAGCATACTTGGCATTTCCTTAAGACCAACAGGATATATGAGCAGATTCAAGCCATTCAGCCCATCAAGTTTGCTCTGCCATTCGATCACGATCCTTATGTGCCTTAACCTTATCCTCCTACTTTCTCCCTGTAATGCTTTATCTTCTTACTAAGCAACAAGCTATCTGTCTCTGTCTTAAATACTTGTTGTTCCTTCACCACCTGCCCCAGACCCAGAAGATGAGGAACGTCCTTTCTAACATAGCCTGCTCAATCAGTAGTCGTACTAGTGAGCTGCTCTTGACACTGACATGCCCCACATGGAGTACATTCCTCACTCAGTGCTTCCTGAAAGTGGTGTCTGACATTGAGGATTGCTGAGGGGGAGCAAGAGGTTATAGCCAATAAGATGTTTACTTATCCACAGCATCTGGAGCCAATGTTGTGCACTTCCTGGGCAACTGTACGCCACTGTATCACCAACACTGGTGGGACTGTCCAACAGGTAGCATGGTCATTGAATGGTCAACAAGGCTGTGTTTGCTGTTGCCATTCAATCCATTCAGTTTTATTCCATTGTTTAGGATTCACTGTGGCTGTGTGGCTGGTTATACTGTCGCAGAGGGCAGTTAAGAGTCAACCATATTGCTGTGACTCTTCAGTCACAAAAATGTCTGGCCAAGTAAGGCTGGCAGAATTCCTTCAGGGGAATTAGTGAACTCGATAAGTTTTATGATAATCATCTGTGGTCTTATTTTTGTCATTAGACGGGCATTTAATGGAGGATTGATTAAACTCATATCTCACCATTTGCTATGGTGGGATTTGAACCACAACGTTAGTCTGTGGTTCTGGATTACTACTCCAGTGACATTACCACTATGCCCATCGCCTCCCTCAATGGGTTGAGATGGTGTGAGTGGGGTGAGGGCACATTGGCATGGATAAAACTAAATTGTCTAACTAATAGGAGATAGAGGCAAAATAGGCATTTTTCTTCTGGTTTACAAGATGTAATGAGTGGTCTGCCACCAAGATTAGTGTTGGGCTCACCTTTCAACAATACATATAAATGATTTGAATGAATGAACAAAGGTATGGCTACTAACTTTTCTGAAGAAACAAAAATAGGTTGAAAAGTAAATTGTGAAGGAGACCAGAAAGTGATAGAGGTTGGTTAAGTGAGTGAGTAAAATTTAGAAAATGGAGCATAATATGTGAAATTGTAAAATTGTCCACTTTAGAATGGATGAATAAAAGTGCTTTCTACTTAAATGGTAAGAGATTGCAGAGCTCTGAGATGAACAGGGTCCTGGATTTATGATTCAGTTATACATGACATTGGAAAGACAACATCTGAAATACTGTGTGTGTTATGTTGGCCTTCTTATTTAAAGAAGGATGTAACTACACTGGAAGCAGTTCAAAGATGGCATACTATACCAATACCTGGAATGGGCAGGTTGTCTTATTTAGAAAGGTTGGACAATCTGGGCTTAAATCTGCAGGAGTTTAGAAGAGTAAGAGGCAACTAGAGAGCTCTTGACAGGGTAAATGTGGAGAGAATGCTTCCTCTTGTGACAGAATCTAGAACTGGGGTCATTGTCTAAAAGTCAAACATTGCTCATTTAAGAAAAAGATGTGACTTTTTTTTCTCTCATAAGGTCATAAGTCTGTAGAACTTTCTTCCAAACGTTTGGTGGAAACAGATTTGTTAAATATTTTTCACACGGGGCAGATAAATTCTTGGTAAGCAAAGGGGCAAAAGATTATCAGTGGAAAGTGGGGAATGTGGTATTGAATTTACAACTGATCAGGCATCAGGCCCTCGTAACCAGGTGAGATTGGCATCAAAAAGAATAAATAAAATATTAAATCAATTACTGCAATATTTTAATGACTTTGATCTCCTGTAATAAACATAATTCTAAAATGCATTTTTGGTAAGTAAGCAGTAGCTAGCTCATATATGACCAGCAAAGAAACAAAATTCCATTTCAATATTGGGCAAAATTTTGTATTTTGGGCTGCAATTTGTCAGGAACAGGTTTCTGACATCACTTTTGCCTTGATTGGCCAAATGGTGACCAGGGGTCCACTCACCACCTAAATCAGTATGGCAGTTGAACTCTCAAAGCTGGAAGGTCAATAGAAGGCCCTCCAGCACACAGGGGGTTGCAGGTTGAGGCATTGTCCCAGCAGTTGAAACATATGTGAACTATAGAAGTGGCCATTTATGCCAGACCACAATTGTACCTGCTACAATGTCAACCACTACCAGTTTTTGGTTGGGGTAGATGGCTGCCACTATCCTCTTTCTTTAATGGGTCTATCATTGATAGAAGAAAACTACAAATGAGACTTAATGAAATTAGGCTCTCTCATAACCAAGATGTAGTTTATTGCATAATCGCAATCAAGAACAAGGTACATTACAAAGTTAGATATTTATACTAAGACTATTGGGAGATGTGTGGATGTAGTTTATTTATCCTACAAGATCCTTAGATATTCTGCCCTTCTCCACCAAGTCTTCATGACATCTTCTGATTGGGTAAAGTCTCCAACATTTATTCTTTCAGAACTGTTACTTTATACAACTTCACCCTTTATCCATTTCTGTATATAATTACATTTACTATTATCCTATCTTCCCCAAGTCTGACTTGACAAATTCAGGCAATCTGGAAGTTTCACAATTCTTCCAGAACATAATCTCTTTGGATTAAGAAAATTCTGTGGCTTGATTGTTGACCTTGACTCTGTTCTTGACTAAGTCTATGAAGTCATGTTACACAAATTTTCTTTTGTAGGTCCTTCACTGAGGATGCCATTCCTGCTAAACCACATAGTCCATTACCTTCTTTAGATATTTCTTAAAATCCTGAATTTATTTTGCATAGGAATTCTTCATTACTGAATCAGGTAGCTAGGAGAAAGTGAGGACTGCAGATACTGGAAATCAGCATTGTGAGTGTGGTGCTGGAAAAGCACCACACTCTTAGATCTTCAAAAGGTGCAAGGAGTAAAGACCATGAAACAAAATTTTTAAAAATTATAAAAAATATTAATTGGGCCAGAGGTGAAGTATTGCATATAGTTCTGATACCCTACAGCAGGAAAAATATTACAGCCAATGGAAAGTTACGATGAAGATTTATCTGGAATAATATCAGAAAAAAATGTTAAAGCTCTGAAGAAAGACTCAAAAAATTGAGCTTTTCTCCATTAGAAGCCAGGTTAAGAGGATATTTAAAAGATGCACTTAAGATTCTCAAATGTTTTGAGAAGGTAAGTATTGAAGCATTGTTTTTATTAGTTGAGGAACTAGCAACTCGGGGCATACAAGTGAGATAAAATTAGAAATATAAACATTATCTCAGGATGATCACCAGGAAAGAGAGGTTGGGGGCATTGTTTTTGCATAAAATTAGAACATAAAATGTTTCATCACAATTTACTATTGAGGCAAAAAATTGTAACTTAATAAGAATTTGGATAAGCATTTGTAAAGAGAAAATATAAAAGGATAGGATTGAAAGTGAGGAAATAGGGTTAGGATTTAGAACGCCAGTTGAAGAATTATTAAAGCTATTACAACTTAATCAATTAAAAAGTTTTAATCATAATTAGGTGGATTTTTATTTGGTAAAGATAGTAAAGCTTACAGAACTAATACATGGAAAATGGAATTAAGATATAGATCAACCAGGACCTAATTGAAAGGCGGTCAGGTTCAGTGGTTTGAATGTTGACCTCTTGCTCCTATGCTTCAGTACATTATAAGCACAACAGATCAAATGAATACCATACGTGCCAATGTTCTAGCATTGGGTCTCGGAAGCAGCAGAAGCAAAAGTTAGCAGATGGATTTTGGGCCATCTCCCATCAGTATTTGCATGCAGCAAAGCAAGAGTAGAGCATACTACTTCCCTTTCCTTTGCGGTCCAATCAATTTTAGGTGGAGTAATAGAAGAAAATTCATCTCTTAAAATCTTCTGTTCAATTTTATTTGTGCTTATTTTTTATACTTAAAATGATCTGACGAAGGAGAAGTCCATTGTAATATAAATTGGACATAATCTATTAGGATGAGGTTCACTATAACAAATGACCATTTCTAATTTGCTGACAGACATTTTTCTTACTTTGTGCTAGGAATGTAATCATGCCTCTGATAAATTAATTGTTACTTTTCTATAACTAATGAAATCCTGTCAATAATTTGCACCAAGGTGAATAAATCACTGAAACTGAACATAAGTTCTGTAATCATTTTCAGATTCCATTTTATTTAACACATTCAGTGGTACACATTTACAATTCATCTATAAACGTTTCAACAGAATTATTTCAGAAATCTTAATGTTGATGGTCTTAGTCATTAAAGAATAAGCACTCACTAAAGAAAGGCAATGATTATATAAATCTGAAAATAGTTAAGGCTATTGTCAACTATACTGCTGCTTTTGTATCAGTGAATGGTGACTTTTGGTTCATGGTAATACAAAGCTGGTTTTGTACTCAGATGCCAGGTCCTAAAAAGGTTCCCAGGGAGACGACTGCAAAACAATGTAAAACCCTTGCCAAGAAACAATTTCACATTGCTTCAGCTTTACAGCCTAGAACTGAAAAATGTTCTGCTTAATCCATTAGTTCTTTTCAGCCCTTTTTATGCAGTTTTGAGCCATTTAAGATGATGAGAGAGCAGTTTCTTTCATGATGGCATAATCAGAAAAGCAGCCAATGAAGAATCAGTCCTTCCTTTCGCTCTAATACCCTGTCTCTAGCCTGTATTCCATGGCATAAACCTGAGCTCTAACCCTAATTCTAACCACCTTCTTTGGCCTCAATGGAAGTTTCTTACCTTCTATGAGTAAAATGATGATTTCCTGCTTTCTCACAGAGAAAACAAATGATTTCCTGCTTTTCGCATCCCGGTTAACAATGCCTGTCCATTTCCATGGCTTTCTCAAATAAAGACTGGTGTATGCAGCCTTAAGTAAGTTATTCCCACCTGAACTGCAGTTTAAGTTATGGATCTGCCATCATCCTCTTTCCTTGACTGTGACCATGGGCATATTGTACTTGATTTATAGTAGTAGAAGAAAATCAGCAGTAAGTCATAAGAAGACGATGTTGTTCTCTTTAATAAGCTTTCAATTCAATTCTTTTATGCATATCTGAGAGGGCATAAAACATGACCTCACTTGTAAAGGTGAAATATTCATTCAGTACTGTACTTAACAATAAGGCTCAAGTTTTATGCTCAAGTCCTGGAGTAGGGTTGAATCCACAAACCTCTGAGACAAGAACGAGTATTAGTAATTGGTCCATAACTGACACAACATGCTTGAATATTCATTAACATCCTTTGGTACATTGCTTTACATAACAGGTAACAAAAGAAGTCTTGTGGCACCCTGTTTCTGAGCCAGAAGCTCTAGTTGAAGTCCCACTCCATCACTTGATGGCCAAGGAAGTTGCTTTTAGAACTTAGCCAAATTGACTGAGCATCAACTGGCAACATTGGCAGCCAGTAGGAGTGGGAGAAATTCTTGGTCAGCCATGCAATGGAAAGAAATTAAAGATTCTACCATTACTAGCCATAGCTCCAGGCTACAACATACATGTGAAAGTATATATTGCCAGAGCAACTTGGCTTCCTTGGAGGGGTGGAGTTTGCTCAGTTAGTTGGGCAGCTGCAGTGGATCAAATTGTTCCCAACAGCATGGGATTGATTCTGGTTCTGGCTGGAATGGATTTGGAATCTGTCTCCTTGCACTACTTTGTGGCACTTTTTAAAAGTGTTAATTGGACCTAACTTGTGCAGATATTTGAATACGAACACACACCAGTCTCAATTACTCTGCATATCTCAAAAATTTTCATTTCTTATAACACTAATATTTAAAAAAATGCAATTTCATTTTCAATCAATAATTGATGCAACTACTTGACTATTATTATACTCAATAAAAGTTTGATTTTGTAAAATATTTAAGTGGCATATCTATAACTTCTGAGTCGTAGTCAATGACGTAGTATACCTATTCTGTTCTATCCACTAGCCACCCAAAATCATATAGTTGTGAAGTTAAATTTACCACTGAATGACCAGCTGTAATCGGGATGATATGAAATCATGTGAAATACTGACCACTCAACATTATTCTTTAGCTAAGCTGCATCAACATTTGGAGTCATACAACAGCAATGCTGGTTAAATGCAGTTTATATTTACATCACATTTGAAATGAAAAATGATGACATGGTAAATCACACTTACAAATACATACATTCTGTGCAACACAATGCTCAGCCTCCTTTCAAGAACATATTTTGAAATTACAAGTTGAAAATGTCCACAATAATTTGAGGCTCTGAACCATGGTCATGACAGGGTCAGAGTCGAGAGTGTGGTGCTGGAAAAGCACAGCAGGTCAGGCAGCATCCGAGGAGCAGGAGAATCGATATTTTGGGCATAAGTTCTTCATCAGGGTCAGGGGTCTGAACTCAAAGGATAACAAAAAGGGACATTTCTCATGACCCAATCAATTTCCCGTCATTGAAATTACAGCAGCCGTGCAATATATGGGACATATTTACATCAGATCACAGTTTAAACGAGAGGGGATTAGAAATAATAGGTCAGCATTCAGAGTTTATGAGAGAGATTAATATACTGATATCTGGAACTTTCTGTAGTTCCCACAGTTATGCCTCTAAGAGGTCTAGGCAGCTTGGTCTGCTGTGGTGTTTCTTATTTTCTAGAGAAAGAGATATCTTTATTTTTACTGACAGCTTCTTGGAGATGTGTTCCTTCAACAAAGTGTGTGCTGAAGCAGCAACTTTACTTCTGAGAGTGTTGCTAGGCAAGCTTCAGGACAATTGTTGACCTTAAATCCATCATTTCTCTCTATCAAAAGATTTACATTGCTTTCTTTGCACAAAGTAAATTGACTTTTTATGAACAGTAGCCAAACCACAGCACATCTCCAATTTTGACTGTTTAGTAAGTATGGTAATCACCACTTCTAGAAGTCACTTGTCCCATCAAAACACTTTCAGTTCCCAAAACAGTTCCATATCACAGGCATTCCTGATGAAGCGCTTATGCTCGAAACGTCAACTCTCCTGCTCCTTGGATGCTGCCTGACCGGCTGTGCTTCTCCAGTACCACATCTTTTGACTCTGATCTCCAACGTTTGCAGTCCTGACTTTCTCCTAGTTCCATATTACAGTTCTTTATAGTCCTTAAATATAAATTTCTAACAAAAGGCAACAAGTAAGTTTTTCCTTCTGCTATTAAATTACATTGGATATGCATATGCCGTGTTAAAACTAGGAACTTTGTAAAAGCATTCACTAGTTAAAGAAAATTAACTTCAATCCTATCAACCATCTTGAAAATAGATATTTAAAATCAGAATGTTAGGTATTCCACCTCACTGCGATAGCACAGTGGAAATCACGTTCCACTATTCCCAGTGTCATCATAAAGTTAAAGATTTTATACAAGTATGCAAAATCCCTTAATCCATGTGTCTTTTAGTCCAAGTTGACATAAGGTATGGACCAAGTTTCTGTACTTAAGTATGATTATTGTTTATTACAAATAAACACACACACACACACACACACACGATGGCAGAGGGAGATTCAATAGTCCTTGTCCACAGGATTCACTGAAATGAACAAAATCAAAAATGGATAAAAAAAATAGAGCATCTATGGACAGAAAACAGAGCTAACTCTTTGGATCCAATGACCTATTCAGAATTTCAGAACTTGTCTGAAAAAGGGTCACTGACCCAAAACACCAAGCCTGTTTCTCTACACAGATGCTGCCAGACCTGCTGAGTTTTTACAGTCATTTCTGACTTTGTTTTTGATTTCCAGCATCTACAGTTCTTTGGTTTTTTTTGTCTACTGAAATTAACTTTCTGGCTTGTTAGAACCTGATGCTTCTAAATCTTCCTACTCCAGGTACTTTCACATGTTAGCAGGAAGCATTGGGTGAGTGGTTCACTCTTATGACATTCCTAACTTATTGCTTAAGAGCCACTGCTTATACCAACTGAGGTGGGAACATAAACTGGCTTTCTTCAGACTTCAGGAGCTTTTACTATAGAGAGAAGATTAATTCCTTCCTTTCTAAAGGTCCAATGGTTTCTGAACAAATATTCAAACCCTCAAGCTGTTCAGCTACCTGGAAGCCATCACACAAGTTGTTGGCAAGCAAAAAACCTTTGTCATCTACGACTGGTCACCATTCCTCAGACAAATCAGATACCTATTCCGGGCAGAATCTCTATTCATATACAATATTTGGATCCAGCTCATCTGCAACTAACTTTCTCCCCCACTTCTCAAACAAACAGTATTGTAAGGTAACTTGCTTTCCACAATCCTTGGTTTTTGAAACTGTCCCTTTCCCTTTTCAGTCTAGAAGGTTTCTTCATTACAGAGTAAAAAGATATTGTCATTACACAAGTTTCAGTAAACTGACACCAATATCTTATACCATTGTCCGAATAATGGATACCTTGAGTGTGGAAAGAGGCCATTTGGCCCATTGAGTCTACACTGACACTCCAAAGTGCATTTCACCCAGACACAGCTTATCAGCGTAACCCCACATTTATCGTGGCTAATCCACCTAGCCTACATATCCCTGGACACTACGGACACTTAACCTTCCACACCTTGTGGGAGGAAACTGGAGCACCTGAAGGAAATCAATGCACATGGGGAGAATATGCAAACTTTATACAGAGAGAGACACCTAAGGCTGGATTTGAACTCGATTCCCTGGTGCTATGAGGCAGCAATGCTAACCACTGAGCTACTATGCTGCCCACTGCTGTCTGGTTCAGCTGGTCTCACATGATAACTAAAATATGATGCACTATAAATTGATAATTAAATTTCAACATATTCAACGTTCCAACATTGTCCTATGAGGACAAAAAGAGAGAGAGAAATCAGAGACTGTACGCTCTATGATTTATGTTGGTGTAAGTCATAGTGACTGAAGTTTGGATATCCTGCACTCAACAATTTACCAGCAATTCCTGATTTAACACCTTTAACATATGTTTAAACATAAGCCTTTTAATGTGATAATGATTAATAATGTGAAAGAAATAAATTTCTATTCAACAATAGTAAGAGGCTAATGATTAATATGCCATTGATAGTATTTAGTTATTAAATGGTTAGTGCTATTTACAAACCTCGCATGTCTATCATAACTCATTACCTTTATAATCACTGAGATTATATTATGGAGAATTCTGTTGTGGTCCAACTAATTGAAAGTTGGACCACAACAGAATTCTCCATAATATAATCTCAGTGATTATAAAGGTAATGAGTTATGATAGACATGCGAGGTTTGTAAATAGCACTAACCATTTAATAACTAAATACTATCAATGGCATATTAATCATTAGCCTCTTACTATTGTTGAATAGAAATT
The DNA here is from genome assembly GCF_037043375.1 of Chiloscyllium plagiosum. Lineage (NCBI taxonomy): Eukaryota > Metazoa > Chordata > Chondrichthyes > Orectolobiformes > Hemiscylliidae > Chiloscyllium > Chiloscyllium plagiosum. Next base: position 101,642,742 of record NW_028270142.1, on the reverse strand, counting down.
TATTTCTTTCACATTATTAATCATTATCACATTAAAAGGCTTATGTTTAAACATATGTTAAAGGTGTTAAATCAGGAATTGCTGGTAAATTGTTGAGTGCAGGATATCCAAACTTCAGTCACTATGACTTACACCAACATAAATCATAGAGCTTACAGTCTCTGATTTCTCTCTCTCTTTTTGTCCTCATAGGAGAAACAAATGTAAGAGGTTCTAAGTTCAGATTAGAGTGGTACTGGAAAAGCACAGCAGGTCATGCAGCTTCTGAGGAGCAGGAAAATCGACGTTACGGGCAAAAAACTCTTCATCAGGAATGTAGGCAGGGAGTCTCTGGGTTGGGGAGATAAATGGGAGGGGGATGGTACTGGGGAGAAGGTAGCCAAGAGTACAATAGGTGGATGGAGGTGGGGATGAAGGTGATAGGTCAGAGAGGAGGGTGGAGCGGATAGGTTGGAAGGAAGATTAGCAGGTAGGACAGGTCATGAAGATGGTGCTGAGCTGGAAGGTTGGAACTGGGGTAAGTGGGGGGAGGGGAAATGAGGAAACTGGTGATGAGGGAGTGGTAGTGGAGGAGACCCAGGACTTGCATGTCCTCAGCAGAGTGGGAGAGGGAGTTGAAATGTTGGTCCATGGGGTTGATTGGTGTGAGTGCCCCCGTGATGTTCCCTAAAGCGCTCTGCGAGAAGACGTCCAGTCTCCCCAATGGAAAGGGGCCTTGGATGGAGGTGAGGGGGAAGGTGTGGGCGCAGGTTTTGCAATTCCTGCAGTAGCAGGGGAAGGTGCCAGGAGGGCAGGGTGGGTTATTGGGAGGCATGGACCTGACCAGGTAGTCACGGAGGGAACGGTCTTTGCAGAAAGCGGAAAGGGGTGGGGAGGGAAATATATCCCTGGTGGTGGGGTCCGTTTGGAGGTGACCAAAATGTCGGCGGATGATGTGATTTATGCAAAGGTTGGTATGGTGGAAGGTGAGGACCAGGGGGTTCTGTCCTTGTTGCGGTTGGAGGGGTGGGTTTTGAGGGCAGAGGTATGGGATGTGGATGAGATGCTTTGGAGGGCATCTTCAACCACGTGGGAAGGGAAACTGCAGTCTTTGAAGAAGGAGGCCATCTGGTGTGTTTTGTGGTGGAACTGGTCCTCCTGGGAGCAGATATGGCAGAGGCAGAGGTAAGAGGTCCTAAGACCATTAAGACCATGGAAGAGGTAGCTAATATGTTAGTCACATGAGAGGCAGTTGACAATTACAAGACTGTCATTTCAGCTGCACATCGTAACTAAACAGTCAATACATACTTTGTGGAGGTGAGCATACCTCATCCAAAAGGTCCTACTCATCGAATGCTACCTGACCTACTGTGCTTTTCCAGCGCCACACTCTCGACTCATCCAAAAGCATGTCAAACATTCGGTGGCATATTAGACCTCAGCTCTTTGGAGGCTTCAAATGTCCCAGGCTACCTCTCAGTAGTTATTTTTGTCTCTCCCAAGGCATGAGTATAAATTTCCTTCTCCACTGGCATCCCTAGGACAGGGGGACAAATCATGGCCAAAGTGTCACACCATATTTGCACACCATTCACCAGCACAGAGACAGAAATCTCAGTAGATTAATGCACATGTTTGGATAGAATGGGACTGGATGAAGAGAACAGCACTAATGTGCAGGAAGTCGTGTCAGAAACGCTGGCTCGCGAAGATACTAGCTGCATCTCAGTAAAAGCCCTTTATATGCCATCAGAATGTAATCAAAGACGATGAGGATGTCACATCATTTACAGCACCACCATCATCCCTGGTCTCCTCAAACCATCTGACAGAAGGACCTTGTGTACATCAGAACATGATGAAGGCCATCTTTTCAGTTTTGCAAGTACAACAGTCCTATTAAAGCGGTCCAGCTACATCCAGGATGGCAATACTTTGAGACAGCATTGCAGTATGGATGCATGAATTTTATGGCCTCCTTCTGGGCTTCCATTACAGCACTCAAGACATTGGTTAGCTTTCACTTGTGCTGTAGTGGTAATTGAGACAGAGGCAATCAGACACTCCATTACATCTGAGTCTACAAAAACCATCATGGAATTCACTCCGGATTGCACGATAGAAAGGATGCTCCAAGCTCTGCTTAATACCTTTATGTTATGTTGGAGCCAGACTCGTTCATATTCCTTTCTAGTAATAAAAGGTGGTCTGTTAGGCCAGCTGATGCACCAAGGCATCTTGTTATGCATGCTCATCAATTTTCTGCGTATGTTGTCCCATAAAGTCCTCATCTGAGTTCCCTGCTGCAGAATTCATCTGAGATCTTGTGTTCTGGTGAGCTGGTACATGGGCCACTCTTTCCCTTGTGTTTGCCTGCAGCTCATACATATATGATGATTTACCACATGCAGATTATAATTCTATAATAACCTCTAAAGTACATGCAGTGCCAATATACGTGCCAATGGCTGCAAATATTATATCAAATGACTGATCTTCCTCTTCATAAGTGCAGGGTTTTTCTTTCTCTTTCTTGTTGGGGTGCATCAGTTGTCCAACTGACAATGTTAAAATCATACAATCATAATGGGAGTGTTCAAGGGAGGGATGGGTGCAGGATCCATGGTTGCACAATATACAGCTTTTACTGTATCTTAGGATAAGAGATTTGAGATGATACATTAGGCAGTAATTTTTTTGTAATCCTCAAAGGCATTGGCAAAATCAAATGCTTTGAGATAATTGCAATCAGTACACACTCTCCAATATGTGAACTTTCTCACAGATTTAAATTAGAAACAGGAGGTGTGTGGCTTTCTACATCTCCTGGGGTTGGGAGTTTTGAGGTGAAAGATGGCAAGTTCCTTTTGATAAAACATCAGTTAAAGCTCAGTTGACTGTTAACTAAGGTCTGTTCCCTGAGGTGGGGGAGTCCAGAACTAGACAGTGTAGATTTAGGGTGAGAGGGCAGAAATTTAAAAGGGACCTAAGGAGCAACTTTTTCTCGCAGAAGGTAGTGAGTGTATGGCATGAGCTGGGAGAGGGAATGGTGGAAGCTAGTACAATTAGTGGGCGGCACGGTGGCACAGTAGTTAGCACTGCTGCCTCACAGCGCCAAAGACCCGGGTTCAATTCCCGCCTCAGGCGACTGACTGTGTGGAGTTTGCACGTTCTCCCCGTGTCTGCGTGGGTTTCCTCCGGGTGCTCCGGTTTCCTCCCACAGTCCAAAGATGTGCAGGGTCAGGTGAATTGGCCATACTAAATTGCCCGTTGTGTTAGGTAAGGGGTAAATGTAGGGGTATGGGTGGGTTTCGCTTCGGCGGGTCAGTGTGGACTTGTTGGGCTGAAGGGCCTGTTTCCACACTGTAATCTAATCTAATCTAATCTAATCTAATCTAATCTAATCTAATCTAATTACAACATTTAAAAGGTATCTGGATAGGTATATGAATAGGAAGGGTTTAGATGGATATGGACCAAGTGCTGGCAAATAGGACTAGATTAGATTAGGATATCTGGTCAGCATGGACAAGTTAGACGGAAGGGTCTGTTTCCATGCTGTACATCCCCATGACTCTATGACTAATCCATTTGTGGTCAGGTGATGCTTGTGATCATTTTAAGTCAAGTGTTTTTCATTACGGTTATGACCATTTCAGTCCGTGGAAGTCCCAGGTACGAAATTGGTCAGTGTGATTTAAAAATTATTAGTCCATATTGTTATGAACCAGTCAAAACATTTCAAGAAGACAACTCAGACCCTAATTTTTCTAGCTGTTTTAAGCAAGTGTAAAGTGGATTTTCCAGGAGTGATGCAGCTAGTCAATCCTCCTCAATTTTCAACAAAACACAATGTATTTACAGAATACCGAATGAAACACAAACAAAAGAGAATACAGAATAACTTAACTTATCCGAAAACCCAATAGACTACCCCAACTTAATGATGCTGTTCCAAGTTCCTTCAACAATTCCCATAAACAACCCTTGGCAAAAAAAAGGGAAAATGAAACACAGGGTCTTACAGGAGAGAGATGGCAGAGAGATTCAGTATGGAAAACCTTCTTCCATGTAGCTGATTCTTTGACAAGCTGCCTCAAAGAACTGACTGCTTGCTAAAACCAAACCAAACCAAATCAAAGAAAAACTGAGCTAGGAGAACTGGCCACTCTCCTTTCATTGTACAAGTGCTTGTTTAAAAACTTAAAGAGCTTCTTCAAGTAGATAAATACAAACAAAATGAAACCTCTGTCTTTACGATCCCTCTGAAAAAAATCCAAGGACAACCTAACCTTGCTAAAGGAGCAGCATCATCACACTTCCCCCCCTTAAAAAAACTGAACCGTCAATATTCAAAGATGGCTTCATTTTAAAACCCCCTTAATCTTACACTGCTGGTACACACAACATATGTACACATTACATTGACGATAATCATACAAACATGCACACTAAATTCTATTACAATCTGTATTACTCCTGCCACTGAACTCTTCCGTTTCTCATTCAAGTCTCGACAATGCATCAGCAATCATGTTTCCTCATCCTGCCCCATGTACAGTTTTCAAATTGAATGGCTGTAACAACAAGCTCCATCTAAACAGTCTGGAATTTTTGTCATTAAATTTCTCTACAACCTTCAATGGGTTATGATCAGTGTATGTAATTGTCTCAGATACATTACTGGTAACATAAACATTGAAATGTTGTAACGCCAACATCAAGCTCAAAGTCTCCTTCTCAACTGTTGAATATTTCTGCTAATTAATGTTCAATTTCCTGGAGAAATACCTGATGGGTCTTCCTATTTCCTCGTTACGCACAGCACCAACATCCACATCACTTGCATGATAGCCAACTAGAATGGCTTTGCGTAATTAACTGTGGCTAACATTGGGGCAGTGGTTAACACGGCTTTCAGGCGTCAAATGCCTTCCGATAGTCCACTTCCAGTGAAACACCTTGTCTTTCTTTAGCAATTCAGTAAGTGGAGCAGCCACACTGCTAAAAGTTGGTATAAATTTAAGATAAAATCCACTCAATCCCAGGAATTATAGTACTGCTTGTTTTATCGATGATCTGGGAAACTCCCCAGTTACTTTTGTTTTTGCATCCCGTGGGGTTATTTGTCCATGTCTAATAACATGGCCCGGGAAGGTGACTTGCGCTTTGGCAAATGCACTTTTAGCTAGGTTTATCACCAAGTCTGCCTTCAGAAGTCGATTGAACAATTCCGATAAATGTTGCAAATGTTCCTTCCATGTGTGATTAAAAATCACCAGGTCATCTACCTATACGACACAACTGGGTAATCCAGAAATGACCTATTTGTTTGGTCTTTGAAATGTGGTTGGTGCATTAACTGATACAGTCCAATCAGCCTTACAAAAGCTGAAATTGTCTTCACTGCCAGGATCCTCTGAGCAAATCCAACTTAGAAGTAAAAGTTATTTGCCCCACCTTTTCAATATAGTCTTCCAAACATGGAAACATAATATGCATCAGTCTTTGTAACTGCATTGACTTTGCGATAGTCTACACATAACCGTTGGGTACCATCTGGTTTTGGCACCATTACCATGGGTGAGCTCCAGCCACTATAACTCATTCAAATTATGTCATCTTGGAGCATGCATTCAATCTCCTTTTGAACCTGTGCCAACTTTGGAGGGTTATGCCTACAAGGATGTTGCTTAATTGGAACAGCATCTCCTGTATCTACATTTTGCATAATTAGGTTAGTACTTCCCAGCTTATTTCCACATATCTCCCCATGCAATCGCAATAACTCTTTCAGGTCATTTTGATTTTTCTCTGAAAGGTAACTCCTCAATAAGTTATCCCAATTTTTGACAACTTCCTCATTGTCGAATTTAATTTAAGGAATGTCCGATTCAGAATCCTCTGAACTTAGTTCGTCATTCTGTGTTGTAACCAATAACACAGTCTCCCTTTGTTTTCCTTCCCTGTCAAAATACCTTTTAAGCATATCCCACAACACACCCTGAGAGATTTCTTTCTGTCTGGAGTTCTTACCAAATTATTCAATCGCCTTTCAACTTGATAAGGTCCACTAAACCTTGCTTTTAAAGGTTCACCGACTGCTGGAAGTAACACAACACCTTATCTCCAATAGCAAATTGCAAGTTTTTGATTTCTTGTCTGCTTCCTGTTTCACTGTATGCTGTGATACTTTTAAATGCTGTCTAGCCAACTTCCTCACTCTAATTAATCATTCCCTGAAATCTGATACATAGTCCAAAAATGTGGTCTCTGAATTCTGACTTACCAATTTCTCCTTAATCAGTTTTAGTGGTCCTCTCACTTCCTGCCCACAAACTAATTCAAATGGCTTGAATTTGGTCGATCCATTTGGTGAATATCTGATTGCAAAAAGTACAAACAGAATTCCCTTATCCCAATCATCTGGATAGTCCTGACTATAAGCCCTCAACATGATCTTTAATGTCTGATGCCACCTTTCTAGCGCTCCCTGCGATTCTGGATGGTAAGTAGTAGATTTGAGTTGTTTTATTCATAAGCTGCCCATAACTTACTTGAATAATTTCGATGTGAAGTTTGACCCTTGACCTGATTGTATCTCTGTGGGTAGTCCATATCTAGTGATAATTTTGAGTAACTCCTCTATATCCTTTTAGCTGTGATATTGCGTAATGGAATGGCGTCTGGAAATCTACTAGGCACATATTATTGTTAACAAATACTGATTGCCACTTTTTGTTTTAGGTAGGGGTTCTACGCAATCAATTAACACTTTTGTAAAAGGTTCCTCAAATGCAGGAATAGGTATCTAAGATGCAGGTTTTATTACTGCCTGTGCTTTTCCAATTATCTGACATATTTGACATATCTGGCAAAATTCAACTACACCTTTGTGCAGTCCAGGCCAAAAAAACTGTTTTTGTATTTCAGCTTGGGTTTTTCTTACCTCTAAATGATCCCATTCTGGTAGTTTGTGTGCTACCCGCAACACCTCCTTTCTGTAACCCACTGGCAATACGACTTGATGAACTTCTGCCCATTTCTCATCTGGAGACCTGTGATGGTCTCCATTTCCTCACCAACACATCATTCTTAAGATAGCAGCATTCAGGGATATATCTAGATTCTTCTTCCAAGTATGCTTTTTGATACAATTGGTTTAGTTTCTCATCTTTCTGCTGTAATTTAGTTAATTTCTCTGAATTAAAGATGTCTGCTTTGACATCTATTTGCTCCTGGTTTGTCTCAACCATTTGATCAAACAGGGTCTCTGCTAATTCCATTTCAACTTTCTTATCTGTACTCTTTGATCTCTCCTGGTTCAACTGGTGACATTGTGACCTCATTACCACACAGTCAGGAAAAATCCCAGGATATGCGTCTTTTAATAGTTCAGTTGCCTGAGTTTCCAATGGCTTTCCAAACACAGTAGGCAGCACACCTACCTGTTAAGCAGCTAAATCATTAGCAAGGACAAATTGTATTCCCGGAGCTGAGAGTTTGCCCCGTACTCCTACCACAACTTCTCCACTCTTCACCTCACTCTACATAATTCAGCACTTCTTGATAATAATATTTATTATTGTTGTGACAATTGACCTTGTGTGTGTTAAACAACCTTTGGCACTGCTACCAAGTTCACAGAGTTAAACTCCTCACATTATTTGCTCTTGGCATCTACTCCCACCTACACCTCTTAGATGTCTGACATGTCTCCCTCCAAAGAAACTCCAAAGAAAAATAGCCTTCCTCATTCCTCATTCAGACCACCTGTACACTACTACCTCCAAAACAGTATGATGATCTTACTGGAGTCCTCTCTCTGCCTGGTATACCATGCTCCTTTGACTGTATCAATATCAGTTATTTGCAGCTTTCACATACCAACTGAAGCCTCCTCTTCAAGGGGAAAGACTTTCTTAAAGAACTAGAGTCTACTTTAAACACCTATTAACCTTATATAGACTTTAAGTTATGGCAACAACAGGGTTGTGAATGCAAAAATAGAGATTATTTGATGCATTAAATTCATGCTGGCATTGGAACAATCCATTGAGATTTATTACCCCACGGCTTATTTCCCTCAAATGTTCATTGAATTTATTTTAAAGTTATCAATCAAACTCCTTCCAGCACTTTTGTAGGTAGCAAGATCTAGGTCAATACACATCACTGCATAAAAAAAAAATTCTATCACATAATCCCCATTGCATTGCATGAAGAAAACCTTAAATCTATATTCCAAAGTTCTTCATCAGTTAATGGGAACAGCTTTCCTTTACCTACCTTAACTAAACTTGCTATAATGTTGTGTATGTTTATCAAATATCTCCTTAATCACTTTGCTCCAAAGAGAATACTATCAGCTTTTCCAACTTCACCTTGTTACCAAAATTTCTAAGATTTGGGACCAATCTGGTAAATTTCGTCTACACTCATTCAAGGACGCTCACATCATTCCTAAGTCTATAGACTTCTTGCGGTGCATGCAGCCATCAGCAATGTGGATCATATAGAGCTACATGCAATGATTATTTAAATGAAGCAGCACAAAATTTAACTGGTGATGAGGGGTCTCAATCTTAGACATTATACACCACTAGTCAGAATCTGCTAACAATGACCTATTTATTCTGACTCGCTGCTTTCTGTCTGTTAGCAATCTTTCATCCATGCCAGCATATCACCTCTAATACCACATGCATTAATTTTGCTAACTAACGTACTGTAGGGAACCTTACCAAAATGCTTCTGAAAATCCAAATATATTACATCCATCAACTCATTTTATCTATCTTGCAATTTTGATACTAACATTCTCAAAGAACACAAGAAAGTTTGTCCAATATGTTTTTCCATTCAAATTCATGCTGCCAATGCCCAATCAGATAATTTTTTAAATCCAAGTATCCATTTATCATGTCTTTCATGACAGATTCTAGCATTTCCCCTACTACTTACTGTAGTTCCCTGCATTTGCCCTTGCTCTCTTCTTAAATAATGGAGTGATATTTCCATGCTTCCAATCTGCAAGAATCAATCCAGAATGTATGGAATTTTCAAAGACTGTCTCCATTATAACAGCCCTCAACACTCTGGATTGTAGATTACTAGGTGCTGAGGACTTAAATACTTCCAACCTTGTTGATTTCTCTAGAATATCCTTCTTACTAATATTAATTTCCTTCAACTCGTCATTATCCCTCATCACTTGAATCCATAAGTCTGGGAGGTTTTTCCAATTTTTCTTAGCAGTAACCATTTAACTTCTTTGCCAGTAAAGTTCATTTTTTGAATGTAGACCAAGAAACACAATTCCAGATTCCAGGAAATTTATTTAATTATAACAGGGTTGAATAGAGTCCCCTCCAATAAACACAGCAAAAGCTATTCAGAATAACTACACTTATCATTCACTTATGAAAAAGAAAATGCAAGGTTCTACACTCACTGCTTAGATGAAAATTTATTGTTTAAGGAATTTATCTGCACAACATATTGATTTCTGTAGCCACAAAACTCTAATTTTACTTTAAAAATTAAACTTCAGGCTGGCTTTTATTTATCTTTTCATATTTAACAGAAACCAGATGAGCATTAAAGAGGTGAATAAGAAAGACATTCACCAACATTAAATCAAATGCATTTTGAATCACAATATGTTCAAAATTCAGAGGTCAATCAGCATCTGTCCACAAAAAGGATGGGTTATAAAGTTTCAGATTTAAGACCTTCATCACACCAAGAACACAACCTGACTGTTCTGCTTACAGCTTTTATTTTATTAATTCAAAGAAAGACAGCTTTCATCATTGGGTTGTTTTCAATATAATAATGCTCCAGAACTCCTTCAGAATCAGCTTCAAAGCAAGCAGACTGTACTAACTTATTTAAATCTCGATCTGTTTCATGTGCCACAGATTTCTTTTGAACAGTTCTCATCATTAAATTGCATTTGGCTCTCTTAACATATGCTTGAAGTATTAAAGTGACCTTTCATTATGGACTTTGTTCAGCCATTGCTCTGGTCAGTACAAATGATGGAAAAATACCCAGAACCTGTTCATTCAATTTTTCCACCTCTTTAGCCTCCCTCTGACTTTCTGTGATTATAGGCGAAATTATAACTTCAGCTCCAACTAAAACATTCTCCAGAAGTAAAGCAACTCTGTCCACACGCAACCTCTTAAACCCAATTACTAATAATTTACACAATGGAACCTGGATATTTTCCCCACTTATTACATTTATCAACATATTGGCCTTCTTTGATCTCTCTGAAGGATAACTTTAATCCCAGCTTGGGCTGACAACAGGCAAATAGAATTCATCCACAAGTACCAAACAATAACCATTTTGAACAATAAAAAGTCAATTAATGACATCACCATCATTGAATTCCCCACTGTCCTGTGGGGATCCTTTTGCTAGAAACTGAATTAGACTAGTTATATAAGTATTTTTGGCTACAAGAGCAGGTCAGAGGTGAGGAATCCTACAGCAAGTAACCCACGTCCTGACTCTCCAAAGCCCATCCACTATCTCCAAAGCACAGGTCAGGAGTATATTGGAATAGTGCTCACTTGCCTGGAAAAGTGTAGCTCCAACAACATTCTTGAAGCTTGATGCCATCTCAGACAAAGCAGCCTGTTTGATTGGCACAAACTTACAAATATTCAGTCCCTCCACCACCAACACTCAGCAACAATAGTTTGCACCATCTATAAGACAAACTACAGAAATTCACCAATGCTCCCTCGACAGCACCTTCTACTACTAATATCTAAGCCAAGGGCAGCAGATACATGGAAACCCCACCACCTGCACGTTCCCCTCCAAGCCTCTGTCAATCATGACTTGAAAATATACTGCTTGACACTGTATCAAAATCCTAGAACTCTCTCCTTAATGGCATTGTGGGTGTACCTACATCAAATGGACTGCAGCGGTTCAAGGAAGCAACTCACCACCACGAGGCAACTCACCATCACCAACTCACTATCACCAACTCACTTGGATGGGCAATAAATGCAGTCACAGCCAGCGACCCCTACATCCCATGAATGAATGGAAAATATGTTGCCATTAGCCATAACATTGAATTACAATTGGCAAAACCCACACTGCTGGCACATCTATGTTATGGTGTGACTAAATCATCTTGGTTCCCTTGTGTAGATTTGCCGCAACCAATCCTTCTTAATGGTGTTAGCCTAATCTGCTGACACCAAGTGGAGAATGATATCACATAAAGTCATTGGGAGAAGATAGGCTCAATCTTGATCAACAGCAAAGGAATTTTTCCATAGTTTTTATTATATACGGTGGTATTTCTTATGAGGCATCAGGTTCAGTTAAAGAGAAAGCACACATTACTGTTTCTACATTTACTGAGCATTAGAACAATTTGGACCAAACACTGCTACTTCTCACTGGACAGATATGTTGATGTTAGAAACATAGCTAGTTTTATATACCTTGTGATTTTGAGAAGTGGAATTTCAAGGGCACAGGGTCACTGTACTAACAAGTTTATTTTTTGACTCGGGTCAATATCATGCAGGCTTATTTGATACAATCTTGTGTGTTGAACTGAAGTGCATTATTTGAATTTGAACTGTTAATTTATATGTCACTTTATCATTTGAATTGCATAATCTCAGAATCAACTAAATTTTGTTCATTCAAAAAATTCTGAAGCAGTTTAAGCACAAATTAATAGCTCATTTACTTATTTTAGTGAAAAAGGAGACTAGCTTACTACTGTTTTACCTTTCTAAATGAAAACATGGTCTAACCAAAATGAGTCTCAGAAATATCTCTAGCAATCTTTAATAATTACCTGAAGAGTTAAAACTTCATTCATTTGTGTTGACGTAATAAGATCTTTTTCCAAAAGAGGATTCTGTTCGTAGTAGAATTCTTCCAGTTTAAGGTACAGTAACTTCAAAAGTACAAAATAAAAAGCATCTTTGGTAAGCGTATATATTTACTTTGCTATATTTATATATTATAACTCTTGCATCAACGTACATTTCTTTGGTCACGTGGACAGCTTTTGTCAACAGCTTGACAGTGTAGTGGGAAGTGTTTTGCACTCTTGCTTTTACACATCTCCTATAAAAGTACAATTAAAACAAAATATATAAAAGTTTAAAGTTCTGGCAGCATCCACAGTAAACACTTGTGATTTCATGGCAGGGAATGCTTTACAGTGATGAATACCACCACAACAATATTCAGCAAGAGATGAGCTATGAAAGAGCCTCCTGGTTAAACAATGAAATTCTGCAATACAACCAAATGTTTCCTGCGCAATTCATTGCCATTAATAGAGTTAAACAGCATGGAAGCAGATCCCTCAGTGCAACTTGTCCTTGCCGACAAGACATCTCAATCGGACCTAGTCCCATTTACTAGCATTTAGCCTATATAACCCTCTAAATCCTTCCTATTCACATAACCATCCAGATGACTTTTAAAAGTTGAAATAGTATCTGCCTCCACCACTTCTTCTGGCAGCTTGTTGCATATGTGCACTACCTTCTGAGTGAAAAAGTTACTTGTCCGATCCTTTTTAAATCTTTCCATTCTTACCTTCAACCTATGCCCTCTACTTTGGACTCCCCCACTCAATGAAAAAGACCTTGTTTATTCATGCCCCTCATGATTTTATAAACCTCTATAAGTTCACTCCTCAGTCTCCAACACACCAGGGGAAAAAATGCTCCAGTCTATTCAGCTTCACCCTATAACACAAACCCTCCAGCCCCAGCAAAACCCTTGTAAATCTTTTTTGCACCCTCCCAAGCTTAACAACATCCTTCCTAAAGAAGGGCAACCAAAATTGTATACAGCATTCTAAATGTGTCCTCATCAATGACCTGTACCACCACAACATGACATTCCAACTCCTACACATATTGTTTTGACCAATGAAAGCGGGTGTGCCAAACTCCTCCTTCGCCATCTATCTACCTGTGACTCCACTTCCAAGAAACTATGCACCTGTGCCTCTAAGTGTTTATTTGGCAACACTCCCCAGGGCCTGACCATTAAATGTATAAGTCTTGCCCTGATTTGCCTTACAGAGATGCAATACCTCACATTTATCTAAACTAAACTCCATCTGCTACTTCCCAGCCCATTGATCAAGGTCCCGTTGTACTCTAAGATAATGTTCTTCGCTGTCCACTACACCACCTATTTTGGTGTCATCTGCAAACTTATTAAACATACGTCCTATATTCACATACAAATCATTTGTATAAATGACAAAAGCAATGGACCTATCATCGATCCTTGTGGCACACCATTGAAAAGCAACCCTCCACCAGCACCACACCCTCTGTCCCCTACCTTCAAGCCAATTTTGTATCCAATTGTCTAGCTCCCCCAGATCCCATGTGATTTAGCCTTGCTAACCAGTCTACCACACAGAACCTTATAGATAGCTTTGCTTTCCATATAGACAACATCCACCATTCTGCCTTCATCAATCATTTTTGTTACCTCTTCAAAAAACTCAATCAAGTTAGTGAGAGACAATTTTCCATGCACTGAGCCATGTTGACTATCCCTAATCAGTCTTTGCCTTTCCAAATGCATGCAAATCCCATCCCTCAGAATCCCCTCCAACAACTTACCCACCACTGATGTAAAGCTGACCTTTCTACAGTCCCCTGGCTTTTCCTTGCTACCTTTCTTAAATAATGGCACCACATTAGCCAGCCTCCACTCTTCCCGCCTCTCACCCTTAACTGTCGATGAGACAAATATTGTAGAAAGGGGCCCAGTAATGTTTTCCGTAGCTACTCAGAAAGTTCTGGGAAACACCTGATCAGGTCCCAGAAATTTATCTTAACTGCCTTTGTTCATTTTAAGATCTCCAGCAACTCCCATTCTGAAATAAAGATAATTCAAGAATAACAGCACAAAAGTAGTATGGGTGTTTTTTTCAAAATTAAATTTTAGAGCAAATATTTCACATTACATTGGTTACATTTTATTTATATATACATCGTTGTTATTTGTTAAGACAAGCTTAGACAGAGAGCTGAATACACCGGAAAACCTTACAGTTATCACATATTGATGGTTACAGGGGAGTTACAAACATTTATTAATATGGAAGAAACAACATTAAGTTTTTGTTTACTCTTTATTGAATGCTCATGTTACAACAAAGTATTGTGCTCATCCTCCTACTGACGCAGTATATCCAAGCCTTCTCAGCAGGATAATTGAAATGTTGAGATGAATTCAAAGTCATCATTTACATCATTCTTACCATGACTGACACCATCCTTGCCCAGTATAACCAGGCTCTTATAACTTCACTCCTCCATGTCCCTAACCTTGTAATATTGAGCATCTCATTATGCTTTTAAAGAATATTAACAGTATTTAAAAAATCTTAAATTTATCTGTAAGTTTAAATATGGACTGAAATATGAAAAGGGCTGTTTGAGAAACTACGGTCTGTGGATAAGGTTGCTGCATTCTTATAAAGAAACTTACCATACCTGATAGTAAATGGTGTTTAAATTTCTGCTTGGTTCAAGCAATGGAACAGGCTGGTTGCAGGCAGGCTGGCATGAGTGGGTGCATCCAAAGTGAGAGTTGGCCAGCAACAAGTAGCTGATTGGTTTGTGGAGTGATGACCAATTGTTGAATATAGAACATAACATATAGGAGCAGAAGTAAGCTGTTCTGCTTATTAAGCCTGCTGTGCCATTCAGTATGATCATTAAAGATCATCAAACCCAGTAACCTGTTCCTTTTTCTTCCAAATAGCTTTGATCTCTTTAGCCCCAAAATCTATATCTTGAAAACATATTTTGGCCTCAGTCACTTTCTGTGACAAAGAATTCCACAGACCCACCCTCTCTGGGTGTCTCTCCATTTCTGTTCTAAAAGGCCGGCCTACTCCATATCACTGTGACCCCTGGTTCTGGACTCCACATTTGACAGTGGCAGCGTCACAGTAACATCATTCACACATGCTCAGACACAGCATGTCAACTGCTCATGGAAGTCTTTCATCTGACATGCCCAACAATATCAAATTTTGCACAAATCCTTCAGTGAGCTAAGTTAGCATTAGTGCAAAAGAGTGGGTGTAAGTGTAGCTCTACCACATTTCAAGCAGCTGGTTACAAGACTCTGAATTTCAGGACTTGTTCTTTCAGAAGTTGAGGAAATATTTAATGCATCTTAACAGTAAAACAGATTAGATTCATAAAATAACACTGACCTTTGTTGGGAAAATATGTAATTGATTTCCAGCAACATCTAATACTTTCAAGTTTCTTAGTACACACAGTTCCTAGAAAGTAGATAAGAGATTAAAAATATTTTACCTGGGCCATGCATGATATATCACTACTATTACATTCTTTCCCTCTTTATAAAGAAACGTCTTTTCAAGTACAATTAGCAAAACTTAAAAATCAATTTGATAGGAAGTACTAGAGAAAATTCAACTTTAATTAAATCCTTGGTTTCAGGGCTCTAGAAATTAATGCCAAATAATTGTCTACATATTTGAAAAGCAATTTTATTGAGCTGCCTTAGCTCATCTCTCTGTGTATGAGGAGAGAAAACAGATGGTACTTAATGACAAGCTTTGCTTCTAGTTATGTTAGATTTGTAAATGATTTCCAGCCAAGCGAACTAAAATCATTTCTCAAGGGTGGTACTAAGCAAAAGGAGGACAAGGAAGTGTAATAAACAAACCTAGACCTCACATCAGCTACAATGAAGGAAACTTGAACAGCCTAGGTAAGAGGACAGCAAACATGGACGAGGAAACCTTCTCCAGATTACCACAAACCATCCTCCCTCAGCTGATCCTCCTCCATATTGAAAAACACCTGAAACACTGATGAAGGGTGCAAAATGTACTCTAGATGGGGAATTTCAATGTACCACAAAGAGTGGCTTGGCAGCAGTAATACTGATCAACTGGTCAGGTCATAAAGGACATAGCTGCTAGATTGAGTCTGCGGCAGGTGGTGATGAAATGAACAAGAAGGAAAAACATACTTGATCCTAACCTTAACAATCTACAGATATAGTTATCCAAGACACTATCATTAAGAAAAACCACCGCACAGTTTTTGTGGAGACGAAGTCCTGCCTTCGTATTGAGAATAACCTCCATTATGTTGTGTAACATTATCGCCGTGCTAAATGGGATAGACTTCAAACAGATCTAGAAACTCAAAACTGCGCATCGATGAGACACTATAGGCCATCAACAGCAGCAGAATTGTACTCCAGCACAATGTGCAATCTCATGGCCTGGCATTTCACCTATTCGACCATCACCATCAAGCCAGGAGATCAACCCTGATTCAATGGAGAGTGTACGTGGACATGTCAGGAGCAGCACCACGCATACTGGAAAATGAGGTTTCAACCTGGTAAAGCTAACAAATAGGACCATTTGCATGCCAAACAGCATTGGGACCAAGTGATAGATGGAGCTAGGTGATCTCACAATCAACGAATTAGATCTGAGCTCTGCAGTTCTGCCATATCCAGTTGAAACTGGTGGTGGACAATTAAACAACTCACTGGATGAGGAGGCTCCACAAATATCCCCAAATGAATGATGGACGAGCCCAGTACAGCAGTGCAAAAGTTGAAGCTGAAACATTCACAACAATCTTCAGCCAGAAGTGCCGAATAGATGATGCATCATGTCCTCTTCCACTGGTCCCCAACACTATAGGTACAGGTCATTATGTTATAACACGCATTTCATCAACATGAATTCGCTGTAACACGATTGAAGAATTAGACTCGCTGTTTCTACAGCGTGAACTTTTAAAATGTCTGTTGGCTATCACACAATTACATAGCAACACTTTATGTGCTGTTTCTAAAGCATGATATTTCTATAATGCAGGGTTTCACAAGAATGCAACCATCACATTATAGAAGAACTGGCTGTACCAGTCTTCAGCCAGTTTGATTCACTCCATATGATATCAACAAACAGTTGTAGACTTTGGATACTGCAAAGGCTATGGGCCCTAATAGTATTCTAGCATTAGTACTGAAGCCTTGTGCTCCAGAACTTGCTGCTCTCCTAGCCAAGCTGTTCCAGTACAGTTACAACACTGGTATCTACCCGACAATGTGGAAAATTGCTCAGGTTATGTCCTATTCATAAAAAGCAGGACAAATCCAACCTAGCTAATTACTGCCCTAGCTACTCTCAATCATCAGTAAAGTGACGGATGGTGTCATCATGTGTAGCAATAACCCAGTTTGGGTTCTGTGAGGGCCATACAGCACCTGACCTCATTAGAACTTGGGTTCAAACATGAACAAAAGAGTTGAATTCTAGAGGTCAGGTGATTGTGACAGCCCTTGACATCAGGTCACGTTTGACCAAGTGTGGTATCAAGGAGCCCAAGCAAAACTGGAACCAATGGGTATTAGGGGCCAAACTCTTCATTGGTTGGAGTCAACTTGGCATATATGAAGATGGTCGTGGTTGTTAGAGGTCAGTCATCTCAGGTCCAGGACATTTCTGAAGGAGTTCCACGGTAGCATCCTAGGCCCAAACATCTTCAACTGCTTCATCAATGTCCTTCCTACCATCATCAAGTCAGTAGTTGGGATATAACTCATCTGGACCTGGAAATTTGTCCACTTTTAAGACTGCTAATATCTCCAATACCTTCTTACCCCTATGCCAATCTGTTGACAGGCTCACAATCTGTCTGCCCTACAGCCTCCTCGCCTGAGTGAAGACAGAAGTGATATCTTCTAACTCCACACACAGATTTCTGAGTAGACTCTACTCTTTCCCTCATTATCCTCTTCCCTTTAATATACTCAGAGAATATGTTGGGATTCTCCCTAAATTTACTCATCATTGCTTTTTTCTTACCCACTCTTTGTTCTCCTAATTGCTGTCTTAAGTTCCTCCCTGCACTTTCTATACTCCACTAAGGCCTCCATTGATTTCCTCACTTTGCACCTTCTAAAAGCCTGTCTGCTATCAATAATCATTTCAAACTTCTCATTTGTCTCTGAATTTCTTGGAAATAGTCCACCTCAAAGCTTGCAGTTCAACTTTCTTACAGATGTAATTCTCCATATTCTCCTCAATCAGCTTGAGAATCTGAATGGCACAGTTGATAGCCACTCTTTTCCGCCCTTGAACCTGTGACAGCGTCACTTTTAGATGAAGCAAACTGGCATCTGTTTCTAGTGTGAAAGGGATTTGGAAATCCTGGTAGCCAAATACAGGTGATGAGACAAGTTTCTGCTTCAGGGTGCAAAAGGAATCTTCACATGCTAGAGTCCAAATCCTGCAATGATCTGTGATGTAATACAGCTCATACATCCTTTCCCAACTACAACTGCAACATTCTCCAATTTCCTCTGTAAATTGCAAAATAAGGCAGCCAGACTTACATAAATCTCTTTTAATAAGCAGCTATTCCAGGGAACCCACATAGTTCCCTCTCTACCTTAGGTCAGAATCACTCCTTTATCACTCAGATTTCCTCATCATCAGGAGTAATGTTTTCCCTTCATAATAAAGTGCCCCAGGTGCTCATCCAGAAAAATTGGCATCTCAATTGGTGGAGCTCCCACTGAACTGCTCAGATTCTTTGCTCAGTGCCTTCTATCACCATTTAGCACTCATTGCTGGAGGTCCCATTACACAGAGATACTGAAAGGCACAAAATAAATTTCAGTGGATAATTCAGGGATATACTGCTCCACAAAAAAAAAGTTCCTAATTGCCATTTCAGTATTTGCAGGTTAGTACCAGCTATACAAGACCTTAATTTTGAAAGATGGAATGATATCCTTTATTCTATACATAATGAAAGAAAAATGCTGCAACAAAACAGTTCAATATACCTTTTCCATTCTGATACAAATCATTATACAGCTCTTCAGGAAATTCTGATGAAAAATTAATTTAAAAAGCTGATAAAATTAAAAGCATTTTTATATTGTTTTTAAGATCTCAGAAATGAACAAATATCCTTTTCTTTTGTCCATGCCCATGATGTTTGTGGAATTTCACACTCAGAATACTCTCCCATGCATACCTGTTGCATACTATTAGTATTTAAATGAATCCAGGCAGCACACTTGTCATAAGATTTTTTAGATATTCATTCCTTTTTCACCTTTTCTTCATAAAATTTCATTTGACACTAAATCAAACTGACTTATTTCCTCTTAACATAGCTCATAATCCTTTTCAGTTAGCTACGTTTCCTATGTTTTCATTATCTATAAATTTTGATACTGCAACCTCTATAACCTGGGTCCAAATCATTTAAATATATTGAGAAAAACAATATTTAAAACCCTGACATTTTGTGATCCTACTGTTTACATCCTGCTTGTCTCACAAGCATCCATTACTCGCTTTTCTATTCTTTATTCAGCAGTCACACTTACTTTAATAACATATGCCCATCATATAATCATGTGTCTCCCATGTTTATCAAACCACTTAAACATCTATATACATATTACCTACTGCAATTTTTCATTAAATATATCTTATTTACTCAAAAACCTCTTACAATTTGTCTGTCATGACTCACCTTTTAAAAACAAAATTTCCTAAGCATTTATTATTTTTTACTTACATTGCTTATTAGATGACAAAAAATTTACAGATATTAGAAAATCAGCCAAATGGGCACAGCCAATATTCCTTGTGGAGTTCCACAATTGTACACAGTAAACCAGTAGTTTGTGAATCATAGTTTTCCACAATTGGGGTTTTAGATAAGTAGTTTCTCCAATCTTCTTATTCAGAAAATTTTATGGTTACAGTTTGCGATGTGGCTTCAAACTGCCAAACCTCCAATTACCCATATGTAGTTCCACGTTTCAGGAAACAAAAGCAAGCATTTTAACTGTTCTTTGCCACTATAAACATAGCAAAACATTTAACATCAAAGCCACCAGTTTTAAGTGAGTACTAATTCAATTTTTATTAAATAACTTTCTTGGATATACCCTAGTGCTTGGGATTAAATTTCAGAGAATTAATACTTACTCTGTAAATGTATTTCATGCACATTTCTTAATCTAGATTAAAATTTTAATCATTGGTAATAAAGATGTGAGACCTGAGTTTCCATAAGGACATCATCATCTTCTATCCTAGCTTTGGTAGAAGACCTGCAGAAGCCCCAGATAAATGCATAAATTGACATTTCACTAGAATTTCTGCCCGTTTCGTGCTGGATTTATGTAAAGGGACTTGAGAGGTTTAACAGTGTGTTAGAAGAAATGAAATTAGTTGCTCTTGTGGTAAGTAGTACATTTAGTAGGACTCAAGTGCCCATTCTAGCATTTGACAATATTGCAGCAGGTCAAGTAGAAATATCAATTAATCTGGCATCAGTGGGAAGGACAAACTTCATATTCAGCATAACAAAAGTCTGTGGTTTGACCTAGCAGTGAATTATTTTGCGTCCTTTAGCAGGAAACATAGGACATGGACTTCACAGAATGGGGATATTTCCATGTTTGGCAGGAGTATTTAAGTGACTTTCAGAAAATATTAAATCTTATGCATTACATATATATCAATATTGCTTTCATAATGCACAGTTGTAAAAATATCTACACATATTAATTTTTAACTCTCTACAAATTGCAGGTGATCATTGGAGCTTTCAAAATTCAACATATTTGGTCTTGTTGAATACAATTAGGACAAATGGAGAGGTCATTAATCAAAAGAGTCAGATAATGCTTTGGGGACCTGGGTGGAAACCCACCACAGCTGACAGTGAAATTTGAATTTAAGAAAAATCTGGAATTAAGAGTCTAATGATGTCAATTGTTAGAAAAATCCATCTAGGTTCACTAAATATCCTTTAGGGAAGAAAGGGTTTTTTAAAAAAAATTCATTCATAAGATGTGGGCATCGCTGGCTAGACAAGCATTCATTGCCTATCTTTAATTGCCCAGAGGGCAGTTAAGAGTCAACCACATTGCTGTGGGTCTGGAGTCACATGTAAGCCAGACCACGTAAGGACAAAAATACTTCAGATGCTGGAATCCAAAGCAGATAGGTCGAAGATGGAAGAACACAGCAAACCAGGCAGCATCAGGAGGTGTAGAAGTTGACGTTTCAGGTGTAACTCTTCTTCAGTCCTGAAGAAGGGTTAGACCAGGTAAGGACGGCAGTTTACTTCCTGAAAAAGACATTAGTAAACTACTTTGATTTCTGATAATCAACAATGATTTTGGGGTCACCATTAAATGCTTCACCATCCACCATGGTGGGATTCATAAGAACATAAGAACTAGGAGTAGGAGTAGGCCATCTGGCCCTTCAAGCCTGTTCCGCTATTCAATAAGATCATGGATGAACTTTTTGTGGACTCAGATCCATTTACCCACACTCTCACTGTATCCCTTAATTTCTTTATTGTTCAAAAAAGACTATCTTAGCTTTAAAAATATTTACTGAAATAGCATCAACTAATGCACTGTGCAAGAAATCCCATTGACTTACAACCCTCTGGGTGAAGAAGTTACTTCTCAATTCAGTCCTAAATCTGCTCCCTCTAATCTTGAGGCTATGCCCTCTTGTCCTACTTTCATCTGCCAGTGGAAAAATCCTCTCTACATCTATCTTACCTATTCCCTTCACAATTTTATGTTTCTATAAGATCTCCCCTCATTTTTCTGAATTCCAATGAATATAATCCCAGTCTACTCAGTCTCTCCTTAAAAGCCAACCCCCAACTTTAGAATCAACCTAGTGAACCTCCTGTGCACCTCCTCCAGTACCAGTACATCCTTTCTCAAGTAAGGAGACCAAAACTGCACACAGTACTCCAGGTGTGGCCTCAACAGTGCCCTGTACAGCTGCAACATAACATCCCTGCTTTCAAACTCAATCCCTTTAGCAATGAAGGACAAAATTAGATTATTAGGTTAGATTCATTAGATTACTTACAGTGTGGAAACAGGCCTTTCGGCCCAACAAGTCCACACCGACCTGCCGAAGCGCAACCCACCCATACCCCTACATTTACCCCTTACCTAACACTGTGGGCAATTTAGCATGGCCAATTCACCTGACCCGCACATCTTTGGACTGTGGGAGGAAACCGGAGCACCCGGAGGAAACCCACGCAGACACGGGGAGAACGTGCAAACTCCACACAGTCAGTCACCTGAGGCAGGAATTGAACCCGGGTCTCTGGCGCCGTGAGGCAGCAGTGCTAACCACTGTGCCACCGTGCCGCCCACTCACGGTGGCACGGTGGCCTTCCTAATTACTTGTTGTACCTGCAGACCAACCTTCTGTCATTCATGCACAAGGACACTCAGGTCTCTTTGCATAGCAGCATGCTGCAACTTTTTACTATTCAAAATCTAAAAAAAAGTTATAATCCTTTTAACTGTTACTCTGACCAAAATGGATGACTTCACATTTATTAACATTGTATTCCATCTCTCAGACCTTTGCCCACTCTCTCAAAGTATCCATGTTTCTCTGCAAAGTTTTGCAGTCCTCTGAACACTTTGCTCTGCCATTGGGGACAACATTTCATCCTCACTAACACTCAACACTGGAGCCCCCCCAAGGGGTGCGTACTCAGCCCCCTACTGTACTCACTGTATACCCATGACTGTGTTGCCAAATACCAAACTAATGCCATTTACAAAGTTCGCTAATGACACCACCATAGTCAGTCAAATCTCAGATGGTGACGAAACAGAATACATACAGGAGGTGGAAGACTTGGAAAAATGGTGCACTGAGAATAACCTAGCTCTCAATGCCGGCAAAACCAAGGAACTCATTATTAACTTTTGGCAGAATGTTACTCATGCCCCCCAACACATTAACAGCACAGAGGTGGAACAAGTGGAGGGTGTCAAGCTCCTGGGAGTGGTCATCAACAACAAGCTTTTTTGGACTCTTCATGTGGACGCACTGGTTGCAAAGGCCCAACAACATCTCCTCCTCAGGCAGCTGAAAATTTGGCATGACAGCAAATACCTTTGCCAATGTTTATAGGCGCGCCATCGAGAGCATTCTGTCTGGATGTATCACTACCTAGTATGGCAACTGTACCATTCAAGATCAGCGACGGTTATAGAGAGTGGTGAACTCAGTCCGGACGATCACAAAGGCCAACCTCTCATCTATAGAATCGATCTACCAGCCTGCTGTCAAGAAAAGGCTGTCAGCATTCCCAAAGATCCATCCCACCCTGGCAGTGCTTTTCTACAACTTCTACCATTGGAAGAAGGTACAGAAGCCTGAACACATGCACCAGCTGATTTTGAAACAGTTTCTACCCTACTGTTGTTAGAATACTGAATGGACTCACAAACTCTTAGCATTTGCCTGTGCCTGTGTTTTGGTCTTTGCTGCTGTTTACCTATTATTTACTTATCTATGCTATTTAACAATGTGATCTGCCTGTATTGCTCACAAGACAAAGCTTTTCACTGTGCCTCGGTACACATGACAATAAATTCAATTCAATTCAATTCATCTTAGTGTCATGTGCAAACTTTGACACATTACAAGCAGTCCCCAACTCCTAATCATCCATGCCAATTGTGAATAATTGCAGTCCCAACACCGATCTCTGAGGCACACCACGAGTCACTGACTGCCAACCAGAATAACACTCATTTATCCCCACTCTTTGCTTCCTGTTAGTCAACCAATCATCTATCCATGCTAATACTTTACTCATAATGCCATGCATCCTTATCTGATGCCGCAGCCTCTTGTGCAGCACCTTGTTGAAGTCCTATTGGAAATCTAGGTACACCAAATCCAATGGGTCCCTGTTGTCTACCTTGCACCTAATTTCTTCATAGAATTCCAAAAAAATTTATTAAGCACGACCCGCCCTTCAAGAACCCAGGCTGCATCCGCCCAACGGGGCAATTTTTATCAAGATGCCTTGCAATTTCTTCCTTGATAATAGATCCCACTACAAAGGTTAAGCTAACCGCTCTATAATTCACATCTTTTGTCTACCTCACTTTTTAAACAGTGGCATCACATTTACTGTTTTCCAATTTGTTGGGACTGCTCCAGAGTCCAGCGAATTTTGGAAAATTAATATCAGTGCACCTGCTATTTCTCCCACCATCTCTTTTAGTACCCTGAGATGCATTCCATCATTGCTTGACTATCGTTAGCTGCATTAGCTTGCCTAACCCTACCTCTTCCGTAATAATGATTGCTTCCAGGTCCTCATCTATCTTTGTCTCTTTGTCAACTACTGAATCACTTCAAACCCTGGTCCTCAGAACATTATCTGGTACTCTGGATTAACAGTCCAGCAATAATACCACTAGGCCTCCCCTCATGAAATCAGCCTTCCTTACCTGGTCCAGTCTACATGTGACTTCAGATGCATAGCAATGTGGTTGTTTGACTCTTAACTATCTCTGAAACTACCCATGCAAGCCATTCAGTTGTATCAATTGCTACAAAGTCTGCAAAAAGAAACCAAAGCAGATGGTTGCTGTGTCACCATAGTCTTATCAGACCATAGGGGCTGTTCTCTTATTAGAGAGAGAAGCGACTGGTGGTGATTTAACCTGAGGCCTTCAAAGACACTGGAAAGGACAACAGCAAAAGAACAGCCCTCTCAATTTTCAATGTCCTCCTTACTAACATTTGGGGGCTTATTCCAAAATTGGGAGACTCACAGACTAGCAACAGCATGACATATTCGTGGAATCAAACCTTACCATGTCCCAGACACCACCATCACCATCCCTGGATATTTCCTTTCCCATCAGCAGGATAGGTTGCAAAGCAGTGGCACTACAATGGTGGATAGTTGAGACACAGTTGCCTGGAAGTCCTCAACATTCACTCCAGACACTAGGAAGTCTCATGGCATCAGATCAAACATGGAGAAGGAAACATTCTGCTGGTTACCACATACTACACTCCCTCGGCTAATTAATCAATACTCATGCATGTTGAAGAACACTTGGAGGAAGCACTGAGGGTAGCAAGGGCATAGAATGTGCTATGGATTTCAATATCTATCACAGAGTGTTATGACAGCAGCACTAATGATCAAACTGGTCAGGTCCTAAAGATCATGGCTGCTGGACTGGGTATGTAGCAGGTAACCAACAAAAGGGATAAACTTACTAGACTTCATCCTCACCAGTGTGCCTGCTAATGCATCTGCCCGTGACAGCACTTTAAAAGTGATCATCACAACTCAGTGGTTAGCACTGCTACCTCACAGCACTAGGGTCCCAGGTTCAATTCCAGCCTCGGGCAACTGTCTGTGTGGAGTTTGCACATTCTCCTCGTGTCTGCGTGGGTTTCCTCCACAGTCCAAAGATATACAGGTCAGGTGAATTGGCCATGCTAAATTGCCCATGGTGTTAGCTGCATTAGTCAGAGGGAAACGGGTCTGGGTGGGTTGCTCTTCAGAGGCTCAGTGTGGACTTGGTGGGCCAAAGGGCCTGTTTCCACACTGTAGGGAATCTAATCTGGTAAATAACATCCTTTTGGAGATGAAGTCCAGTCTCACACTGATAATACCTTACATCATGCTGTGTGGCACGATCTGTTTGGCATGTGGTCATGCTGAATGGGATCGACTTTGAACAGATGTAGCAATTTGAGAGTAGGTATCCATGGGGTGTTGTGGACTGTGAGTGGCAGAATCATGTTCCAACACAAGGTTCTGGCATATCCCCCACTCAACCATTACAATCAAGCCAGGGATCATTCCCTGGTCCAACAAAGAATGTCGGAGTTATGCCAGGAGCAGCATCAGACATACCTAAAAGGGAGTAGTCAATCTGGTTAAGCTACAAAACAGGAATATTTGCACCAGTGCAAAAGCTGAGGCTGAAGTGCTAAGTGGATGTTGTCCAAAATTATGCATGGGGAAAGATCTTACGATTGAATCTTATTGCACAACATGAACAATACTCTGGTGTATTGGTCATGTGTTGTATCATCCATTTTGCTAAGTACATCTGAAAGCGTGACAAATTCAAGCCACTTCATGCTCAGAACAAAGATTCCATTGTACATGGAATGTCCCCATCTTCTAATCAGAGCCTCTGTCTATTAACAGACCGATAAATAAATAGTTTGATCTGGGAGCCAAAATAACTTGTGACAAGAATAAAGCCATGTTGTTTCGACAGAGAGCCAACTAATCCTTTGTCACTTTATCAATAGGTTAGATTATCAGAAAGTGCTGAGGACTCAAAATATTAACTCTGTTTCTTTCTCCACAGATGCTGTCAGACCTGCTGAATCTCCAACACATTCTGCTCTTGTTGCAGATCTCTAGCACCCATAGTGTTTTGCTTTTATCAGAATATTATTTAAATAGAGAGAGACTTCAGAAGGCTATGGAACAGGATCTGTGTACCCTTAGACACCAATCAGAAAACATAAGCAGATACAATGGGTAATTTGTGGGCGGCACGGTGGCACAGTGGTTAGCACTGCTGCCTCACAGCGCCAGAGACCCGGGTTCAATTCCCGCCTCAGGTGACTGACTGTGTGGAGTTTGCACGTTCTCCCCGTGGGTCTGCGTGGGTTTCCTCCGGGTGCTCCGGTTTCCTCCCACCATCCAAAGATGTGCAGGGTCAGGTGAATTGGCCATACTAAATTGCCTGTAGTGTTAGGTAAGGGGTAAATGTAGGGGTATGGGTGGGTTTCGCTTCGGCGGATCGGTGTGGACTTGTTGGGCCGAAGGGCCTGTTTCCACACTGTAATCTAATCTAAAAAAAAATCTAGTGTCAAAAAGTGCGGCACTAGAAAAGCACAGCCAGTCAGGCAGCATCCAAGGAGCAGGAGAGTTGACGTTTCGAACAATGGGTAATGAGGAAGGTATGGAATGTTGGTCTTTATCATAAAGAAGATGAAACATAAAAGAAGGGAAGTAATTGCAACTTATTGGTGAGACCACGCCACTGTGTATAGTTTCAAACTCCTTAATTAAGGAAGGATGTACTTGCTTTGAAGGCAGTTCACGGAAGGGTCACCAGGTTGCTTCCTGAGATGAAGGGGTTGTCTTATGAGGAAAGATTTAACAGGTTGGGCCTCTACTCATTGGAGTTTAGAAGAATGAATGTTGATCTTTGGAAACAGATAAAATTCTATGGAGTTTGACATGTTGAATATTGTGAGAATATTCATGGGCAATCAAGTAGAGGGAACAGTGGGCCTCCCATTTAAGATAGAGATCTTTCTTCTCTCAGAGGGTTGTTCAGTTTTGGAATGATGTAATGCAGACAGCAGCAAAGATGAGTCACTGAAAATGCCCATGACTGAGTTAGACAGGCTTTGATCTTGAAGAGTTTCTGGGGGTTGGGGAAGATGACAAGCAGAAAAAGGGAGTTGTAGCCATAAACAGATCAGCCATGATCTATTTGCATAGTGGAACCATCTTAAGATGCCAAATGACTTACTCCTATTGATATTTTGTATGTTCTTATGAAGAGGGTCAAAATTATTTGGTAGGGTACCTCATTGCTTGCAAATATTACTAAAGTGTAGCTTGAATGGTGGGAAAAATAGCCCCTGCATCCCCTTTATGCACAGTCATATTCATAGCACCACTATATAGAGCCTGCTAGCTGCAGTTGTTTGGGAAATATCTGACATCTACCTTGATACTGTTAATACTGTTAATACCTATCCTCTATGGGATATTCCCTGGAACCCTACCAAAACAAACATTAGCTCTCTTGGAGGACCATCAACTTGGTGCAAGAAAATTATTTGTTGTTCACAATAGTGATGCAGACTACCACTGTCCAAGAAAGACCAGAACCTAAGTACATTCCCTTGAGCTATACACATCAAAGAATATGTGACATGAAATCGAAGTACATATTGTAAGTAAAATCTGTAATTGCAAGTGCAATCTGCTGTCATAGGGCCATCACCTATATGTCTGAGGACCATCACCGATATGAACTTTTGAAAGATATTCAGTTAACAAGTTATCTCTGTATTCCACATTCCATTAAAGACAATGGACAACTGCAAAGACTGGAGGTGTAATTATCAGAGACTGTTGCCAACTGACACTTCCATAAGCACTGACGAGTATTACTGATGTAGGTGGAGGATGATGAGGGTTCACAGATGTTGTTTCCCTCCAAAAATGATTTAATATTTTAAAAATCCAAAGTGTACACTTCTGTCAGGGTTCCTGATGAAGGGCGTATGCCCAAAACGTAAATTCTCCTGCTTCTCAGATGCTGCCTGAACGGCTGTGCTTTTCCAGCACCGCATTTTTTAAAGGTTGTAAGGTTCCTGGCCTCCACTACCTTCCCAGGTAGTGCAATTCAGATTTGCACTACCCTCTGAGAGAAAAATCTTTTCCTTAAATCCCTCTGAATCTCCTGACCCTTATTCTAAAATTATGCCACATTTATGGCTGAACCCTTAACCAAGGGAAACAGCTGCTCCCTACTCACCCTGTCCATACCCCTTATAATCTTATACACCTTAATCATGTCCCCCCTCAGTCTTCTCTGCTCTAAAGAAAACAATCCAAGCCTATCTAGTCAAACCTTATAGCTTATTTGCTCCAACCAAAGCAACCTACTGGTAAACCTTCCTCTGTATCCCCTCTAGTACTATTGCATTCTTCCTGTAGTGAGGTGGCCAGAACTGCACACTGTACTCCAGTACTTTCCAACGCTCTATACAACTCCGACATTACCTCCTTGCTCTTACATTCCATGCCACAACCGATGAAAGCAAGTGCCCTATATGCCTTCTTAATTATCACGTTCATGCCTCTGTGACTTCAGGGATCTGTGAATAATTACTCCAAGATCTCAGCAGGGTAACTTTCCATCTGCCATCAAGATGATATTGACGCCATCACTAATTTGTGCTCAAGTTGGTGCTTAACTGATTCTAACGGACTTTCCATTACTATCTGTAGATAAAAGTTAAAAATCACACAACACCAGGTTATAGTCCATTAGGTTTATTTGGAAGTACTAGCTTTCAGAGTCATGCAGATGTCAATACTTGGAATATCATTTAAACAAAGCACATACTGATGATTTCAAAATAATTACGCATCATTTGAAAAAATAGTGATAGTTAAGTCTACAGTGAATGGATCAGAATTAGCACAATGTGCCTTGGGGAAAAAAAAGAGCTGGGAGTAATCACATCAATGCAGGCCAATCCATGTAACATTTTATAAATTCCTAGAACTGGTCTGACTCAAGATTGAGATACAGACAGACTCTAATCTCACACCTTTAATGCATTGTCTGAGCTGGGATGTCACTTTTTTTTTAATAGACTTTATGTTATCTTGAGACTGTGAGTTGAAGGAAGTTCTGGGAGTTACATATTAATGAACCAAAACCTGCAATGCATTCTAAAAGATGAAAGACTTAGCTTTCTAGGTTTGTTCAATATATCATACCAGTTGTATGACACTGTGATCTTTTGCTATAAATTTTGTGTCTTATGATCCTGCTCTACAGCCACCTGATGAAGGAGCAAAGCTCCAAAAGCTAGTAATTCCAAATAAATCTATTGGACTATAACCTGGTGCTGTGTTTTTTAACTTTGTCCATTCCAGTCCAACACCGGCACCTCCACATCATAATGTCAAAGCCAGTCTGCCCTGTCTCCAGCAAAAACACTCTTGGAGATGGGAATGTATCAGAAATTTGGAATTCCCATCTACAAGAGGAGACAGAGGTACAACTTAATTAGGGGCGGTGGTGGTGTCCCTGAGCTTTGTTAGTTTCTAAACTGTACCTACATTTTCTAAACTGTACCTACATTAAGTTCTGGGCAGAAAGGCTAAGTTTCCATCTTCCTATCAGCTGATGGATTGAGGCCCTTAATTGGTCAATTGATGATACTTAAGGACCACTTAATAAAATATTCTCATCAGGCAGCAATTATTTCACCAGTGCAGGCAGGTAGGCTATGGATTGAGGATTGGGTTTTTTGAGGTGAAGCCCTCAGTCTGCAGTAAATTGTGTATGATCAAGGGACTGGACAGTGAAGAGTTGGGTGGAAATGGTACCAATGTAAAAAATCTAACCTATAATTGATAGTTGATCCAATTGTTACCTCTAGGATTTTGTGGCTGACAAATTGGATGCCATGTTCAACGCTGATCATAATTTCAAGAATTGTTTGGTTGGTTAAAAAAAAGAGGAAAGGAATCTGTTCCAAGGGTCAGGCTGGAGGGTAAAACATTAATTCAAGAAACAACCAGTATAATTTACAAGTTGATGATTCTGGCTGATAAACTTCCATAACCTATTTGCGAATGCTGCAAAAATTATGTAAATGGTGACACTTCTAATAATATAATTAAGTTAGATTAATGGAAGTTTTAAAATAAAATTCTTTTTAAAAATTAAGAATTAAACTAAAAGCCACAAGAACTTAGCT